>NC_136697.1:13677321-14089821 GCF_947650265.1 Symphodus melops | reverse complement strand
TCAGATCAGGGGGGAAAAAAGTAGATGTATTTTCAAACAGGAGAGGTTTATACGTGCACGTCTGCTTCAAAGGACAAGTCATAATGGTGAACGTTACGGTTTTAAAGGTTGTATGAACTCCGATTAGGGATTAGAGGTTCTCAGCAGGGGGGGGGGGGGGGGCAGACTCTGATGCTGACATCTTTATTTGAACTAAACATCGTCTGCTCTGTTTTGTAAAACTGCAGACACACATTCGAACACAAACACACACACACACACGACGGACACATAGCAACAGGCTGAAATTGAAATCACAGACGAATCAAAATCAAGGCCCATGTGTCAATCTGCAGCATTTAACAGATGCTTGCACACAGGTTCAACTGATTAAAAGTGCGTGTTCACATTTCAAAATAAGTGAGTGTTCTCCAAAATCCCCAAACTTCAAACTGATGTTGCTAACGAGATGACACTTAACATGTCAGCCAAAGACATTGAGTACATTTTTCACTTATATAGTACAATGGTGTATTTATTTATTTATGCTCATGGCTAAGCATGAAAACATGTCTAGTCGGGCGAAAACATGTTTCATGGGCGTGTGCACATGAGCACAAACACACAGAAACAAACACTCACAGATGCGACCCTGGCAGCCGTAAAGGACGTCAGATTCGATCTCATCAGATTTCTCCACTGATGCTTGATGTATCAATTTTTAAGTAGCTCGCCTCAACTAACGCCGGGGCAGCCTCCACTCACAAACACACACACACAAACACGCACACACACACACAGGCTGCACTGTGCGCCAGGATCTGTAGCACTCGAGGGGTACTAGAAGGTTTCCATCTTGAAAGCCTGTTGCCATGGTGACTATTATGGAGCTCATCTCCCGTGGGCCAGCAAGCTTTACACAACTTCCCCTCTCAAAAGAACACACTCGCACTCACTATACCCCCCCACCTGTCCACAAACACACACACAGTTCTCTCGTCTTTCGGCCCTTTATGGTGACGCCGGCGGGGAGCCAATGTTTGACTTGAAGCGAGTGCACGAGAAAAGCAAAAGAAGAGCGCAATTAACAGTTAAACTAGCAAGAGCAACAAAAAGGAAAAGAGGGGGAGAGGAGAAGCCCACCCAGTCAAGCAGAGGAAGTGTTTGGTTCAGAAAAGTGCAGCTGATGGGATTTTGAGAATGTACAAAAAGGCCTGGTTACACGCAATTAGCATGTAGTGATTTCAAATTAAATATATCCGTATTTTATGTCCATTGAAGCAGTACAGACACTTTTCAACTATAACTGAAATCACTAAACAAACTCTTCAGGTACCGTCAAAAGCATCTGTTTCAAACATGCAGCTTCTCAAACTAATTTCAGTGCTATATATATATATATATATATATATATATATATATATATATATATATATATATATACACACACACACACACACACACACACACACACACACACACACACACACACACACACAGTATATATAAAATCATTCACACATACATGCAGTGAAGGTCCAAACCTGAGGTCTTTCTGAAAGTCACACCATGTAAAGCAAAACCTACCTTCACTCAGGATCCTGATTTCAAGCTTTAAATAGCTTTCCAGCTCTACCTCAGCTTCTTACTTACATAACCCATTACAGTACAACTTAATTTAACTGGAAAGGCTGCATGCGAAAAAGTAATTTAAACCTGTTCCCTTTGCAACTAATCTAGCCTCCTTTGTGTTGGCTTTTGTAGATTATATTTACTGAAGCTACAGAATAAATTTAAACATTTTAAAGTAGGGGTAAAGAGCAAAAGTCCACTGGATTGAATTTATGAATCAATGAAGTTCTTTTTTCAGACAATCAATTACATGTTTTCTTAAATGTTCAACAGTGACAGGTTCCAGTTTTGTAAAATGTGAAGACATGCTCATAACATCTGCAAACACCACCGATAAATGGGTGTAACTTATTGTTTGTATAGTTTACATGTTAGCAGACTTATTTGTCTAAAAAGCCTTTTTGCTGAAATCAGATGTCCGCTGCTGTGGCCAGACTCAGGATGGACATGTGGTTAGATGAACCCGACAGTTTAAACCAAATAAATGCTCCAAGAGAAACAAAAATCTTTCTGCATTTAGGAGCAACTTAAGATTCAGGTCTTTCTGAATGAATCAGTTCAAAAAAAGTGGAACCATTTAAGAGACCACTTATCATTTCACTTTTGAAAAAAAACACAAAAAAACATCCTTTGACTAGCTTATTTATTAAATGTCTGATGTACAATTATTTTGATTTTGGCCTATGTTAAGCCCTTAAAACCTGTCCAATTAGCATAAAGGTAAACTAAACCAGCTCATACTTGTTGGTGTCACAAAGAAAACAGTTGAGCTGTTCCCATCTCAATCAGTGCGTGGTGAATGAGGGTGTGTCTTGAGTAGCAGTACTGTATCATATCTAAGAGCTATCGATTGGCATAAATACACTAAGTCTCTCTGGTGACCAGATGAATGTTTAATGAGACACACGATCAGAGGCCCCGCTTTGTCTTTTGAAGAAACAAGCACTCTCACTCACATGATCCTGTGTCCTCTGTTCCTTTAAACATGATGCTCATGCGTAGTTTGCTTAAAGTTGTTCAGCGTAGTTTTGTGAACTTTTGTGCTCCTTTGTGACTATTTTCTGCGTGAAGCATCATCTTACTGCCTCAGCCTCCTTGTCCCTTTTTTCATATTCATGGTAAATCATTAATCATAAGGGAACCAAGTCAAGTCACATATTTCCCATGGGGCTGACACTTGGAGGAGGATGAAGAAAAAAAGAGGCAAAGAGGGTGAAAAAATAGGGACTCTGAAAAACAGAGAGAGAATGAAAAAGAGTGAGAGCGAGGTGGAAAAGCAGAGTAGAAAACAGCAGATCTGAAGAAGGAAGCGCCACTTTCAGTCCGCCATTCTAGCAGAAAGTTTTTTTTTTTTTTGATTAGGCAGTTGTTGGGACGCCAGCAGGCCTGGCATGGGCCGCCCTGTCTGTCCTCTAGCAGCGGGGTCCTTTGTGCCTCTGTGGCTGGAGCCAAGACTCTCCGGATGAAACGTCCCCAGAGAAAAGCTGCTTTTCCACCCTGCTCCTACGGCCCAGCCAACAGGAACACACACACACACAAACGCACACATTCTCCATCACGGCACATAGGCACCCATTACCTAGGAAGCTGACAAGTAGGGGGAAAGAGAGCAGAAATCCTTTGGGAATTATCACTCCCTTTACTTTCTTTCTTTCGTTCTCTCTTTCCTTTTCTCTCTACACACATCTCTTTTCCAGTGTTCTTTCAGGTCTTTTGGGGATTGTGCTAGTGGACTTTGCTCCCCTATGATGAATGATTTGCCTAAAAATACTGTCTGTATGCGAGCAGGAACAGCGTCCAGGTGGAAGAACTTACCTCCACAGTGAGAAATCGCACTCCTTTTAGGCCACTTTTCCATTCCTCTGTCTGCAGGTTAACTATGGTGCTGAACAGACGTGTGTGTGTGAGTTTGCTTGTGAACGGTGTGTGTTAGCGTGGTAATTTACAGCCTTTCTGGGGCGAGTGACGTGTAGCTTGATTAAATCCGTGACCTTCACCACTAGCACAAGCAATCAGCAAGTGAACACAGGCGCTCACACACACTCGCCGCATACTTAACACCTTCTCCCACACACGCCCGAGGCACACGAACATGCAATCAGCACCTGGTGAGTTCTATCGCATCATTGATCCAACCTATACACACACACACACACACACACCCACACACACACACACCCACACACATATATGTGCATACGCAACGAGAATCTACCAATTGTATCTGAGGCACCCTCATTTCCTTACATGAGGTTTTATGCTCTGTAATACTGTTTACCACAGAGGCAGGAAAGGCGTGCAAGGATGGGAATACCAGGCCTATGAATGTATAAATAAATACATGCGTAATCTATATTCAGATTACCAAAGGGTAAATCAGGAATTCCATTTTACTGCCTTGGATGCAAAAGGGAAATAATTCAAATCCCCAATCTATTCCAGCGAGCTGCTCTTGTTGAGCGGTAGCACGGTTCTCCATCCCCAGTTTTATGACTTCACATAATGACTAATATGCAGCCACTGAAACAGCAGTAGCAATAGTCATATTATGTTATTGTGATTATTGCTGTGACTGTGCCTGTGTATTTCTGTTCCCCTGGTTGCCTGAGATCTAAAGCTTATATAACAGGACTGACAGTTGATCTGTTGTTGCACTGTGTTATTGTGCTGTAAGGCCCTGTGGTTATACAGGCCCTCAGCCTGATGTAAAAGGATCTCACGTAGACCTAATGTCACTATATATTAACTCAGACTTTGTTTTCTTCTTCTTTGCCATGGGTGCTGCACGAAGCATCTTATGAGCGATCAGGATCTGTAGTAGCTCTGTTGTAGTGGCATCCTCTTGTCATTCTGTGTTCTGTGAAACATTTTTTTACGGTTACTTTTTTTTTTTAACTGTTTGGTTTTAAAGTCTCCGAAGTCTTTAGTCATCAGATAAAACTTAAACTATAGACTAAGTTTAATTATTCACAGCCTGAGTGTTCTTCTCGTAAAATATGTTTCCCATCAGGTATGGAAAGGGCACCAAGATTTTTATCAAAATATGGATCCTTACACCTCACTGTCTTAGCTGTACATTTATTATGAGCCACTTAATTGCACATGTCTCACATAGAGAAATATGTTATGTTAAACTGTAGGAAGTTTAACATTGTACTATTATGATGAGATCTAAGAACATGGAAACAGTTCAGTCAAACGAGACAAGAAATAACAGTGGGGGAATTTAGTCAGATCACGAGCACTGAAATAACCTGAATGTGACTGCACCTGCATGTTCTTTAAAAATATAAAGTCGCAAAAAAAGGTGTGTGCCTGTCCAATCGATAGATTCAAGGAAGCTTCATTGTCATTGAAAAACATGTAATAGTGTGATAGAAGACAAAATAATATGACAAAATTCTCAGGTTTAGGTTCAATAATAAAAAAAAGACAACTGTATGAACAGTTAATAATTAAAATTACTTGGTCAGTTTGCGCGTGTGGATAATGGAAGCATTTTACTTTGGATTAGGTTTGTGAACCTGAATTGTTTTTTTGGGGGTTTTTTTAAAATAAGCTTTCTGGTCATGGTGTTGCCTTATGTCTACTTTAAGCAAAGTCACCATGTTCCCAAAGCTCCACAGTTACTGTTGATAGTCTAATATTATGGTTACAGACTGAAATTATCTCTGAAAATACGAACCAAGTCTCATTTAACTATAAATTATCTTATGAAAGCATTTCTGGAAACCACAGATCTGTGGCATAAAGTCAAGCGAAACAGTCTCAGAAGGTTCATAACTCCAGCAAGATGTTTATTTTGAACCAAACTGGTCTGGCTGTTAGCCTTCAGCATTGACATTATACAAAGCAACAAAGAACACTGAAAAAGACGGGGGGGGGGGGGACTTGAAAATCAATTTGAATGGAATCTCTGAATATTCAAACCATTTTAAAAGGAGCCCTGTAAAATGTTCCCTATCATGTTTGGTTGAATTGACCCAGTCTCTAACCGTGCGTTCCTCTGTCTCCTCACTCCAGCCTGCAGACCTGGTACCTACAAAGCTTCAGCTACAGATGCGTACTGCACCAAATGTCCTCCTCACAGCTCGTCCTCTCAGGAACAAGCCGTCGAGTGCGTCTGTGAGAAAGGTTTCTACCGAGCTGAGACCGACCCACGCTCCATGGCTTGCACACGTGAGTCAAGAAAATTCAACACATGCTCTTTGGTTCAGCTGCAAACACAGTCACACAATTGGAAGCTAATTTCAAACCATGTTGTGTAATCAGGCCTTCACCGAGTCAAATATTTGCATTGAGCTGCTCTGCATATGTCATAAAATGGTATTAGGTAACAATGATTGGATTACATGGTATTTAATTTGTTGCCAGTCTATTCCTGTAACAATTTCTCTTGCATGCTGCTTTCCATTGTATTCATTTTTCTATCAATAATCCCACAATGCATTTTCCTTGTCTTCCTCTGCTGTTGGCTTAAACAACAATACTCAAATACATAAACAAATATAATATGTGAAGCTGTGATTAACAGATATCACCGATGAGAACACTGATATGGAGGTATATGTTCCCTATTTTTTTGCGTGCTTCTCAGGCACACATACACAAACACACAGAGCGAGTAGGATCAGACCACATCCTCATGAACAGAGATGGGGGAGAACAGGAAAGATAAGGAGAGAGGATTGAGAGAAAGAAGGGGACAGAAAGATGGATTGTGATCGACGTAAGGATGTGGGGGTGGGAAAGGACAGTGACACGGCGGGAGAGGGATTATGAACAAGAGAAAAAAGGGCCAAATACACACTCACACACACACACACACACACACACAGACATACCAACACCCATTATCAGGTTATGGTAGATTACACTCATTAATCGTTGGAGCAGGTGAGATGTGTAACGGTTGGTGTTATCAGCAGGAAATGAGTAACGGTTGGTTCTAATTTGTATGCGCACACACATGCTGGTGAAGAGCATGGAGGAGGATGGAGGGGGCTGAAGTGAGGAAATAAGGTGAAAAGGTGAAAGAATTAGATATGGAGAGGGATGGAGAATGATGCTTGAAGACACAAGCAAAGAATAGAGCAGCGGGAGGAAATTGAGGACCATCAGAGGCGTATAATCTTAATGTCATAAAAGGCTGATAAGCAGCGATGATGATGGACAGTTTAGTGTGGCCTGTGAGGATCAGGGGGCGGAGAAAAGAAAAAGACTAAATTACAGTAGAGGGATCAGACAGCACACCCTTTCAGGAGATATATGACAGACAGATGCAATTATCTCCAGCATGGCCTCCAACCCCCTTGCACCAAGCTTTACCCTCATCCTTCCAGCTTTTTAGAGAGGCTCACCACTGGGAAGGCTAATCAGGAAAGTCCCAGGCTCTGCAGGCGGCCCCCTGGGGCTCACCGCTCAGCCAGGTCCTGATGAGATGTCAGGCTTAATGGGCGTCCACTCACAAATCTACGTATGGCTGATGCCATAATCAGTGGTTTCCATTAGAGTGGGTCTCATTCAGGCAACAGTGTCAAGGCCTACATTGATGACGTGTTGGACATTTGTGATTTCATCAGATCGACTTCCCTGATTATATTTAAATATTATAAGCCAAAATAATACAGAAAAACCTGAAATGTGGCTGTTGTGGGATTTTTTGGTGCAGATGCCGGTATCGATATTGGGGAGGAATAGATATAGGTACACACATTTATTGGGTTGATCCATCAAACACAGTTATCAAACAAAGTTAACAGTATAACAAAGGTGGTCACTCAACTGGAAAGCAACTGTGCATGTACAGTATGTGGATCATTGTTGCCACTCTGGAGAGTGATACTGCATGGTGTAGTCTATATAGTACACTCTGCTAGTGACAGCCAAAGTGAGAATGTCTAGTGTTATACTGTACAATGAAATTCAAATGAAATGCTGTTTGACTGGTAAATCAGTCTTCTAATTGCAGCTGTTTCTGCAATAAAATACCAATAATCACTGGATATTATCGGTTGGCCGACAGATCTGTCGGGCTCTAGGCAAGGCAAGTTTATTTATATAGCACATTTCAACAACAAGGTAATATAAAGTGCTTTACACATCAGAGGGCATCATGAGAGAGGAAAGACATTTTAAAATTTAATTCTTGTTATTAATGGCAATAATTATTTAGCATCTTTCAAGAACATCACAAATTATTTGCAAAGAAGATGAACAGAACAAGAAAAAACTATATATTGAAAACTTGAAAAATATGATAGGCGCATAACTTAATGAATAAATAGATAAAATAACAAAACAAATAATTCAGGGTGTACAACAACAATTAAGATACAGAGGTTGTTTTTTTTTTGTTTTTTTTAACAAAACAATCCCTGCTGTTAAGAGTGTGTTATACAGAGAGTCAAAAGGAAAACAATGGCTTTAGGGGACAGGAAGTTGGAAACACATGGGCCAACTTCAACATTTCTGAGTCCCCTCAACAAGTTTTTATTGAATTTAACTCGTATTTGTGCAGAGGAAATGTTCATTTTCATGCCCCTAAGCTGCTCATTAGTTCTGTTCGGCCTAGTTTGACTCTGCTTCTTGATGCATGTTCACCCTTGCATGCAGACAGGGAGGGAATGTGAATTTTTTTTTTTGTCCGGCTCCAATATATTATGGTGACTACATGCCGATAAAAAGTGCATGCATAAAATGAATGAATGAATGCATAAATCTTCCACTAAAGGTTTAATAATGGCCGTTTGTGTGTCTCTCTTTCCTCTTCAATGATTAGTGACACTTTTTTTTGGGTCCCAGTGAAACACTAATCATTTTAGCTGAAGCTCAGAGTAATATTAACGGATCATCTAAATCATAAAGTCTACCTGACTCATGAGAAAATTACTCCTGGCACTTTTTATAGATCATTGTCAACTCACAATTTATTACCCTCAGCAGAGCGAGTATCACTTAAATTCACATGGTAAATAACCTCCCTACAGGCGAGCTGCAAATATTTTACATAATGTGAATTATATTTAAATGACGGCTCTAAACCTTGGACATGTAATCATCATGTCTACAACCAGCCAACTCTTTTAATCACTGTCCATTTCATTCTATTACTATTCTAGCTATTAATTAATGAATAAACATTGGTTAATTCATTTTGCATTTAATCAATTTGAATTCTGCACAATAGAAACTGCAATCAGTGTTTCAATGAACAGGAAGACAATTGAGAGAAAGATATTATCATTCAGTGTTTTTAATGAGATGATGCTGGTTTAAGTTCAACAGAGGTGAGATTGTGTATGCTAGGACAGGATGGTTTTAGTCCATATAGTGCATAATATACTGCAATATTTCATTTCTAAAGAGCAGAGATTCTGTTTAGTTTCCCATCCTTGAATACGTTCTGTAGAGTCCTTGAGCTCTAAAGGTTATATTCACAATGAAGGTTTCAAATTTCTTAGAAAAAAAACAAGTCTTGTTCATTTCCAGTCGTCTCCCAGCAGGTTGGTTAAGACTCTCACATTACATTCATTCCATGTTGGAATATTCTGATAAAGGTAACCTCCTGGGGAGATTCACAATATGACTCCCTTAAGTATGTAAAACTACTTAGAAAGTTGTAGATATTTTGGTCCATGACTTGCTGAGCTGACAGACTGTGCCACTGAGAAAATAGCAGACTGGAGTAAATGTAGGCGTCGTTGTCTTTATTTATTGGCATAACGCAAACTCGTTTAGGATTACATGTATAGCATGCCATGAGGCTGATTGTGGTGGAAGATTGTGTTTTCACATTCCCATCTTAGGAAAAGGGGCTATCCGAGAATCACATAAAAGCAGCATATGTTCAAAATTTTCAACACATACTAGAAACTGAAATAAATAAATCTATGCCTTTATCTTCCCTTAGGTCCTCCGTCTGCTCCAGAGAACCCAATCTCCACCGTGAACGAGACCTGTGTCATGTTGGAGTGGTCCCCACCCAGAGACGCAGGAGGCCGAGGAGATACCACCTACAGCCTCCACTGCAGGAAGTGTTCCGGTGATGGCAGGAAGTGCACACCCTGTGGCAGCAGCGTTCATTTTGTTCCCAGACAATTTGGTCTCATGTCCGCTTCAGTAATGGTCACCGACCTGCAGCCGGACTCAAACTACAGCTTCACTGTTGAGAGCCAAAACGGCGTTTCGGACTTAAGTCCCACACCAAGAGGAACTGTTGTCATCAATATCACAACATCACAGACAGGTGAGAGTGTGCACACTTACAGGAGGTAATGTTGATGTTTGAAGAACATTTTAAAAGTTTGTAGACGCAGATAGATTTGTGAAAACTTTAATACCAGAGTCTGAAATGCTAACAATAAAGCATAAAACGCAAGCTGTGATATTGTGAAGTGATCTTCTCAGCCCTGAAGAAAATCGACTTCTTCTACCAGAAATACTGATTTCTTTGTGATTCAAAAACAGTAATTTACACAGCTAGTGGCACTGTACTGATGTTTTGTTGCTCCCACTTATTGTTGCTCCCACTTATAGCTAAACCCTCCAAAAAGAACTGGTAGTTTATTTTGTGACCAAAGCAAACAACACCAGCGCAGCACTAGTGGAGAGTGTAATGTGCAAATGTTGTCTTTCTAACCGTAAAACCCTTAAATAAAAAGTTATCTGTCATGCATTCTTTGAGCCAGCATACAACAATCAATAATGCCACATCCTTTAATGGTTAGTATTATCCACCTCTTTTAAATTCTCACACTGATATATGTTTCTTAGTATTGAGTGTTTAACATATTCAGGTATTCAAAACAGTAAAGGAATGAAAAAAAAAGTGATCTGACATCTAGACACAAAAGGTTCTTTTAGAGAATGTGTTTTAGTATTTCAATTATGGCCATCAAAATGATTCTACAGGATTTCACTAACACCAACATTGAAATACTAATAAGAAAACAAATTCCGTTGTGGAGGAAAACAATGATCTTTATCATTGGAAATCACAATGTCAATGTGTGGGATCTGAAGATATCTGCAGGAGAAGTGCATTATGACAGGGCGGTGATGACTAATACTTCTTGTTCTGTGTGTGTGTGTGTGTGTGTGTGTGTGTGTGTGCGTGTGTGTGCGTGCGTGCGTTTGTGTGTATATAACAGGAGAGAGGAGGGTGCAGAAGACCTCATTAAGATGTCACACATGCAACACTTAGTGTTATATGTCACACATTTATACATGCACAAGCAGTGCGACACGTGTCGTACAGAGTGTAAGGAGCTGGGGATCAGTCGCAGGTTTCAGAAGTTTTAACATTTAAATCCTAATCAGATCACCCACATCATACACACAGGTCACACATCGAACGCTGTGATCACACATGTATAAATCACCTTGTTCTGTCTGTGATCAGCACATTTTCACTAGTGTTCTCATTATAGCACAGAGGGGAGCTATCTACATTATCCCTCCTTGCCCTCACAGCGTTCTCTCTTTGCCTTTTTTCATGTAGTTGTTCTTGACTCTGTCTTTGTTTCTCATCATTTCCCCTCCCTTTTCTTTGTTACAGTGAGCGTGGTGTTAAAGGAGAGGCGGAGCAAGGACAGCGTGACTTTGGCCTGGCAGGGTCCGGAGAGACCCAACGGAGTGATCGTGGAGTATGAGGTCATCTACTATGAGAAGGTGACAGAGACACACAGTCATGTTTAAAGAGAACGTCCACCAATGTTGTCTCTAAAGATCAGTTCAGCTGCCAAGTCAAACTACAGAAAGCACAGGAAGCGACACTGTGATAAAACTTTTTGAGGAATGGTTCTACATCAAGGTGACATCACAGTCATGGTGGCAAGTTAGACCAGTGAAGATTGTGTGACAAGAAAGCTTACTTTTGTCGCAGCATTTTCCTTCAAACGAAACAACAAGTGGGCTTGCCAGGATCTCAAAAAGGATTAAGGCTCATATACAGACTAATGACCAATAAAGATAGTATTATTGTGAGTTAACATGAAGTAAAAAAAGGACAGTAACATCCGTGTAAGCACATGCATCGTCACTGGTTTGCTTGTGCAAAAGTTAACCTCACATCGTTGTTTCAATAATAATTGCATTGATGATACTATAGCATGAAAGAGACGGTTGAGTCTGAAGAGTCTTACACATTGAATGTTATTATTATAAATACATCCAGTGAGCCTGTCAGCATGTGTTTTCATCAGACTCAGAGCTGTTTGTTAGCGCTAAATGACGTTGTTTCCTCCTTTCTAGATCCCGACTTGTTTTGTACTTAGTCTTAGATGTAAAATTCTTTGGACAAAAGTGTCTGCCAAATGAAACTGTAACATTTTCACCTATAAAAAGAGCAGAAGAAACTGTTAAGTGATCAGTGGAGGTGCCAGTTGGAAATTGTTGGGTTTTTTTACCTTTCGACAAGCCATGCTAGTTGTTTCCATCTGAATCCACCCAACTGGGTTAACTAAGCTAATTTAAGCTGACAAGCTGCATGAGGAAGTCAACCTTTCTATCTATATCTTCACAAGAATTGGAAAAGTGGACTGAAATTCCTTAAACAGCGCACTATTCCTTTCACTGCAATGCTTTATTTCGGAGGCATTGCTCTAATGCAACATGTCTCTCTCTCTTTTACTATTCGTGTTGTCTGGGAATGTAGGATGCCAGTTTAGCCTTAGGGCATGTCTGTAATGACTAGCTCATCACAAACATCTATCTATCTATCTCTCTCTCTCTCTGTCTTTGAATTTGTCTGCCTTTCCATCATCCCAAACCTCTCCCCTACTGCTCACACCAAGCCAATTAAGCACACATCTGTTGAACAAACCTTGTAAAACAAGGTGATGAAATTAACCCTCTGTGCGTGATGGCGGGAATTAGCAGTAAAATAGTGTTAATCCATGTTGTAGAGTGTCTTCTATTAGGTAGGGTCTCAGCCTCTCTCTGTAGGGAATCAGCTTACTGACGCAAACACTTGTTCTTTATTCATCCTCCTGCACACTTATTTGTTAGCGCACACACCTACAAGGTAGTCAAGCAAAGAGGCAAAGTGGGACTGGAGTAACCACATATTGCTCCCGAGTGTAAAGAGGATAAGATTTGGTCCTTGACAGATGCTCATGTATAAATGTGAGCTAATGGTCCAGCGATGAACAAATGAAAACGTAGCGTGGCAGACTTGGCCCCTGGAGACATATGAATTAAACTGTTTGAGCTTTCTATTATTCTCAGACTTTCTTTTTTTCTGTGTTGCTTTCAAAACCAAAGTTCATTGCTCTTTATTTAGCCTTTAGAATAAATCTATTATTTCAGCCTTCTTCTCCTCCACTTTATCCCTCTGACTTTTACTCGTATCCACCAAACTTTGTTTCTGTCATTTTCTCCTTCTACTCAGAATCAAAGAGAGCAGAACTACACCGTGTTGAAGACTCGCTCCAACATGATGACAGTGGACGGGCTGAAGCCGGGGACCACCTATGTGTTCAGGGTCAGGGCTCGAACTGATGGGGGATATGGGAGCTATGGAGGAGAGATCGAACTGGAGACCAGCCACGAGGGTAAGGGAAAGAATTAAAAAATAATAATGTCATGGAGCAGCTTTCTTTTCATTCTTTTCTTTTCATTCCGTGTAATTGGATCTGCTATTTTTCTGTACCATCTGTTTGGTTTTCAGCACAGAATTAAAATAGTTGGCAGTAGCTGTACAGAAATGGTGACAAGCTAGTTCTTTAAAAGCGATCCCCCCTGTTGCCACTACTTATCTTAATTAGAGGTGAATGCTAACAAGACGCAAAAAGACTGCAGAGAAAGAAGGATATCATAACATAGATAAGTGAGAGTCTGATTCATCCCTCCTGTGGTTTCAATCAATCCCTGGCATGCTTATAAAATTCTGTTGTCAGACAGAGAATCCTCACAGCCTCACAAGTTGTCATGTCTCTGAATCAGTGATTTGAAAGTATTATTGACTGCCAGAAGAGACACCCCAATTTCTCAATGACAAAACAAGATTAGCATTCCTGGATTGTGCTGTTTTTAATTTACACAAATGAACAGAGCAAAATCTGCAGACGAGAAGAAATACGTACCTGGCAAAATAATGAAACGTAACCATGAGCAGAATGAAAACACAGATTGACTATCTGGATTTGTGTTTTCTTTGTTTTTTCAGTCATCCCACGACCAAAAGCAGGGGTGCATTTGTTTATACCACTATTATTAGGGACATGTATCATGGAGGGTGTACAGTAGGCATGTGTGTTACAACTTTTTTTGTGTATTTACCATGTATGTACCAATTTGTGGTAGAAATGTCTTTATTTATGTGAAGGAACAGACAGGGTGAATACATGCACCATCAAATCAAAAATATATGAATCTTTCTGTATGAAGTTCACATATTAGCAAGACTCAAGCTGCCACTTCACGCAGTTAATCTATCCCTGAGTAGTTGTATAATACAGAAGCTCGAATCAAATGAGAGAGAGAGAATTCTGTTTACTGCTTCACTCACCCCACCTACACTCTCTGTGCCTAATGAAGGAACTATAACAAGACAAAGAACTGCACTTTGGGGACTATTGTTCCGTCCTGGTATATCACTACTGAATATCTGCAGAGTTTGAAACTCACAAATCTTCCACAAAGCGTCATTAAAACAAAGATATCGCCAAAAAAAAAAGACTCATTTCATGTTCGCAGACTGTTCTGTATCACTGTCATGATGTTTTTTTAAACTCCCTGTCACTCGTCCTCTCCTCAGTTTGCTGTCACACACTTTCATTATCACTTCATTATATGCTCGGGGACTTTCCGCTTTAGAGGCCCCCGTAATGTGCTCTTCAAAGAGAACATTGATTCCCAGACAGGCAGGCGGAGGGGGATAAATCAGTAAATGTAAAGCACTGCACTATAGATGATCTGTGCAGCATACAACAGGAACACATTAGCCTACTAGTCATTCAATAATCAAAAGTATTAGACAGATGGATTTCCTTTAATGTATCATATCTGTTGAAAACATTTAGATATCCGCTTGGATCTTATGGACCCATGTTGACTATGATTTGTGTATACAGAGCTTTTGCTGAGCCTTCAAACACAGTTTCACATTCAAGTTCAATGCTGTAAAGTACAGGATCCTGTAGCCATCATATCAAGGTTATCCAATCAGATCAATCCTATTGATCGTTAAAGAAGGGTGGGTGTGCGTGAGCCTGTAAATGTAATAAGAGATCAATGCTTATCTGAGCCGGCATTCATTTGCCTCCTCGACCCACACATACTTATATTATACGCATATACGAGCTCAGACACACGCGTCCACTCGTGCTTAACTAAGCCAGATAAATGGGGTATTTGTTTTGAGTAATGGCTTGATTGGTGTGGCGTTAAAATCGATGCATCTTTGCAGAAAGTTCTCGGCAGCAGCCTTGTTATATGCAATGTTAACATATCCATTTGGACAGCGCAGCCGAATGGGAATTGCTTTCACGTCCACTCTCATAGCCTCATGGACGATGCAGAGAGGGAGAGCGTTTTTCATCAACGACCTCACTTACTATTCAAACCACCTCCCTCTCTCTCTTTTACTCATTTGCTGCCCGCTCTTTTTTCCCTCTACTTCAACCTCTGTCTTTTATCTTCTTTTCTATCGCCATCATATTTCATTCTCTCTCCCTCTTCCCCCTGCCACATTCACCTTGCTGTCTTTTTTTACCCCCTTCCTCATTTAGTCTTCTTTCCTCGACTGCAGAAAGCCCTCTTGGCTTCTTCTTATCTTCCTTTAATGTTTGTTAATTTCACTTTTTCCTCTTTTTTCTCTATATATAGATGTTTTTGCTATCGGGGACCCAAACCAGTCCACCATTCTAGCAGTATCCATCGCGGGTGGAATCATTCTTCTAGTCTTCCTTGTGACCTGCTTCGTTGTCAGCGGAAGGTAAAGACACATAAACTTTTACTCAGGTTAACCAGTCCACATTAAGTCTTCTTTGTGATTGTTAAAGCGTTAATAACAAGGCGGTACGTTTGGTTTCATGTATAAAGATGCTAGCAGAGAAAGGTTCAAGTGGTGAAGTATCCCAAATGCACAGAATGCGTGTGTATTGATTGAATATGTGTGTGTGCGTGTTGCAATGCCCATTTCTTGGACGGTGTGTTAAATAAGCTGTGCGCGTGTACCTCTGCATAAACACAAGGGTTAACATAAGAACACAGAGGCGAACCAGCTAACTTCATGTCACTCTGAGAGGATACCAGTGTGTTAGTGTTCCACAAGCAGGGCCCTTCGACTCTTCGACATTTCTACTGCAGCTAGAGTTGAACTAAAGGCTGTGTTATCCTGTGTGTGAAGAGCACGGACTCCCTGTGATTACTTGCTTTGAAGGTTAGGCTGTTGTTAATGCTCCATCTCATAAAGGGCCAAAAGAGGAGAGGAAGAAGATGAGAGGGAGGAAGGAAAATAAAAGATTTCCGATTTGTGAGAGGGTGAGAAGATGAAAGGATAGAAGTTAGGCGAGGGCTCTCTGGATGCAGACGAAAGAGACAACGATGGAGAGGAGAGGGAAAGAGGGAAGGAAAGGAGTGAAGGCAAGATTAGAAAAAAGGAAAGGAAATGAGAGTACAGAGGAGAGAAGGGGATGACAGGTATCTGTGATTTAGCGGGCCTGTGACTATATGTTTGTACTCTATAAGCTCAGAGTAGATTAGGCACGTTTAAAAAAAACTACACACCCACATGCATGCAAACGTATACACACTAATGTACACAAAACATTAGTATTGATTCAGGTGATTGCTTATCAGGCTGAGTGCTCTATTCACTATTGACTAGGAGATGTAATCAGCAGAGACTGTCCTGTGTTACACAAAGACACACACACACACAGGTGGACACATCAACCTTATTTGGATCAGAGGGGAATTATGAGGTTGTGAGTGTAAGAGGGGGAAAAAAACAGTTAAATGTGGCGTGCAATGAACACGCGTGTGATGACACAAACACACTCAACTAATCAAGTTTCACAGGCTGGAGAGGTGCTAACTAGGTTTTACAGAGGGGTCGATGTGCCACCATCAATTCCACGTCTCTATGTCTCTCTCTTCCTCTTCCTCTCACTGTGTCTCTATCTATCTCTTTTCCCTTTAGAGATGAGGCCACTCGGGAGGAAGTAGCACTGATTGCTGCTTTCTATTAAACAGCATCTGTACATCTGTCAAATGTGTGGATGTGTGCACAGAGGTGGAGAGTGCTTGGAAGTGGGGAATGAGGCAAGGATCAAAGCTGCATCACAGCAGATAAAGGGGGAAGAGAATAAGAGAGAAAGAGGGAGCTCGGGGGGGCGAAAGATGGACAGAAGCAAAGTATAGGAGAGACACGAGTGGAGGATAAAATGAGATCACATTAAATAGGCAGTGAGAGAATGATAGACTGAAGTGAAAAGGTGGTGATGGGGGGGGTCATCTGAAATACACTAGTGCCACTAGATAGCTACACTTCAGGATGGTGTGAAAGACAAAGTGATAGAGAGGAAGAGGAAGAGGAGGGGTTTTGAAGAGATGAAGAGAAGAGACGATTGAAAGAGAAGAGGAGAAGAGAGAAGGAGGGAGAGATGCAGGGTGCAAAAAGATGAAAAGGTAGATTGCAAAGAGAGATGATGGGTGGGCGATTGCACTGTAAGGTGCAATAGGAGAGTCATACTTCAGGTTTTGGAGGAACTGGGGAAATCTAGAGAAAAAAAAAAGATTGGTCTATACCTCCTTCTTTTCATCAATCTTATCTGTCAATCATTCATTCTTTCCAGCTTCCTGAAAGCATTCTCTTCCTTTTTCCTGCTTTTGCCTCTCCAGCTTTAATTTCCTGTTCTGTTCTTTACATCCCGATGAAAGGCGTAATGTATCGAAAATCGGATGTCTTTGTTGAAAGCGACCAGTTCAGTGGACAGAGATTAAATTGGGACTGAAATTGGAACTGAGAGAATGCCTTGGTTCAATGGCTTCCCACCAGATGGATGTAAGGTTCTTTTTTTTTCTGCCTAAATGCCAGCTGTTTAAATCATTTCCCCAATAATCACAGGAGAGAAGTGCTGCTGGGAATTTATGTGTCTTACAACCAAGCTTAACCTCCCGCATCTACAATCATGACCATATTTTGAGCGTTTTTTTCATTAAAATATAAAATAACTGCATGCCCATACGGTCTCCCTCCTCCTCAATCACACATACTATAACAGTGGCACACACATCTTCCCAGCAGCCTTTGCTGGCAGGATGCTGAGCAGCTACGCCTCATAAACGGGCTGATTTGCAGGCCATTCTGTTCTGTCCTGTTGTCGTTTAACAAAGTACTGTAATGCCATTGTTACCGCAGGAGGGAAAACATGAAAAAATGTCCTCAGACGCAGAACGTCGCTGACAAATCACACCAGTTATTGCTGTGTGCGTGCCATTACTGCAATACTTGCTCCGCAAGTGCATGTGTGCGAGAGCGTGTTTGTGTGTGTGAAGTTGGTGCTTTTGTTCTCCCGGGGGTGCTTTGGCAGGCTGGCAGGTGCGAGCAATAAGAAGCTAGTGACTGGCATAGCCGTGGATTCAGCAGATGGCCTTTCACTCAAAATGCGTCCTTCCTTTTGGTCCTTGCGTTCTCTCACTCATTGTTAAACAGCTTTGCCTCCCAGCCTGTGTGTGTGTGTGTGTGTGTGTGTGTGTGTGTGTGTGTCTGTCTGTCTGTATCTCCCTCTTTTGTCTAATGATTCTCCAGTCTTACAACTATCTTCTTCTCCCTGTAGCTGCAGGCTTTGGTTATGTGCCAGATCCCGTGTGTCTTTCTATGTTTTTAATGTGGGAGTTTTGTCGAGAAGTCAGCGGGAAGTTGTTTAATCCATGTGAGGCCTGTTTTTGTTGTTGTTGGTGTTTTTTTAGCCGTCTCATCTGTTATATATCTCAAAGTCTGCCTTTATATCTGTTGTCAGAGCTGGAGATATTCAGCAGGGAGTCAAGAGCCGCAATCTGTTAAAGAAAATGTCTGAAAACCTGAAAATAATAAGCTCATAATATGCTCATCACAAAATAAGCTGTACAGATCTCTTGTTTTCTTTGAACAAGGTTAATATTAACCTTAGCAACAGAAACCTTCGACAGAAACCTTCGATGGTTCACTTTTTATCCTCTCCAAACTTTCAAGAGACATTCCTACTTTTTTAAATGATAAAAACAACCTTTTTCGGAAGGAAATGTTTAATAATAAAGACCCAAAGGCTTCAAGAAAATGCAAGGCAGGAGAGTGAGATGTCATTAACATGGCTAATTCTAGCAGAAAGACGTCTCGCTGTCGCTAATAGCTAGCGGTAACAGCTCTACCTTTCTAACACAATAGCATGTCCTGTTGATGTCTGTGTGTTTGTGCACGTAAGCTCTTTTACCTCCGCAGCATCTGTTATGCAGCCCAGGGTTATTCTTAAAAAGTTAATGACACAAAGGAGGAGAGGAAGGATGGGGAAAAAAAGCGGGTGGTGGGGGGAGCATGTGCTGATGAAAACATGCTGGAGTGGAGTTAAGAGGTAGCGAGAAAAAGAGACTTGCAAAGAAACTGTAGAGCACTAATTGAGGGTAAAAAAAAAAAGCTGGAGAATATTTGTGTGCTTACGAAGAAGATGTAAGAAGTTGAAATTAAAAACACCCAGTAAAAAACCCCAGTAAGGGCTTTTTAACTCGGTTATGCGCAGCAAAATAACCAAAATAGGGTAAAATGCTAACTTAGACACAAATGGTAGAGCGATGTTTGCCAAATCGTTCTCATGGTGAATTTGTTAGAGGTAGAAATAAGCCGATCGAGCCCATTCCCTGTGGGTGGTGTTGGTCTGTTTGCTTGATAATAGTGCTAATAATGATTTGGCTGCAAGGAGATTCTGTGTGCACCAATCTGCCAGAATGAGAAGGTGTATGTGCACGCATGCGAAGGAACGATGTGTGTTTAATATCATTAGACAGATTTGTATGTCTTCCTCGGATGCCTGTGCTCTCAAAAAAAATGCATCAGAGCTGAAGGGTGTTGTTGAATACAGCTTCGTCTGCAGAAAAACCTAGAAAGAAGCCGGCAAACAAGTGCAGCAATAAGAGCCAGTTGCCGCAGGTGCAAAGCTATATCGCACAGGCTTTATGCAGATGAGCAGATGTTGCAGAAAATGTCCCAAAAACATGAGACAAATTCAAGCTTTTAGCACATTAGAAAAGATTTGCAGGATACACACACTCAGGTGCAACCATTTACGATCCTGACCTAATCAAGTCGTGTCAGTAATGTAGCATCATTAAGAGATTGAGTTTCACGCTGATCTGTTTGCAAATATAAAGATACACTTCATTTAACGATACACATGACACGCTCCTTTGCTTCCTCTTTCCCACTTTTCAATCTTCTCCTATTTGACCTTTTTACCAGGTTGTTTCAAAAATTGCTAGCTTTTACTAAATACTACAGGCAAGTTTATTCATTTCCTTTCCTTTCTGTCCTTTCCTCTGCTCTTCTCTCCTTTCCTTTCATTACCACTTTCTTTAATGAGCAGGAGCCAAATGAAATGTTTCCAAACAGGGGTGTTAATGAAACATGGACAGATTTATTAGTCATAACTCTTCGGCTAATCATTTCCCCTTCCTAATAATTAGCCCGAGCTGAGTAAATCTTTTTGCAGTGCGGTCGGAGAGCGCTGAGCCGGTGTCAGACTCGGCCAAGACGGAGAGAGAGAGAGATAGAGAGAGAGAGAGAGAGAGAGAGAGAGACGGGGGGGGGGGGGAATGAAAGCTCTTACTCACTTCTGTTCCTGAACGCTCTCCGTTACATCACCCAGACAATGTTGTTTTCCAGTTTGTTGTTTTGTCATGCTGTTTTGACTATTAATTAATTATCCAGATTTGTGGAACCTGTTAGTTTGAGTGAATGTGTTTTGTTCTCCAGGTTGGTGAACGAGGCCTAATACTGCAGTGAAATAATGAGTGAATTTAATCCATTGATTTCTTTTCCAAAGTAATTATTTGTATTTAATAGCTTGATATTAAATGGAATCACCATTATCATGAGTGATGATGGGTGCAGATACTCACAGCAGGGTGTGTTTGTGTGTGTGTGTGTGTGTGTGTGTGTGTGTGTGTGTGTGTGTGAGAGAGAGAGAGAGAGCGAGAGAGACAGAGAGAGAGAGAAAGAGAGAGAGAGAGAGAGAGAGAGAAAGAGAGAGAGAGAGAGAGATAGAGAGAGGTGGAGTTGCAGAGGAGAAAAAAGACAGATGTGTCATTTCATTGTGTCATGCTGGAGGGGTGACTAATGATTTACTGATTTCATTTTTCAGTCGTTCTGATTAGCAGAGGGAAAATGATGTGGAGAGGCAGGAAATGAAAGAGCAGACGAACGAAAGGAAGTGTACGTGAAAGGATAGACTGGAGGAGAAGGAGAGAACACATAGTATGTTAATGTATGAATGAACCATGCTGACTTTTCCTTGTCTCTAAGTGTATCAATTTCTGCACTCGTCTCTCAGCCGGCAGTCGGCCTCTAATCCAATAAAAGGTGGCTGTTCATATAAAACATCCATGGAGCTAAGAGAGCTCTGCACACTTTATTAGCTTTCTTCACATCTCAGGTAAACATTAATCCAAGGTTATTCACTCCATCACTTCATTATATCTCCTCTCGTCACCAGCACATCATTGTGCACAAACAGCTTTGTTTGGTCTCTTTCTTATTCCCACTTTGTTTCAAGGTTATTGCACCATCAATATTTACTCCTCTCTCTCCACCTGTAGTGCATAATCAAGCTAATCTTTTTGTTTTCATTTCCCCTTCTTTTTCTTGGCTTCAGTAATCCACACCCCCTCACTTCTTCCCTTCTTGCCTCTAGTGGCCTAGCAGTCACTATTTATAAGGTAACTTTTGGGAACTGTAGGTTTAAATGGCGTTTTATTAAGTCTCATCCTCCAGGGCAGAAAAAAGAAGTCACTACTGAAGTGCCACAAGTGTTCCAAAAACTGTCACTTGAGGCTTGCTCCAAGACTCAAAAAAGCCCAACTTGACAACAGACATGTTGGCAGTATGTTGCAAAGAAAAAAAAATGTCTCCAATTTCTTTGTTCATGTCAGTTTAGAATGTTAAGTGTTTAATAACAGAGCAATTAAAATAATTTTTGTATGTTAAGCTTCAGCAGCCCCCACAAACAATTTCAGATGCATTAAGTACCGCTCCTAATAATCAAAGGAGGTGAGACTCTGTGCTGAGCGACTTGTCTTCTCGTCTGGAGTTAGAGGAAGGTGGAAAATAAAGCAGCAACAGAGCCCGAGGCTAATAAACCATCAGTGACTGAATGCACAAGGGTGACAGTTTGTAAAACTTTTAAGATTAAGGTGTTCAAAGCTCAATTTGCCACATCACTACACAACATTAAAGTACAGGACGCCATGTTGATGAGGCTGCACATGTTAAAGGACTGTGTAAGTGTTGTTGTAGGGCTTCTGTTCCTGTTTATATGCACATTTAAATGTGAGTGGTAGGCAGTAACATGGTGTATACAAGTGAGTGATGATTGTGTAAATGTGATGTGAAATATGAAGGGGAGTGCAAAGAATGTACAATGTGGAAGTCAAGGCTGAGAAAAAACAGAGGACAGAGTAAATCATTTTGATGACCGGAAGCAAGTAGGTTTTTGTGTTATTATTCCCTAAAAAACTTAAAAAGAAAAGGACGAAGTTTTAGTGAAAGCTACTCTTCTACTATCTACGATCTACTATTGTGTAATATTGGACTCTCGTCACATCCAGCTCACACCTGACTGGAATGTAGTGTAAAGTTCAATTTTTTTAACATGTGATTGACTCCCATGAGCTCTGCAGGCCTCAGTGATGGACTGTAAAGTACAAACTATCTGAACCAAGAGTTTGTCTTGTGGTTTTACTTGTCTTGAGTTTGCCTTGTGATGCCCTGGCAACCTGCCCCTGGGTTGTTTTCTTTTGAAATGCCAACTGGGAAAGAATGCAGCTGTCTTGATTTCGTCAAAAAAAAATTTAAAAAAAAGACCAAACAGCATTTAGAGTTAAAGTTCATAAACGGTTCATTTCAAGTATACTGCCTCGCTCAGACCACTTTAACTGAAGCACTGACAGGCCGTTCCTTTTGTCCCTCCCACTATTAATCAGGACAAGTCCTGCAGCCATACTGCTGACTGACACTCTGCTCTTTGTCGTCTGCTCTTAATCTGTCCATCAACTCTCTTTTCCTTTCTCGTACTCCCCTCCAGGGTGGAGCAATGAGCCGATTGTTGGGAACACTTTGTTGTTCCACCATCTTATTTAATCCTCAATCTATGCAGCCAAAATTCAACATCTCCATTTCTTCGTGTTTCTTCTCTCAAGCCAGTGTTTAGGTTGTACGCATCTTAAATCTCTTTCTTTCCATTTGTTACTCCCTTTGTTTTAAGCTCTTTTTCTACGTACTACGACTTCCTTTTATTCCTCCTGGCTATGTTAACCTTCGAGTTACTCTCCCCATGAGTGCCTCCCCCTTCTCCCCGTGCTCTCCCCCTACATCTGATTGCTTGTTAGTTGGTATGCAGGCTTGGACCCCCATTGTGTGTTCTTGCCTGTCAGCACTCTCCTCTGCCATCTCCCGCTCCACCTCTCTTCTTTTTTCCTCTCTATCCACCTCTAAGTATCCATTCTTTCTATCCAAACACTGCAAAGAAAAAGCAAGCAGAGGACAGGGCCTGTTGGGAACGAGGATAAAATAGATGGAAACATGAGGAACAGAAAAAAGGGACGTGGGTTATTGGACAAGGGAATGTTTTACTTAAAGGAAGGCATTAAGAGAGAATAAAACACCTTGGAGAGATAAAGGGCAGCAAGAGAGGAAAGTGTGGAGGAGGGGCTACAGCGATGGTAATATATGGATGGAGTTGTGTTGAAGGTGGAAGCTCGCTAGCAGAATGAAAAATGGGTCTCGAGTGACAGAGTATTATATTAAAAAGTAAATTGATATGCAAATGTGGACTGTGTGGCTTTGGAGGACAGGGATAGCCTGTTGTCCTCACTGAAGTGGAACAGAGAGAGGCAGAGAGAAAGGTGAGAGCCCGGGCTTGATAGTGATATCGCACTCCATTAAAGTGTGTGTTTTTGCATGATTGGTGCAAGTGCGTGTGCTTAAAATCCACATGACTCTATAGCTGTGTGTGTGTGTGTGTGTGTGTGCTTGTGATAAAACTACAGAGTATAGTGTGATTTGATGGCATCTTCTTCACACTGCAGTACAGCTGCAGAAAGAAGCAGCCAGTGGCAATGCAGGAGTACAACTGTATCTCATTATAAAGTCTGCTCTAGCAAAAGAGGCTACGAATGCTCTTGTGGCAACCAAATCGATCGCAACAGTTCAACTAGACTGGATGTGACTAGTTGCAAAAAAAAAAAAAATCTTAAGCTCCATTTTGCCCCCCAATACAATTTCTCATTTGAGCTACCAAGTACTCCTCTGATGCTGCTATCAAACTAAATATTATTAGCTCTGACTTACATTACACTCTCTGCTGGCACAAAACAGTTGATTTGGTTAGTTTCCCTTGTTTCGGGGGGCCTAGATAAAGGCCTAATAAACCAACCAAAAAGTAAGTAATGAAAAATGTCAGTAAATATGTTGAATCAAACTTAAAGCAATCTTTTGGAGACAAAGTGGGAAGAGGAGTTGTGCAGGTGTGAAGCCACTCAGGTACTCAGGTGTGTTGAGTTTTCACTCTGTTCAGAATAAAGTAGCCAAATCACACACATTAGCGGCAGGCAGCGGAAAAGGGCATCACAGTTGAAGAAAGTTAATATGCTTAAATATTGTTCAAATAATACTGCAATCATTTATCATTTTCTAGGTCTAATCTGCAGCTTTGAGTGCCTAAACAGGACTCTTAAAATGAAACAGATGCTTTATATGACATTAGTGGATACATTAGGAACAGTAAGTGATTGTGTGTTAATCAAACCAGCACAATTTTCCAAACACATACTGCCTAATGCATATTAGTTCTTAATTAACGTTTTCTCTAGAAAACAAGGTTGACTCTCAGCATGTGTTCTGTAATGATTTTTGAACACAGCAGTGGAATCGTTACACATAGAATAACTGCAAATTAGAAAAACACACGTTTGTGCATGATTTCCCCATGACTATTTATGGTGGTCTGTTGCTTTTGCACTAATGCCAAACGTGAGTTTTGAAGACCAAATAGTGATGTATTCAGAAAAAAGGCTAACATCGTCCCTCTGAGTCCAGCCCCAGAGTCCTTTCTAGATGGATTACAGGTCAGTTGCATCGAGTTGAAGATATGATATACACACAGAGTCGGGGGGAAACAAAAGCCACAGCCATGTCAGGTTTTGGTGCCATGTTTAAGACTGCAGCGCTAATGATTCATGACACTTCTAACTGGAGAGGAGAAATGAGTCGCTCTGTAATTACTATGGAAATGTGTTCATTTCCCATCAGACACACTCTCGCATATGCAGCCATGCACCCATGGAGACACACGCACACACACACACACACACACACACACTCTATAAGGCAGATATAAACCCAGCAGGGATGGGGAAAGGGTTTCAAACATAGTGTTTTGCATAACAAGCGTGCTTGTGTTTGGGTGTGTGTGTGTGTGTGTGTGTGTGTGTGTGTGTGTGTGTGTGTGTGTGTGTGTGTGTGTGTGTGTGTGTGTGTGTGTGTGTGTGCGCGCGCTCCCATGGGATTATCACAGTTGGAGCAGAGGTGTGACCCATGTCCCCATTCCCCATATGTTATAAACACATGCCCCAGAGCACTGTGTGTGTTTGAGTGTGTATCAAGGGGGTAATGATAGTCCCTTGGTGTTTGACTGGCTTGAGCCCAGCTGATAACCAGGTGGGGCCTAACTTCCCCTTTATAGGAATATAAACCCCCCTCCTCTTTATCCACAAATACCAGAAACCAGTCTTTGCCCATGTGTGTGCGTGTGTGCGTGCGTGTGTTCCCAAGACAGCCTATTGATGTCTGGGTTTTGCCATGCATTCAGCTGTGTAAAATCAACACAAGGATTAAACACCAAATGACTTCGATTTACTGAGCCTGCCGGGACCCAACCTTTTCTCTCTTATTCATCAAGCTTAGAAGGATTCACTGAGTTCTTAGTGTGTCTTTTTTTTTTTTACTTCTCCTTTGTCTTTTCTTTGTGTTAAATATTGATCACCAGCCATACCTTTTAGTTTTTGTTACTCCTATTAGTTATGTTTCTAATATTATTCTCAGCATGTGTGTCTGTGTATGTCTTCCTCTGTCCATCTCTTTCTTTGTGTCAACCCCTTTGACTGGCTGCTTTTGTCAGAGGACTGTTCACCAATGAGTCTGTTTCTACATAAGGGTTTGTCTGTTACAAAGACGTTGACACTGCTTACTTATGGTTGAACATTGCAGGTCTCTGTAACTAATATTAAAGAGTGTGGTCTAAACAGGTTCTACACATCGAGGGTGTCGTGAGTTATCTTTAGCACTGATTCGGGGTGTTATAATAAACTCCCTCTAGTTTACAGTCTGTCCTCGTAACGCCTGGCTTTATTCCCAAATCAGTGTATCCTCATGATGGAGGAGAAATTGACAGGTAAAAAAAAATAAATAAAAAAAAAAACTGCATGAGATGGGATAAAAGGAGAAAAAATGAAGGCTGTGTAGGATTTATGTCATGCTCAGTAGCTCACTAAACCAAACAGCTTTTAAATGTTATGTTTTTGTTCCCAAAATGTGCGCGCAATAAATCTCCTGGACAGAGTTATGGTTGATTACAGCTGTTAAACATTGTATAATGCTGAAGTTCAACGACGTGAAACACAAGAACAAACGTGCACCCACACACACACACACTGACAAACACTAACACACACACACACACACAAACACACACTAGCGCCACCCCCCTGGGAGGCCTGTAAGACAGAATAAGTTTAACACTTCCTCACAGCTGGACGGCAGGATCGAGTTGATCAATTTGTCAATATTGAGTCTTGATCGTGGGACTGACCCACGCCCCAGGATGTGTATAGGCAGAGGGGTTGGGGAAAAGGGCATGGATGCATGTGATGTGTGTGTGGGACTCCTGATGATACTGAAGGTAGCAGTTGATAGCCAGAGGGGCCAAACATGCCTAAAGAGAGGGCTGTCTTATGCATTGATCTGCCTGTATAGGAACATCTGTGCCACAAACGCACACTCGCCACACCTCAGGCATTAAAGCTTGAAGGAAAGTGTGGAATTGGCAGGTGGAATCAGAGAAAAAGAAGAAGAATGGAAATACTTCCATCCTCCAGGCTTGTCTAATACCGAGGAGAGGATGTGCAGAGAGAAAAAAAAGGAAATACGTGGTTGTTCATACACACAGCTGAGGGCTGTGATGAGTGCAGCACAGAATTTCCAGGAAATACTCAGATTTCTCAAAAACACCTGAGTGCAATTTCAAGAACACACTCGAGAAATCTAGGATGTGTGCTCTTCCTCAGATGTGCTATCAAGCTACATCGGTGTAGGTGTGGTGGAAAATATAAAGCTTTGTATACAGTCCCTGGATCCAATTGTATATTTCTTTTTCCAGGCACTGTGGATACATTAAAGCCAAGCAGGACCCTGACGAAGAGAAGATGCAGTTCCAACACGGACGAGGTAAACACACATGCACACACACAGATGTCAAACTGAACGATGTAGTGTAAACCTGAGATTGTTTTCAAACTCATGCACCCACCTACACACACACACATAACTTGCCTTCAAACTACACTTCACACCCACAAGCAAAAAACTAACAGAAGGCATACAGTTCTATGGTTTTGAAAATAATTTCATTGTCTGATTGTCAAGATTTCTATGTATCCATAAACAATTCATACTCACACCTCAACAGAAACAGCTTGAACTAAAGAACAGTACGTGTCAGTTATATGTGCGTCTCAAATCTCGTAGCGCTCTCTATAATGAACTGTATCAAACCCCATTATTTCACACTTTCTCGCATGAATGTTTGCTGGCAGAGTAGAGCTCCTTATGGGTTCCTGTGAAAATAATGACTCATTTTAACACCATATCTTACGAAGTAGATATGTGTGCAATTATGTAATTATTGGTAATGTCACTCAAACATGCCACCCACAGTCAAGCTTAAAATGTCCAAGTAGAAATCCAGCAACAGTTCTCTGAGATGCATCAATAAACTATTAACACGAGAACTTTTTTTTTTCCTTTAAAGAAATGGGAAAGTGTTCACTCTGTTAAAGCTGGCTGTATTTCAACATGTGACTTTTAACACATATCTCCTTTATTCGTCGCTCCCTATGTCTCCGCTTTTCTTCAACTCCAGTGAAGCTTCCAGGCAGCAGGACCTACATCCATCCTCACACCTACGAAGACCCGAACCAGGCTGTCAGAGACTTTGCCAAAGAGATCGATGCTTCTAATATTCGCATAGAGAGAGTCATCGGAGCTGGTGAGTTTTCAGTGAAGCAACAGTGGACCATTTTGTTAATAACCCCAAAAAAACTGTCAAACTTGATGAAATTCCAAGTGGTTGGATTTTTAGGGATTTCAGTTCTGTCTCCATTCATTGTCTTCATTACTGACATTGAAGCACATGTTAAACGTATTTTTTTCCCATGGCATAATAAAGATAATGTGTATTTAAAGAAGCAGATAGAGAGGGGAGACATTTATTTATTGTTCAATGTTTTATTATGTTTTTTACAGTAAGTCCTATATTGTCTGTTTGTCTGTGTGTGTAGGAGAGTTTGGGGAGGTGTGCAGTGGTCGACTGCGTGTTCAGGGAAAGAGGGAGATATACGTGGCCATCAAAAGCCTGAAGGCGGGATATTCGGATAAACAGAGGCGGGACTTCCTGTCTGAGGCCTCCATCATGGGACAGTTTGACCATCCCAACATCATCCGGCTGGAGGGAGTTGTCACAAGATGTGAGTGTTGAACAAAAACTTACTTCCTCCATGTACTGTGTGTCTGTGTGGATGATGTGTTTGTGTGTGTCACATACACAGCAGACTTGTTGGTAGAGATGACTTGATCCTGGGTCAGATAAAAGCTCCATTACCATGGCAACACACTGATAACACATGGTGCAGTGTATGTGAGCAGTGCTCAACTGTCCGCCTCTTGAACCGCCACTTGTTTACTTCATGTGATTGTGTGAGACAATTAGAGCTTGTGTGTGTGTGTGTGTGTGTGTGTGCTGATGGACACAGGTCTGGTTCAACAAGATGGCTGATTTGTTATCA
Source organism: Symphodus melops (assembly GCF_947650265.1). NCBI lineage: Eukaryota > Metazoa > Chordata > Actinopteri > Labriformes > Labridae > Symphodus > Symphodus melops. The sequence goes on along the minus strand of NC_136697.1, from coordinate 14,060,898 downwards.
CAGAGCCTCGCTCTCTCTGTGTCCATCTCTCGTCTCATGTGCTTATCTCGCGCTCCTGCTTTCTCTCTCTGTCACGGTCCCTCTTAACTTCTCATTCAATCACTCCACCTTTCTCTCTCTCTTTCCTACACGCACTCAGTCGAACATAGTCTCCCTCCTTCGGTCCCTCAAGTACTTTCTCTGTCTTTGCGTCCCTTGGTCAGCCGGATTAAAAAATGGTTTTCTTTCTTTCTCAGCTTTGGTCCCAACACCACGTTAAAAGAGCAGACTGAATTAGCTCTGTAATTTGAGATGACAAATTCTGTCGATGCAATCGACTGGAACTTTCTGCTTGATAGATTTGAAAAGAAACACGGAGGAAAGACGAGTTCTTGCTTTTTGTCCTTGATATATCTGGAATCTCTATCCTCTTTGATCCAACAGTTTTCATGACCTAAATGCTTGGTCAAAAGCATCAGAGCTAACAGATATGAGATTAGCATTATGCTATTTCATTATTTTTATTAGTTGAATTCCGCCATGAAACCAGGTGTTTCATTCTTCCCCTCTGAGGTTACTGTACCTCTGCTGGCCTGACACCGTGTTATGCAGACGTTTGTTACAGATCCACTGACAAGTCGGAGGAAGGGGAGAGAGTCGCTACAAAGTAACTAAATTGTAAACATGCAGGCGGACAAATAGACTCCCATCCCCCCCCCTTCCCTCCTCCTGTCTCACACAAACACACACACACACACCTACACTTACACACACACACACACAGATCTTAAATCCATCACACACTGGTGTTCGGTGGCACTTAGGCCAACAATAAAAGAGCAAATGCATATGCATAGGCTTTTATCATGAATATTAATAATTCATAAAGTTAATTGGATGTTTTTAGCTTCATGAATATTCAGTGAGGTGCATATTAAGAATGAAACCGCAGCGCATTTCTTATTCATTGTGACCCTCTCTCCCTCTCTCTCTCTCTCATTGTCTTTAAATGCTGGATGTTAGCTGTGACCTTTAGCAAGCAGGTTTGAGGCAGTTTGTAGAAGTGCTAAAGCAACAAAGTAAATTAAATGTGTGGAGTTTTTTTTTCTTTTACTCTGACAGGCAGACGTGTAATTATGGCACTTTATGTTTGGTGGCAGGCACACCTTTTCTGGTTTAGAGCACCGTAATGAATTCAAGAATTACTGCCAAATCCTTGAAATTTTGTTTCAGAGGACAATAAGAGCTGACAGTGAAATAGCTAAAGAGCAGAAAATTGGTTTGACAAGCAACTTACTTCAACATAATAAGTAGGTGTAAACTTTTCTGTGCTCCATGAATATAAAATGATGTTTGTGTGTTTTTTTTTTTTTGTTGCATGCCTGTAATGTCTACTTTTACATGCGTCTTTGTGTCTCTCTTCTCACCTGCCTTCACGGCACATTGAGGAGTTGATAGAGCCCCTCAGAAACAAATCACACCAGTGAAGCAGTAATTTCACAGGTCACAGCCCAGGGTAGTGTGTGTGTGTGTGTGTGTGTGTGTGTGTGTGTGTGTGTGTGTGTGTGTGTGTGTGTGTGTGTGTGGAAGTGGGAGCGAGGGGGTGAGAGTTGAGATGGGTCAATAATTCCTCCAGGCCATTTTCTCAAACACCAGCTGGTCCCTTCACACCAACCTCAGTCTAATCAGACTGGCTGACCCTGACTGCTCAGGGCTCAGGTGTGTTGGATTGGTTTGTGTAGGTGTAGGCACAAGTAGAAGTGGCAGCTGGAGCCGTAGTATTAGTTGGAGCACAAGAAGTAATCGCCATCGTCACAGGTCTGACGTGGAGGTGAAGTCAGTAGTGGTTAAAGAAGATTGGTGTAAAGCAAAAGTTGTAGTAGCAGCAATGTCAACAGTTAGCAATGTAATAATACCAATACTCAAAGTTAGAAGACAACAACTGAAGCAGAATCAACAGACTTTACAAACAGGACTAAACATTTTATTTGACCTTAAAACACAAAGAAAAACCAGCCTTGAAATTGATGCAGAATCTTTGTTTCATAAGTGTGCCATCTCTAAACTTTCTAGTGAAACAGGAAGGGAGGGACGGAGGGACTTTGCAAGTAGCTTTCATAACTGCCTAAAAGGTATTCACCACAAAAAAAAAAAATCTTGGAACACATGTAGCAATATTGTTTCTCCACAAGCACATTTTAAGTTTTTGGCATTCAAGGTCAAGACTTTCCAAAGTCAACACTCGGCTTATTTGATGGTGTCATTATTCATGTAGAAGAAAAAGCGAGATTAGACTTTGTTTGAATTGTACATATTCGTAGTTACATTGTCAGCATAATATTCATAGCACTTCTAGTAGTCATAGTATTGATGGGGGGGGGTCTAATGGTTGTATTGGCATCTATTGTAATTTTGCACGGTTGTATTTTGTTTTATGGCTGTGCACAAGTGCCTATTTTGTGCTCTGTCTGCATTTTCCTTTTTCATTCACTTTTGTATGAGTGTATAAGTGTGTGTGTGTATTCACTTTGCTTAAAACCTTGTGAGCCCCCCCCCACCCGTCCCTGCTGTGTGCCACTAATAACCTACTCTGCTGTCTGTCACCTGATTGTTGCTATTGTCATGCTAATTAGAGAGCTACATGCAGAAAAAGAGGAAAAGTAGTTTTATCTCCCTTCAGCCTCTCTACACATCAGAAAACGGCAGCAATCTTTCTGTAAACCCCCCCCCCCCCTCCTCCTCCCCCTCCCCTCCCCCCCATCTCCTTATCTCCCATTCATCTCCCCCGTCCCTCATTTTATCCATCCGTCTTTTATGTGTTCTACAATCGCTGCAACAATCGGCTCATTTGGAAAACCCTCAATTACTGAGCTCCATCTCATCTAACCACATGGCACACACACTCATACACAGACACACTCACACACACACACACACACACACACACACACACACACCACAGCACCCCTTACACAAACACACACACACACACACACAGTTACAAAGGCAGCTGTACAAAGGTGCTGTTGAAACTGGAATAGCCACACATCGTTCCCCGCTGTCTTCTTCTTGAAGAAACTGGTGATTAGTTTAAACCGTGCGTTTTTGTGCGCTGCACAATAAGTGTTTCAATGTTTCCTGTCAGACTGTTTGAAATTATTCAGGGTTTTGAATATGTATGCAGATTTGGAAGATTGGACCCAAGAGACAAATGAGGAAGAGCATCAGACTGGAGGGGGAATGCAGAGAAAAGGTGACGACGGGCACAGGATGAAGGACGGATCAGATAGGAAACACGAGCTGGGAAATGAGAGAAGATGAGGCTTGAAAACAAATGAGGGCATCTCAAGGCGGGGTGGGGTGGGGTGGGGGGGGGGGGGGGGGTTGTGTGAGGAGATTTTAGGAAAGATGGCCGGACGGATGCGAGGAGAGGACAGATGGAGCGGAGACAAACGTGAGGAAATGAGAGGAGATGAGAAAGCAACGAGAGGGGTGTAGAGGTGAAGAGAAGAGAAGAGTGGAGATAAGGTTATTGAGTTTGTGGCTCCACCCACTCTGCATCATAGAGCTTCCCAGAACATATGTCCAGTGCGTTAAAAGGATTGTATCACTTAGTTCAAAGCCTTAACATTAATCAATACAGCAGTTATTTCATTTTCTCGTTTGTACCTTGGGTCGTCTCATTCAATAACGTGGTAATGCGGCCTTCTGGCGCACGCACACCCATAGCTGCTCGTAATGCAATTGTGTGGATGTATACAGACTGTTATCATGCACGTTTTACACACACAGAAACAGCCCCTCATAATGTAATCTACCAGATATACCTCTTTCAGTTTCTGACACACACACACAGACACAATAAAGACCAGAAAGACCCGCGCCTCCTGACGAGACCTGGAACAACATTTTCTCTTTTCACTTAATGAAGAGCTGCAAAAAGGAGCAGAATCCTCTCTGATCCATTCCAAAACACACTCCACCTGGCAGAACATCAATACCCAATCTGCACACACACACACACACACACACTAATCCATACACTCTGCAAAAAGGCTGTGTCATTTTCCGAAGGCGATGAAAGGAAATAAACCCGAATGAATATGAACGTGATTAGTTAATTATGTGCTTTCATGGGAAAATTGAGGAGCGCTCGTGAATGTTTGGCGAAGAGGAGCTTCATGATGAGTTTGAGAGGCTCCGTCCTGCTTTGTGTGTGTGTGTGTGTGTGTGTGTGTGTGTGTGTGTTCTGTACTTGGAGGTGATGTCGCAACAGGGAGTGAAAAGGATTCAATTATACCTTGAGTGTGTGTGTGTGTGTGTGTGTGTTTGTGCCCCGACCTGGCAAAAAGAGATGAAATGAGCTAATGTACAGCGTGAGCGCATGTAGTCAGGTTTATTGGTAACCTCTGTTATCTTTTAGAGTCACTGGGATAATTCTGTATGGCAGGTGTCCAGATGATGGCGAGTGATATCACAGTGTGTGTGTGTGTGTGTGTGTGTGTGTGTGTGTGTGTGTGCATGCGTGAGAGAGCTCATGCCAGGCTCTCATCCTACTCTAAGCCGACACGAACAGGATGAATGTGTTTCATTGTGTGTTTCTCTTGAGCGCGTCTAACACTGTGAGCCTGTAAGTAATATTCTCCTTCACTGGTAACATTTATTGGCTTTACACCCATACCCACACACACGTCACTCAAACATATCATTGTTTTTTATAGATGTGTTTGGCGCCCCTTTTCATTTCAGGGCTGTGTGCTTTGTCGAATATGACAGGTCTATTATCTAAGACACAATACACCAAACACACCGACACAGAACTTACACACATGACTCCGAGAGAAAGTCGGACCTCCCGTTAGCCTGCATCAATCCCATCAACTGGTTTATCTGTGAGCGACACACGGCCAAGCACACGTCCTCCAATCAGAGCTTAAATCAGGAGGTCATCATTGTGCCGTCTCTTCAACTTGCTGTGCCCTGAAACAAGCTCGCTTTCACGCTCCCTTAAAACACACACACACACACACACACACGCCGCACCACAGCGAATCCAACCCAGGCCCCGTGTGGAGATAAATGTGACCAGCAGTCCTCACCCCCAGCAGAAGAAAATCCAATTCTCTTTCACTTTTATCCCTGAGACTAATGTTACTGTCAAAGAAGACACCACCGCCAGAGACCAGGCCGCTCTGTGTGTTTGTATGTGTGTGTGTGTGTGTGTGTGTGTGTGCGTTTGCTGCAGCTAGATAGTGAATTCATTTAAGGTGATGTATTGCTGTCTTTACCTACAATCTCACTGTAGGCCTCAGTGGTGTTGTTCGTGCCTTTCCTTGACAAGCTTCTGAACCCTCCTCCTCTCTTTCACTCCTGTCTCTAGTTCCCCCTTTCTTTCTCTCCACCTCCTACTTTTGATCTCTCTTCTTTCAAACAATCCCTTTCTTTATTTAATTGTTGTTTCATTTCATTTCCTCTTTTCTGTTCCCTGTTTAACTTTTAGTTTGATGTTTGATTTAAGACCGCTTCATTGATATCACAGTGGTGATATTTTGTGAAAGAAAGAAAGAAAGAGAAACATTTTTTTTACGTTTTTCATATTTACTGTTTTCAAGAAGACTTTATTTGTGTCCACCCCTTCAGTTTCTTTTTATCCCTCCCTTGGGTTTTTTTCTTAGCATCCCTGAGGTCTGATTGGGAAAATGTGACCTATTCATCACAGATGACATAGGTTGTATTTACAGGCCATGCACACACACACACACACACACACACACACACACACACACACAAACACTCTCATGATTTGTATTGCACATTCTGTGTTTGTTTGTGATTGGCAATGCCTGGCTGTGGGGTGCTCTGCGGAAAGGGACCCCCTGTATAACAGAACGCAACTGCTGCGACTGAGTGTGTGTACATGTTTGTGTTTTTTCGGGGTTGCAGGTACTTTGTTAATCATTTGTAAGCCCGACCAGATGCCATGCAGGGAACCAGAGTGCAAGGGCCTGTCAGTCAACCAACCGCTCATCCCACAAGCGTGCACACAAACACACACTCGTGCAGGTGCAGGTGCACAGCGACCAAACCACAACCCCCCCCTTTCCTCCTGAGGCTGATTAGCATTCATGAGATCTCAGGAGGCCCCCTTAAACACACACACACACACATTGTGGTGGATTGGTTCATTCTAATTATCTCCTGGCGTTTATGGAGAGGGCTGATTAGAGGCTGTCAGTGTGACTGATGACGACATGCCATGTTATCCCCCAGAGAGCGGCATAGAGACAGAGGAAGGCTGGTCACAGCTGTGGACTCCGTCTCTCTTCTGTCCTCCGCCTTTTTATAGTTCGTGTCCGTCTTCCTTGTAATTCTGACCCACTAACAGCTGCCTTGTTATGTGCCTCTGTAGGTAAGCCGGTGATGATCATAACCGAATTCATGGAAAACGGATCTCTGGACACTTTCCTCAAGGTGAGTCACTGTTTGAAGGAATACAGCCTTCACTATTTCCTTCCAAGGTCAGGGCTACAGGAATTATGAAGGCCATGTGGGAAGTGATGTCCCAGCTGTGAAGTGTTTGAAATTGAAGACTTCATTCCCCTAAAATTGCTGTTCTTGAAAAAACAATCTTAAAAGAAGTGGTCTCTCAGCTTTTAAAAGTGTAAAATGTGATTTTTTTTTCCCAAACTTTTAACAAAGTTCGAGGAAGGATCCAATCACGGGCTTTGGTTAAAAGTTTCCTTTAAAATCAGCTGGTCACTGGACACTTTATGAACCAGTTCTGAGCCACATTCTCAAACCCAATCACCACATTAACACATGACACAGCTTTCTATAACCAAGGAGGGGCTGTCGGCTGGGCTGCCAATAGTTGACTGTTTTGTTCTTTTTTTTTGAAGATTTCTTCAGCGTTTAATTTTTTTTAACAGAGGCTTTTTTGTAAAAATTAAATACAATCAATTCAAGAAACATTGAAACATTTTATAATAAAAAAAACATTCTGGACTTTTCTGCTAGTTCAATAGCTGAAAAAAAAACCCTTCTTCTGGTGAAATGATAAAGCACAATATATAATAACATGATATGAACCAGTCGACCTGAAGTGTTTTGATCAGTAGCGATCACACTGTTTGCATCTTAAAGATGGCAAAAAAAGGGAATAAATACTTAAAGCAACCCAGCCGTTTCAGCTGGCTGTTACACAGACACAGACTTACACAGACAAAATCAATTATTTCTATACTCTTAAATACTTGAAAACACTGCTGCAGGATAGTTGTCAAAGATACAAAAACAGCCTTTGTTGACGTTCGCCACAGCAAGGATTCACAGAGAGTAATATGTTTGACTGTAACAAGACAGCAGGATGACAATTCTGAGCCCCAAACAGTCCTTGTAATGGACCAAGTATGGACACACACTTACAAACACAGTTTTCAACCACATAATGTTTTGATCCTGGCTTTATGAAATGCACTTAGTGTCCATATAGCAGAACTGGATCAGTAAACACGGCTGACAAATGGACAATAAAACAATGAAAGTATATTGCTCAGTGCAACAACCGTACTCTCTCGGCATACAAAAAAAAGTGGTTCACTTTAAATGTAATGTAAAAATATATAAAAGGTTTATGATTGCTTCGAGAAAGAAATGATCTTGGACAGCTGTGGCAGACTCGGTTATGACTCAACCAGAAAGTCAGGGGTTCAATCCCCAGCTCCTGCAGCCACATGTCCGAGCTGTCCTTGGGCAAGACACTTAACCCTGCTCCCGCTGCGGCGTATAAACATATATAAATGGGATAAGTTCATACTGTTGGACACTTTACATAGAAATGTCTGCCATCAGTGTGTGAATGGGTAGGCGTGACCTGTGGTGTAAAAGCACTTTGAGTAGTCAGAACAGAAGACAAGAAAAGTGCTTTACAAGCTCAAATCCATTTAATATTTAAATGTCAAGGTTGTAACCAAGACAAACATAGGAAATCCCCTTCAAAATGCCAAAGTGATTAAAAGGAGATAAGCTTCATGTACGTCCTGAAAAGCAGATATTATTCAAGGCAAAATCTCTTATCAGTGAAAATCTATGCAAGGCTTTGGAGGATTTGTTTAAGTTATTGAAGGGTCACACTCTGTTAGTCAATATGTAATTACACAAATTGATGTTTTTTAAAGAATTAGTCCTTCATGTCATCTTCTGAAACACATCAGAACCCATCAGAAACAGCACGCTTATTAAGGAAATCTAAATCTATTTGCTCAAAGTTGACAGAAGGTTTGGAAGCAATTCCAGTCAGACGTATGATTGAAGAAAAGCTGATGATGCTGTACAATATGATGAATTTCTCTTCATTCATATGCCAGAAGTAATGAACATGTGAGATTAGGTTTCCTGCATAGAGCCAGATGAATAGCTTGTTGCAGCTGTGGTGTGCCTCACATTTAAAGTCCCCCTGATTCATATTCAGAGTTGTTTGTCAGCCAGTAAAATCACTGCACTGCTCCAAAGCCATTAAGCTTGTGATGATAGGCCCGTCACTAAACAGACACCAATCCCATCAGCAACACTGACGCAAACTGAAATGAAATCCGACAGATAAAAAATGGCATAAAGTCCTGAAACAAAAATGGAAAAAGCCAGACTTCTGTGTGTTGTATGTTACAGTATGTATTGTAATGACGCTCGTAAAGAGCATCCACAGTGGCCCAATATAATTACAGGATCTATTTTATGGGGTTTTACAACTCAGCCGTGCTCCTGGCATCCATGTGTCTTTAATTATGCCGACCATTTATTAAGCAACCGTCCCTCAGAAATGACAAAACCCCTGCTCAGTTGGAGAGGCTCTTCTTTCCCTGGATTCCATTTTACCTTTCAGTCTTCAAGTGAAGACTTAAAATACATCTCGGTTTTGCCAAACTGTATCGTTTTCCATCTTTACCTTCCTCATCCTTCTCCCTCATCTCCTTGTCAAACCTCTGCCCCTCATTGGTCACTTCTCTCTCTTTCCCTGCCCTGCCCTGCCTCCCTCCCTTCTTCCTGGCAATGCGATGTGGTGGGCAGATTGATAGAGGAAGTCTGTAGGTTTGTTAGACAGTCCAATCAATCAGCATCTCACAAAACCACCGGCTAATTAACTTACTCCACAGCTGCCGAGGGAGAAAGGGAGGGAGAGAGGGGACGAACGAGAAGCGGCTCACAGATGCAGAAAGATGAAGGAAGATGGATAGGTAGATGGAGACTGGAACAAAGTAACGCACACAGTTCTCTCTCTCTCTTTCTCTCTCTCTCTCTCTCTCTCTCTCTCTATCTGAGACAGAGACTGAGATGGATGGACAGAACAAAGAGACAGAGGGAAGGAGAGATGATATAAAGGGGAGAGGGTGACTGATAACATGGATGGCTTTTTAACGGGGACCATTGGCCCAGGGCAGAAATAATTGGCAAAGGAAGGTGAGCTGGACTGTCATCGATCAACAGGCTCTGTCTGTGCCAAACGCTGCTCAAATCTGAAATCCAGTGAGCTCTGCTCGAGCACACGGTCAGTGTTAGAGAGTAAAGTTTTGTCTTCTCTGTCAGATCCAATCCTCCGCGAATAAGGTTTTTTTCTGAGCCTCTATTGATCCAGGGGTGGAGAAATTCATCTTTTAGCTTGCCGGCCCTCCAGATAGAGGTCAATAGGCAGGGTTAGCACGAGCCAGAAGGGATTCAGTCTTGATGGGGGACTTCATATGTGCAGAATGCTGACATTACAGGTTCTTGGATCCTGGATTGAACCTTTGCTTCCAGCTGACTCTGTAGAATGGACCTGCTGTAATCACTCTACCTCCCTGCTGCGGCATTTACACTCTCTTCTGTGTATTAATTCATCTTTCTCCTTGTCTCGCTCTCCAGAAACATGACGGCCAGTTCACAGTGATCCAGCTGGTCGGCATGCTGCGTGGCATCGCCTCAGGTATGAAGTATTTGTCGGACATGAGCTACGTTCACAGAGACCTGGCAGCTCGAAACATCCTGGTCAACAGCAACCTGGTGTGCAAGGTGTCGGACTTTGGCCTGAGTCGTGTTCTGGAGGACGACCCGGAGGCTGCGTACACTACGAGGGTAAGACAAACTCTCCCAAGCTGCAGCTGTCTAACATAGAGTAAATGTTACTGTTGGTACTGTTCGTTCAATCACTGACCTCTCTTCTTTGTAAACTCAGGCTGTGAGGGCAATTGAAATCAACTTGAACATAAAAAGAGCACATCCTAAACGTGGAGCTTAATAGAAAGACCCTCTCTGCACAGTAAGCGAAGTGATGGGCCCCCAAAGAATGAAAGAGTAGGACCTAAAGACATCCTCTGTATAAGTCATGACTATCTGCAATGAGTGAATCCTGCTGGCTAAAGGGTTCTCACAGCCGTGTGTCCATTAGGTTTAAAAGGTTAGGACGGCCGGCTCATCCCCTTGCGTGTAAAACTTGTTTCAGTCAAGGACTAGAGAAAAGAAGAGAAACTTACTCACAGCTTATTTTAATGTCACATGAGCATTTTTCGATCATGATCATTCCCTGTAAATATACATGTAATTTAAAAGCAACCAGCTAACTAAAGGGGACTCACTTTAACCTGCCAACACAACAATGCAGCTCGAGCCAAGGACAATTTTGTCCACTGCTTGCACTCGATGGGGCCTGATTATGGTGCTTTTCATTTGTAGTATGCAAGGGGAGGGGGGATGGAGGTGTTTCGCTGGAAGAGCGCGAAGCCTTCAGTATGGCGGAGGTACAGCAAACAGAAGTTTGTTTTGGTTTATTTCAACACTGTAAATCTCTCTTTATTTGTCTAAGGAAGCAATACAGATTATTTAAAAAAAGCATTACATGAATTTTTTAAAATCTAATAATTTGGGAAAAAAGCTTCAGAATTTACCAAAACCTATAAACTTAAAAGGTTGCATAATAGACTCCTTTTCGACCAGTTTAAACAAGTCTAATAGCTTTCTTGCTTAGAATCCACTGATGTCAAAAAGGGAACCACCAGTTTGAAAAGAGGAGCAGACATAAGACGGAGAAGATGGAATCTTATCATTATTGTGGGGTGTAGACAGGCCCCGGTAGACATTGGTGTGCGTAACACATGGTAAAGTGTATTTCGCATAATATGTGACCTTTACAAAAACCACTGAGGAAAATAATGAATGTATTTAAACACCTTTCTCATGAAAAGAACGAACAGAAATAGAAAACCTGCTTTTATCAGTTGCCTAATGGAGCAGCATCTGGTCTTTTTTGCTGCTACAGAATCTGTGCAGGCCTGTAACTTCCTCCTCTCAATATGTTTAAATTGACTCTCTAATGACTAAGACAAGACTGTGAAACTGAAATACACCAGCTTTTAGTTTTGTCTACTTTGACAGTTATGTATAAAGTAGCAGGACAGTGTCACAAAATTCGATGTGCACATGGTATTAATGCGTACAAATTCCCCCGCCTTGATATTTTTGACGATGTAAATTCAAGTCCTCATTTCACTAGCAAACCATTCCCTCACAGAGCTCTGAGAGAATGAAGGAACTCAAACATCAGTGAGTTAAACCACTGCCGAGTTACCCGACTGAAATGCCCACAAGGAGACGGCATTATTCATATTTATAGGAAGTGTTGGGGATGTTATTTTTAATATGGCATTAGCATTGCCCTGGGAGGAGTGTATCAGCCGCTGACTGCTCTATTGCAATCACACACACACTTCCACTGATGTCAGGAGACGTAGATGGAGGGCTGCAGGCATGGAGGAAGGGGGGTGCAGGAGAGCGAGGCGGAGATAGCAAAGAAGTGTGGGTATCTAATACGTCAGATCGAGGGACACAGAGAGACGGGGGAGAGAGAATAAGGGAAGGCAGGGGGAGGATCCAGTGAGAGCAGTTAAGAGGAAAAAAGGGGGGGGGGGGTGGACAGGGGGCTGTTGGAACAAAAGTACAGAGCCGAGTCACTTGGCAGCTTTGTCTTTTATTTGACTTTGACCAAGCAGAGATGGAGAATGCTAGGTGGTGCAGAGGCAGCTCCCGCATGTTAAAAAGCTGAACCAAGCCCTATAGAGGTACAGTGTGTGAAGAAGACAGAGACAGAGAGAGAGAGAGAGAGAGAGAGAGAGAGAGAGAGAGAGAGAGAGAGAGAGAGAGAGTAGGGGCGGGGGTATCTTACATCCTTAGCACCTATACAGTGAACTTTATTGAATCCTTTTGATCTGTGCATCACAACAAAGGCAGGAGCAGCATGGCAGATGAAATTGAAGGAAAAGAAAGTCAATGTAAGAACAAACACTGGTGCCATAGTATGTTGTGTGCACATTAGAGAGGAGTGCTGTTGTGTGAAGTTGTATAATCTCAACTGCTCTTCTCAGAGGGAGCCCAACACTGAGTTGTCTGCAGCCACCAGCTCTTTTTTTTCCAGCCCGAATTTATACAGCACATAGCTGCAAACATATTATAAAATCTTTAAATATTTACATCATTTGACAGGGTAAAACATGTTGTTCAGGCTGATATATTTAGTACCTCTGGAATGTGTTGACTGTGTTCTGAACCCTCTCTAGGGAGGGAAGATCCCCATCAGATGGACAGCTCCAGAAGCAATAGCCTACAGGAAGTTCACCTCAGCCAGCGATGTGTGGAGCTACGGTATCGTCATGTGGGAGGTGATTTCATACGGAGAGAGACCTTACTGGGAGATGTCCAACCAGGATGTGAGTCACAAGAACATTAGGATTTATTTACAGCAAAAAAGGACCAAGGATTTGTTGTCTCCCCCCCCCCCCACAATCTTAAGCTCAAACTGTTCCTTTCAGCTCTTGATATTTGGCCCTCTCTCACTGCAGGTCATCAAAGCAATAGACGAGGGCTACCGTCTGCCCGCGCCGATGGACTGTCCCGTGGTATTGCATCAGCTCATGCTGGACTGCTGGGAAAAGGGACGCAGCGAGAGGCCAAAGTTTGGACAGATTGTTGGAATCCTGGACAAGCTCATCAGAAACCCAGCCAGCCTCAGAGAGCTGGCTAACAGCTCAGCATGGTCAGTGAGAGAAAGTTAGAAACTAAAGCTGTGATTTTAACACGTTTCACTCCGAAAGTCTTAAGATACCAGGAGCAGATTGGAGGACGTTGCATGCATTTAAGAAATAATCACTGCTAAAGATCTTCATTTACCACTACTGTCCTTCGGCAGTTTGAAAAAGAGAAGTTGGACCGGCTTTTTTTCTCCAGCAGTCACATTGTTATCTGTTTTAGCAAAGTAATATTTGTCACTGAAAAGATATGAGCGTAAGCTTGTGAGCTGGCGTATCTACTGTCCCCCACTCACTTTCGTTGTATTGTCCTTAAAATATCCTCATTAACTATTTAATTTTGAAGCAGCTAGCTGATGCACACGGTGAATGAGTGTGGAACTAATTAAGTACTGTAGTAGCCCTTCTTACAGCTGACAGAAAACATTCTTACCAGAGCAAAAAACACAGCAGAAGCTTAAAAAGAGCTACTAACGAGTGCCTCCATATTGTATGCCAAAAGAAGAGTGTTAAATGTATGCATTATAGATGAAAGCTTTAATAGATGCATAAAGGGCACATGACTGTACGATATGTTTGGGTAAATTGTATGCAAGTACAGATTTAATTAATCCTGCTGCACATGCAGGATTTAAGTGAGTCTGAGCATGTAAATTAATAAACACAAAACAGTTTATTATGTTAGGAAGCCAGCAAACAAGTCAAAAGGATTTCAGAAGCAAAGCTGTGAGCAGTGGAGGAGCAGTCATTAATCATACTTATCCACTAATGGCTAGTTTTCAAGCTAAGAGTTTAAGTTCACAGTGGATTTGAGATGTCAGTTCAGGGTTTTTGCAAAATGTTGGGGTTTTTTTCCGACTGAATGCAGAACAATCTCCATGAAAGAGTATCAAGCAGCGCTTTAAGTGAGCTGCTAACAGTTTTAATTAAGACGAATGCCTTAAAAAGAGTGAGACTTGGAAATGTTTTTCCAACTTAAAATAATTGATCTTCAGGGACAGTTTTTTTTAGCCACTCAGCAGGACAACCTTTCACTGAGTTGTGAGTGTGCTTTATATCTCAGCAGGGAGGACCCGTCCACTCCAGAGTTCAGTGTGAGCACAGTGGACGAGTGGTTGGAGGCCATCAAGATGGGCCAGTATAAGGAGAATTTTGCCAGTGCTGGATATGTCAGCTTGGACTCAATCCTCTACATCAGTGTCAGGTACAGAATGCTGGTGACTCATCCCGGCTAAATCAAACACTCAAAAGGTCAGCACAGTCAGTAGAGGAGAATTATCCTCCACTTGAGTGTCATTTGAAATTAAAGAAGGGGATTTAAAGTATCTTAGACCAGAGAACTCGGCAGCTGTTTGGCATTTAAAGGACAAAGACGATTTTCTCTTTCTAAAGTTTCATTAAAAATGATCTTTTTCTTTTCTTTTTCTTTTCAGTGAATTGGCTAAAATGGATGTAAATCTGGCCGGCCATCAGAAGAAGATTTTGTCCAGTGTGCAGAACCTGCAGACCCAAGGGACGCACATCCAAGTATAACAGTTTTCACATAAACACACAGTGGGACAGAGCCAAAATGGATGCTCCTGTGAAGAGTTTCCCCACTGAAATGGAGTTTTAATGGATACTCTGTACTCTGGCTTGACTTTGATTTTGAGACACACTCAGATGGAGACAACATAGACGCTTGGCTCCTTCACTACTTTCTCGCAGTTTCACCATTCTTCCTACCCTTGATTCGATGGGCACTACCGGCTTCAGCACTCAGAATCCCAGCAACACAGCCACCATTAGGAAGCATCAAAACCCCGACCATTTCACATCATATGAGCTCAACAAAAGAAGAAAAAAAAAAAGATTTTTAACAAATGAAATGACAAAAAAGTAATAAGAATATAATTATCATCACTGTCTGTGAAGTGTACAGTTGGTTTTTACTGTCATTTTGTTTCTATTTCCAATTTTCACCTTGAAGAGTTTAAAAATGGGTCAGAGGATATGTATATGTGTAGATATATGTTTATATGGGCTGTGTGTCCCACAACCGTAGAGATGGACCTAACGTTTGTATTGTTGGTGAGGTTTGTTTAACGCTCAACCTTAAAAGGAGTCATTACCCAGTTTATGAATGGCCCCTTCAATTGCTCTCGAGATACAGAGGGCCAAAGAAACGAGCCAGAGTCTGGTTGACATGAATGTGTGGGGTGCGGGGAACAGGAAAATGGACCTTTAGAGATAGACAGGGATGTAGATTTTGCTAGCTTTGCTTGCTATATTTGACCAGGACAAGGGCTTCCTGAGCCACTACAGTCAGAAACACTTCCACAGCAACCCTAGTGCACGTTTTGCTAGTCTGCTTGCACTTAAGTTTGAACAGAGTGCACAGAAACAGCACAATAAACTTTTCATCTTCCATAACTGACTGTCTTTACAAAACAGCATAAATCAGCTGTTGCAGTATGATGTTGTTGGGGATATTAAAGCCCTAGAGTTTGCCTTCCTATGTTTCAGGTGTGTTAAGAAAGTTCAGGTGTTCTGCATAGAGCAAAGGCGGTGCCAGGGAGGTACTGTTAAGAATATGTAAATTGGTTTTCCAGTGTTGTGCCATGTACAATAACCTTGACATGTTGGGTGGTATTAAAAGTCTTACTATGCTCTTTCCTTTTATCCATTCCTAAGGCTTGGATGTAACACAAGACCAGTTGTAGTGATTACAGTATTTTTCCAAAATAGTCTGCTTCATGAAAAGGAGCATTGGAATGGACCCGTTTTGCCAACATGAAATATATAGTGTGGATTTTCAGATGCCAGAGCTGGAGGTTAAATGTCACTTTTAAAAGATAACTTATGTGTATAGTACTCTCTCACTATCTTGTTATCAGTCATGCAACCCTATTTCAAGCATCCTTACTTTCAAGCAGGTACCCATGGGATGTATTTAGAAGAAATGTTTACGGCAAAAAGCAAATCCATTGGTTTGTTTGAATTTACTTGCTGCTTTTCACGTTAATTACAGAGTTTGAAATGATGAAACCCTCTTTGTAAGCACTGCATCAATGGCACTGAAACCTGCTTTTGTGTTTTCTCAAACTCAGTTTTAATATATGTGGTACTCTTTAGGACCAACGTGGCATATAGTACAGTATATATCATTGTATTATAGTGTAAAATATGTACAGTGTTGATTTCCAATGTTAGAATGTTTGTAATGATAACGATGATGACTATGATGTACTTTTTTCGTGAAAAGAGATTTCTGAAGAACTCGTTGAGGGGCGGGTCGAACAGGAGAAAAGTGAAGAGAGGTGATTTGATCTAAACAAAGGAATGTAGCATGGTGCAAAGCTTTGGCTTTGATTGGCAGGTGACAGTGACTGCAGTTTATTCCATAGTGTTAGAATGAGTGGAATGGACCCTTGTTACAGATACTCTGGAGTCATTTGCAAATGTCTCCAAACCAGTGGTTACATGCACTTTCTAATCTTGCATCAGATTACAACACAAACTGTAAAAATGGAAAAGGGACTGGAAAGAAGAAGTTGACCTTACACACCTGACACATTTCTGCGTTAACACTCAGTGAAATTGCCTGAAATATTCAAAAATATACTAAAAAAAACTCAGTGCTTCAGTGTACATCTTATGTTTCTGTAATGTTTAATGAACTGTGTTGCTGCTGGCTTCTGTGTTTGACCTCATCTTCCAAGCAGCAACATCTCACTGCCTTTTCAACTACCTTGAAAACAATCCTCAGACCTTTATTATCAACATCTACTGCCCAGCAGTAATTCTCAGCAGTAATTCTAACCACAGTGATTATGGAATAACAGCCTCTCTTAAATAAAGCCTACATTAATTAAAAATCATATCAATGACTGCCAAGCCTTAATGCTGGACAGTGAGTCAGCAGCTAACTCCTTCCTTTGCTGTAGCTGAATCAAAAGCTGTCTTGTCCTTTTATGCTACTCGCCCCCATGTGCTCCATCCTATTAAATTGAGTTCATGTGACACAAGGGTTTTTGATCTAGAAGTATTAGTATACAAATATTGACATTCATTGTACAGTATATTAAAAGAACTTCTGGAATAGAGCTCGACAAGCATAGCATCAGTCACTGCTGGGTTTAGTTTACTGTCACTTGGTAAAGAAGAACAAGGCTTTACATTTATGGTTTGTTCGTCTCATAGGTTTAAAGTTTGTAAAACACTGGCGTAAAAATATGTGAGATATAAAAATATGGTAAACAGCAATACACCTTTGTACAACAACAACAAAACAAGAGATTAAAAACAGTTCTGAACCACTGCTGTTTTGTTTGATATGCAACACATAAAAATACAAACCGATCCTTAGCATCTGGTGTTGTCGGTACATTCTACTCATGCTAACTCTATGACTTCACTCTAGCGGAAAACCCTTGACCGCTGGCCTTTTAGATGCCTTATTTACTGAGCTATTGTTATTTTCTGTTGCCCTATAGAGGCGATATTAAGAGTAAAGTGTATGTACAGGTAGTATTTATCTGTGTTCTTAAGATGATCTCACATTGACACCCTGGTTTTGTTACATCCCAGAGACCCCATCCAACAGCACTTTCACTTTGATTTCTGTGAACAGAAGAGACATTTTGTTCTGAAATTGTGTGATAAAGCTCATGATTTTAAGAAGTTGAGAAATTAACAGAATCGTTCTTATTTATTTTGTCTTGGAAGATATTCCGTGATCAGAATAATATGCAGAATGCAGTGTGGTGGTTAGCTTACGATTTTAAAGGCTACATGTGGTTGCAATATTATTTTCACGCGCAAGGTTCCTCATGGTCTGTCTGGATTAGAAACATGACAATGTCCTCTTCTAATGAAAGCTTATTAAACACTTCCACTTAAGAGATTTTAGGAAGAAATCATACCACACTTTCAACGATTTGTGTCACCAATCACCCTTTCAAGGTCAGTATGTGGGTCGGTTTGCTTGATTCAAAATTCCAGTGTTTGTCCTCCGTTCACCACCAGAGATCTGTGTTGTAAATGTACGAGTGATTCTCAGTGGACGCTCTCTCTTTCTCTCTCTCTCCTCTTACCTCTCTTTCTTTGGCCACCGTACAATGCTTATTTGCCCACATGCCAGTTTCCTCCGCGTTGCTTGTTGTAAAGGGTGTAGGCATTCTAATGTCTTTCATGTTGCTGTAATAAATATGCTAATATTTCTAATTTCTCACCTGAAGCCTGCGGTGTATTTTTCTTTCACACATTCTCTGCCTGTTTTTCTTTTACACGTGTATGCACACATGCTGGCACACACACACACAAAAAAAAATATCATTTGCTCAATTCCACAGTGAAATTACTTTAGGAGAAGAAGAATAGGACCGAAAAAAAATTCAAAGACTCTTTCCATGAAAGTGTTATGAAGCCCTCTTGCTTAATTATTTTTCCTTGCTGTCTAACAAAGCCAGAAGGTATCAAATTTTGTTTTGGTATGAGTCTGACCACTGTTGCAGAAAATCTGTGGATGACTGGGAAATACAAGGAGTCTCATTTGTTCACAGCTCTGCTCTAATGGTGATAGCGGTGGTGAAATTCCCATCATAACATCCTTGAATGGTAAAAAATGGCCATTCCTGCAACCACATCTTCATATTCTCTCTGTGTGTGCGTGCATGTGTGTATGTGTTTGTGTGTTCCTCACTGAGGGATAATTCTGTCCCGTGGGAGGGAGAAGGTCAGCGACTCCTGGCCTTGGTTAACCCCTTAATGCACTGGCCCAGTTGCTGTCACTCTATGTTACTGCCATTACACCTCATTTAGTCCATCATATTAAGGTCCATATTCCCCATTGCTTCCTCACTTTGTCTCTCTTTCCCTCACACACACAACCCTGCATATACAAAATATTCAAGCCCTGTTATCCATTTCCTCATTATCCATCTCATTTTACTGTGCTCCTCTTAGTCTTTTTACTGGCCTTAAGCATCTTTATTTATGTACCTTGTTACCAAACCATCCTTTGAAGACGGACAGAATAGTTGCAGCTAATTTTTTTTATACCTCAACTACACCTTCATCCTCCTTCTCCTCATCTAACTTCCCTCATCCAGTCCATAAATCCATCCATCCAAAAAGATTTCTGCACATACATTGTTTTGTCTTGGCCCGTTGCTGTATTCTGTCTCTCACCATTAAAGGCTGATCCACATCTTCAGGCTCTTGTCTCCAGGTGTCACCGTGGGGAGAATATCAGCTCACATATTTGCTTTAGCTAACATGGAGGCTACTTAGAGGCGAAAGCTTAGGCAATTGATTCATCATGCAGCTGCTTTTGGCATCATGTGAAAAGGTCAGGTGTCCCTATGGAGAACACTTTAAAAGGCCATTGGTGACTGATGAGGCTGTCTTGTTTGTATCACATACATGTACAAGCACTCTGATCTCATCCTTTTTGTCTGCCTTCCAATATGTTCCTCATCTCAGTACATTGTCTCAGTGAAACACACACACATAAAAACACACCCAATGTCCTGTGGGAATGGTAATTGGGCCACTCTGTCATGCTGTCAGGTGATGGTTTGAGTGTCCCCTCACAAGCAACAGCAGACGTTAAAAAAACGCAGGAGGCCAAACAGCCATAGATCCACTGTGACCCCTGCAGGGTCAGCCATATGTGTGTGTGTGTGTGTGTGTGTGTGTGTGTGTGTGTGTGTGTGTGTGTGTGTGTGTGTGTGTGTGTTTGTGTGACCATTGCATCTGTGAGTTCATAATGCATTTTGAGCCCAAGCCAGCTTCTCGTCTGTGAGCGAGTGTGGGAGTTCAGGTATCAAAAATGGAGAAGAGATAAACTCCAAACCAGAGGAAAGATTTTATCATTCGTTGGTTAATGTTCCTGTTTTGTCCCTGTTGATTGGATCGTGTTTATCCTCTCTAATCAAACACGGTCAACTTCAGACAGGCTCAGGGTTTTCAGTCCACGAACACAAATGCACACATCAGTGCTTTTCTTGTCTCATGAGGTTTTAGTTTGCTATCAAAGCGATTTCCTGTCTCAAATTTTCATCAGTAATCAAAGTTCCTGATTGAATTTGAAAAGTGAGCCCAGCTCTATAAATCACATTACATGCCTCACTCCCATCATGCCTGCTTTCATCAGCCACAGGAATGAGACGCCACCCTGGGTGCATGTCTGCTACACGGTCTCTGTGTATGTGTGTCCTCATGCACAGAGTGGAACAGAAAAATGGATGTTGACAGAGCTGAGATTTGATCCTTGCAATTTTTCTATTTTTTTTTTGCTGGAACAGATAATACGAAAAAAAGGAGATAAAAATGATGAAAGAACAATAAAGAGAACTCACAAGGGTCTGACTGCATGTGGAAACAATTCTTGACTTTTGTTTATGTGTAAAATTGGATGATAGGTGGATTTCATTGCATCAGCTCAAATCCTGATGAAATCAGGTGAGTGAGTGTAAGTGAAAATGGCTTTTCTGTTGATTTGAATCAACTCTCAAGGCACAGGAGTCCGAGTGTTCAAGGGGCCCAACAAAATCTATTAATGTTTATGTTTTTGTTCAAACAGTAATGCATTTTAACAGCTAACATCAACATTTTAATAAATAAAAAAATCATTTAAAATTCAAAGGCATAGGCTCGACTATGGGAAAAGAGAACCTCAGGCTCTGTTTTCTTGTGCTCCGTGTCATTCTTAGTCTTTTTATTTACTTTCTGTAATAACTTATTGTGTTTTTTGCTCACTGACTAACTTTCTTTTTCTTACAAACGAGTTTGTCTTAGCTAAGATAAGCTGAGGTATGTTTGTGCAAATGTTATTTTCCGTTTCTCTTGTGCTTGAAGTAACCTTATGGAGCCGGATCCTAGCCGCAGCCAGCTGGAGCTCCATTGCTTCTGACACCGCGGCAAATGAAAAAAAGATTTAGAGCAACCTGGCACAATAATTTCCATGGGGATTAATACAGTTCTATTTTATATGATATTATCTTAAATGCGCTCAAATATGTGGTATGGACCTGGGTGATTGTGTGTTCCTGTGAGAATGTGTCTGTCTGCAGGTGTGTCTGCCTCTGATTGGGCACTTCAACCCTGACATCACAGCTTCTACATGTCAGATACTGCCGTCTGCTACGACCTTTCGCTTCTCACTTATCTTGAATAATTGTTGAGCTTTTAATGCCTTTATTAGGAAATAGGACAGTAGGTTATAGTCAGAAATGAGGAGAAGAGGGAGTGTGGAATCTCATGTGGCTTTTTTAATATGAGCCCAATAAATCAGTTGCTCTTCATCTTTAGTGTTAACTAATTGCTTATGAGCAGCTAAACAGCAGGAACTAAAAAGTTTGGGACTTGCACCTGCAGTATGTCACAACAATCGATACAAAGCTACCTGTGATAACAAAACACAACTTCAAAAGTAAGAAGACAACCACAAAGATACTCTACAGATACAAAGAGAAGCAAAACAAAGACAGAGACATTACATGACAGAGAGAATAAAACATAAAACAACTACAAAGGTGAGCAAATCAGCAGCATAAAAGCAATGCTACAAAGAGGTCATGATCAAACAAAGGTGTACAGATAGAATACAAACAGATGCTGAATGACTAGATGAACAAGCTGGCTGCAAAGGGATCCTTAGCAAGAAAATATGGACACAAAGCCATCAAAAGAAGCTTTGCACAGCAGCCAATTGTCATATTTTGCGAGAGGTTGTTGTCACAAGTTGAAAATTGTATCCATGAAAATATTGTTTGAGACAAATAAAACAGTACGAGCGTCAGCAAGAAAACCGTGTGTGTTAAACAGCTGCCACAGCCTGTGAAATGTAACAGGTTTTTGAATTGGAGCTGAAGCATCAAGAGGAGAGGAGAATGAACTGTGTCTGAGTTTAAGCGGAGAGAGAAAGAAAAAAAAAAAAGGTGAAGAAAAAGTTGGAGTGGTTTGTAGAGTCTGAGATAATATTGACCACATAATCCCTCACAGATGTGGAAATCACTGGTTAATGCCTGAAAGACCTGACACGCTGAACTTCTATTGGATGACTTAAGAGGGACTCTGAATAAAGACAAACTCTCTGTCTCTCTTTGTTCAGACTCTTTACTGACCCTGGAGAAGACGATGAAAACCTCTAAATCAAGGGTGAATGTAACAAGGTCACATCTCATAGTCTTTACATTACACAAAGACAAACAGCCTGTATATATTTTCAGTGTTAAATCACTCATACAAGGTGGCATTGTGAATTAAAAGACTCAAGGGTACACATGACGCTAATGTCTTTCTGCTTCAAAATGTAAATGTAAAAGCCTTTCTCTGAGATCCCGTTCTGAACGACGTTTGTGACAAATGATTGCAGCATGTTGCATGATTTCCTGTGTGTGTAAATGTCTATGTGCTGAGGAAAGACATGAGCGCTTCTCTGTACACACCATGTGTTTACGTGTTTCCTATCCTCTATAATCAAACACAGCTCCTCAATTGCCATCAGTCAAGCTTTGATGTTACAAAGAAGAGCCCAGAAACCACAGCAGCCTTCTCTGTGAACCAAGGCAGAGCCAGGGGAAGCTGGTGTATAGTGTTAGTGGAGGCATATAGGAAATGTTTTCTATGGTGAAGAAGCTCAGGGGTCTGCTTCTAACCTTCTGCTTTATGTAGCCCAGCAGGTATTACTTCAGCTTTCTGTTTAATGTCTTCGCTGGTGGAACAATAAGTCCCTATTGAGACAGGTTTCTGTAACATCAAAGCATTAAAACAATATGGTTCTAATGGAAGCATCGGCCTGCATACTCATACTCCTGACATCATCTTTTATCAGTCTCTTCATCATCAAATACTTTGTCTCGCTTTGTTTCTCATCAGGAGAGCCGACATTAACCAAGGAGTTTGCTTACAGGCGTACGCCTCACCTCACTGATGCAGACATAAATATCTTATCATGTAAAATACCACATGATATGTTAGATAGTAGGATATTGGCACCATTATTAAACGTTAGAAGACATTTTTGTAGGTTGGTTTGTAAAGCATCTCGGGCTAAATTTACTGGTTTTGTATAAATGTACGAAAATAGGAAAAGTCCTTCACCCACACACACTCCACACATTGTTGGCAACACAGACACCTTGAAATGACCTTGCTCAAGGACACTGAACCATGTGGCCAGGAGAAGATGTCAGTCATACCAGCATCTTTCCTTTTAATGTACAACTCTCTTAACCTACCGGTGTTTGTGCACATTTGTCCAGAATGTAATACTGTACAAATGTGTGTGTGTGTGTGTGTGTGTGTGTGTGTGTGTGTGTGTGTGTGTGTTCATATATATATATACACACGTCAGTCCCTGTGTTTCTGATCAGTCTGCTCGCACTTACTGATGTTGTTTCGTCCTCTCTAGATCCTTGCTTGTGTTGTACTTACGCTCTGGTGTTTGTTGCTTTAGATAAAATCGTCAGCTAAATAGGTTTTAGAAATGTAATAAAAAATAAATAAATCATGAAGAAAATTCTTTTTTTACCAAAACAGTTCAATCGTGTTCATATCATTGTGATATTCTGATTGTTTCCTTAGTATTGGTTGCCACAAAATATAACATTATAGGTGGGTCTTATGTTACCTTTCCTTCAGCCAGTCATGCCATTTTAGTCCACTTTTCCCATACTCAGGGTCATGACCCACACTGGGTTGTCGATTGACTAAGGCAAATTAACTATAATTTTCCTTATTAAATTAGAATTGCTGTTCTTTTTTGTGTCTTTTTTTCGCTGACTTTGGATGTGCCCTTTGGTTGGACTGTGTACTTGGGAGTGACTGAGTGGTTCAGTGTGTTTATGATGATAGAGCAAAAGCATAAAGAAGAGTTCAGAAACATTGGCTTCACCAATGCCTGTCTTATACAGAGGAGAGGCCTCAGTGTGTTTTATGTGGGGAGATGCTCAGTAATGAAAGCTGAAGCTTCCAGAAAGTCAAAAGAATTCTTATTGTGGAAAGAAGAGTCGTTCAAGAAACAGTGTTTTGACAGCGGAAAAGTAGCCTGAATAACGTTAAATCATTTGAGGATGAGAGGAGGACAATAAAGCCATCCAAAGTTTAAATATTTGAACTTTTTCTTACTGTCCACCGCGATGGAATTTACTACCAGATGTACTGTAATTCACAAAGACATGTTTGAGCCCTGTTTGCTGTTCACATCTGTGTGAGTCTATGTATGCAGCTGATTGATTAAAAACATTTTTTGTGCAGTTGTGTTCAGAGACATAGGTCAGGAAAAGACAGGAGGAAAGGTGAGGAGGGAAAGATTGGAAAGAGGGCGTTGGGTCAGAGCTTTATGTATATGTGTGTGTGTAGATGTTACAGCAAATCATTATGTACAGCATATATGCTAGTTTGGGTCACCTGCAGAGTGCAAATTTCTTATTTGGATCTTGAGTGGAAAAGTTTGGGTACATCTGCTTTAAGTTATGGTAACTATTGACAAGTGGGCATGGCCATTTGGCATTGATTAGTGGTGGTCAGAGACAGAAGAGAAAACAGCATGTCTGAGTGGCACTATACTATAGAAGCTCAATCTGTGATCATGTGTTTGGAAAATCGAAGGGTATCAGAGAAGGAAATTCCCAATGAGGAAAAAAAAAAGAACAAATTCCAAAGTACATTGAATGATGGAACAACAGACGTGTGTAGATAAAACTAGAAGCCAGAGCTGGCTTCTCTCACATTGAGGGATCGACCAGCAGGCGTGACAGTTTGGTCGATGAGTTGAAGTTAATGAGAGAGATTTTGTTGGTCATGGGTCAATAACCTAACCAAGGCTGTTGGCTGTTTATATGCTTTCACTATCTAAGGCTCTTGTACATATTCATTTATACATGTGAATGTGCATACTTTTTTTCTGTTTTTGGCCATCCTTTGACCTTTGCATTTAAAGAGTTACATTTATCTTTTTAAAAATATCTTTCAAAGAAGAATATTTCTTAAAGCACACATTATTGAATCTCACCTGTGGGTATGTTGTTGGTTTTAACACCTCAGCAGCACAAAACTATTAGATGGTATTCTAACTGAAGCTATATGATATGTAGATTATGAAACCAGGGGGCTCTCAATCAATATTACAATAAAAAATGATGTTGAGGCTGGCCCGGGAATCATTGGAGTTCTCTCTGTTACTGTTCCCTGTTATTTACACTAACTAGCAAAGCAGCATGCTGCTAACACTATAACAAAAGGTAGGCATTTGATATCAGGATTTAAGCCTTCTCCTTGTTACTATAGCGACAGCATCAAAGAGAGCAAGCATGGCATATGTTTTGTTTTCACACTGTCCTTTAAGATGACGTCATCCAATAAATAAATGGATTAAAATGTTTGAAAACAACTTTAATATTGAAATAAGAAAAGTTTTCTAAACTTTATATAATGGTTTACTAATTGAGTTCAATTTACATGTCATGAAAAAATTGAATGCAATAACACAGTAGTTAGAAGTGAAGACAATAAAAGAGGAAACCAGCAGGACAGTTAAATTACAAGCATAAGAGAAAAACCAGTTGGTTGTTTTTTGTCGTATAAAACCACAATCCCATGGTTTGAGAAAGTCATGGAAACAGTAACTTGAGAGGCACACCAACATAGGCACACATTTACTGACACAATCCATAACCACATGGAGTACACATGGTGTGGTAGTTGATGTTTGACCACACAAGATGTGTTCCTAAAACAGTGTGCATGGGCTGACTCAAACTCTACTTGTGGCGTGTTCAGAAAAAAATAAAAGTTCAAGCCTTTCTCTCTGTCAAGATCCTTCACAAACTCTGTGTGACATTAACAAACACTGTATGTGTGTCCATGAATGTGTGCGGACAAACACTGAGCTCAGGGGGAGGCAGTTGAGGCTTTAAATCAGCCACGTGCGTACTAACAGAGGTTTGACCCAAATAACGGAGTAATTTATGGAGGCTTTTAGGCTCGCAGGCAGCAATTGAAACAGAACAGAGAATAATGTGAGTCTGACCGACACTACATCACTTCAGTTTATGTTCTAGCCTTTTACTAGGACACACGTCCCTGGTTCTTAATGATACACAGACAGTAAACACTGTGTTAATGGACACTGGGTTTACAAAGATGTGCTGAGCTGCAAAATCAAAGCCTTGTGTACAATTAGGAGCATATTCGCATGCAGGAATACAAAATAAGTGCAGGTACTGACAGGTACGAGTATAAATGAGGAGTCAGTATCGTAAATGAAGTGAGATACAGAGATAGAGGCTATGAGAAATATATAAGAGATGGACAGATAGAGAAGGAGGGAAGCTGAGAGATCATTAGTACTCTGCTGTAGGGCTGTGGCCCCAGGCAGGGTTAGAGGCTGAAATGGACTGTTAGCAGCAGCTGGAGGAGATGACATCTCAGGCGGACCCCAAAGGACGAGTTAAGACATCCTAAGCACTCATATATATATATCTGTGTGTAGGTGTGTGAGTGTGCCTGTGTATGTTCCTGCATGCATATAATCCTGTGTGCTACCCTCCCGTGCTGCAGTGGGTCATTTGCCTCGGTGTTTGAAGTGAAGAAGCTGCTCTGAGGATCAGGCTCCTGTCACAGCTGCACAGATCAGAGCACAGAGCAACAGGATGCCATGAGAGGGGGAGGAAGAGGAGCAAGGGGGAGGAGAGGGTAAAGACAGACAAATAAAATGACATGAGACCTTTCCACGAACATGATTTTCTCTTGCCTTACTTTATGTGAAAACTGATCTCTATTTGCAAATGATTAGGAACTACCAATAAACAGCAGAGCTGATTTTAAAATGAGAAATGTAAACAAAGGCAAACACTATCTTTTTGAGACTAACAAATCACAGCCAACATCTGGTAAGAAAAGAGAGACATAGTCCTTTGACTCTGAGAAGTCTCAGCAGGTTAAAACTTCATTCAGCAACCTGCAAATGAAGCCGATACAGAAGTCTCAAAAGCCAAGAAACCCTAATGTTCTCCCACATGAAATAGCAATTGTACAGCAGAAAAAAAGACAGCCTGGTAGATGAAAAAGGTTTGGTGTCCTGTAAAGCTCATTTCCTTCCTGCTGGAAACTATGGGACATTTGTTCAACACATACAGTATGTTTTGTAGTATTAGGGTGAGAGTTGTGCATACATTTGAATACAAAGGGAGAGGGCTAATTGAACTAGCATGTGTGCTAGTTGTTGTCTCCAGAAGACCTCAACTCCACTGAATGTTAGGAGGAGAACTGCCTTAGAAACCATTGGGTGACACTGAAACTACGTCCATATTCTATACAGTCTATAGTTAAACAATACAAATGTTTGTTTTGTTCTTTTGCAGTATTTCTGTTGCCAGGTAACATAACAAGCATAGAATACTCATTTGGTAGGGATGCCCATATCTCTTTACTTCTGCACATGTAATTATAACACTGTGTAATGGGGAGCAATTGTGCGCCTAAATCGAATCACTTCTTTATGCTTGTTGATTGACAACAGAATCTGAAAAATATGTTAAAGAGCACATTTAAAGATGAATTTGTCTCCATTAAGACGGTCTTACCAGAATGTCAACAGCTGGCTTTTATGCTTCGAATGAGTGATCAGGGAAAAGATTGGAGACAACAAAAAAAAGCTAATCGTTTCCCTAAAGTCAAATTTCCCCAAGTCTGCAACACTAAAATGCAAGGCAGGTGTTTTATCATTTATCAAACCTAGTCTATATACAAGCAGAAAGAATTGTGAACAGTGGACAAAATGTTCAGGAAAGCAAAGCAACGCAGAAGAGTCAGTCCTTAGCCTTTCTCACATACTGATGAAACTAAGAGTCCATTGATAGAAAGCCGTGAGAATCAGGGGAACGAGCATTACGTCGGTAATGACATTACACTGTTCCTTTATCATTTGATGCACAGTCAGATGATTTACTTAATGCCATACGCAGACTCATGACAGACAGAGAGGAGGAAAAACAGAGAGCACAAAGGAAAAGGAAGGAGGGTCGAACAGAATGAGTTAGAGCAGAGCCAATTTGTGTGTTCACATGTTTTTCTCAGACTTATCATCACACAAATTAGGTGCTGCTTTGTGCTGATAAGGTCAGCTGTCAGTCTCAGCTTATTTAAAGGAGTGGCTATGCATAGACAGAAACATCCGCCGCCATAAGCACAAACTGATTTTTGAAGCTGATTTTGTCTTACATAAGTGTTGACACCATCCTCCCACTCTAATGTATAAAGCTCGACATAGAGTAAACACTCTTTCGTCTCGTCCTTTGTGTTTTATGTTACTGCATGTTTCGTAAAACACATTTCATATCATAAAATAACAAGTCATGGACTGTTAAATGTTGCCCCCCCCCCCCCCCCCCCCCCCCCCCCCCCCCCCCCCTCCCCTTCTGAATTGTGCAGTGTAACAATGCCTGCAACAGTAAAGTGTCTTCTGGGAAAAAATGTGCCTGTACGCAGGTGCCAGCTCTGTCATTCTGACATATTCATCCTGACTCCAGCAAAGAGGGTGCATAAAAGGTATTGCCAAAAGCTGAGCGTTTGTTAAATGAAGATGAATGGGATGGTTTGGACTGAAGGTGATATTTTATTTAGGATCAGACGCTCTTTGTTTGGTAATGCAACAGCCACTCTCGCATCGACATGACAGCCCTGGGAAATGGATATTGATTAGAAAAGTAGATGCTTTTTTCCCCTATCCCCCCCCCCAACCACCACCACCACCTCTCCTTTACTGTTTTGCTCTTTTTAATAGTCGCCCTCCTTCTATAGCTGCGTCAGTTTCTCTCCGTCTCCCTGACTGTTGTCAAGCTTTAATGTGTGATGTGCTATAAAGCATGATGGATGGTTAGAGATGATTTTAGGGCCCCGCAGCTGCAGCTGAGGTTTGAGGACACCTGATCAAATTTCACTCATGAAATCCTGTTTTGTGCACTCTTGTGTATGCATATGCAGCGGTGCATGAGTGTGTGTATGAGTTAACCAAAGCAGCAAAAAGAGAGTTTTGCAGCACTAAAGCCTGAAGGTGAAATTTTTCCCGAGACAGTTTATTCAATAAAATGACAGAAAAGTATGAATATCATATTTGGCTCAACCTGTGAATCACCTTAAAACTTAAACTACAAAATAGCAGCAACATTGTTATTCACAAAGGAAAGAAGTCAATCATTTCAGAGGACAGCAGATAACAGTAAGAGGCGGCTTTGTTCATTAAGTGAAATCAATCCATGTACACAAACAATTGAAAAAGAAAATCAATGTGTGTGCTTGTTTTCTCTCTTTAGCCCCTTTTATACCTTATTGTCAGTAGCAGTCGATATGTCCCCCTGCTGATGTCACAGACTCACTCAATCAAGAATTCACTGGTTCAGTAGATCAGGGGTTCCCAAACCTCTCAGCCCGCGTCCCCCACAATAAAGGTGCTAAGAACTGGGGACACCCATTGTCCCTGGAGGTGGTTAAAACATTGAAGAGCACAAAAGAACACAACAGCCCAAACAAAAAAGCTAGAAGCAGAAATGTGTAATGTCTTGACCTACGACGTGTTTTTGTTTGTATTTTTAGAGTCTTGGAAATGCAATTTTTCATTTTTTTTATCAGTATTTGGAAGGAATCTCTGACCCCCCCCCCCCCCCCCCCCCCCCCCCCCCCCCCCCTCTTTCACTTTGGGAACCACTGCAGTAGATGTATGGTTGTGGACTATTATACAGCATTGTCTGATACACACGTAGCTTGAGTGCATAAAAACAAACATAACACTGTGCACATAACACTGAACGAGCATCTCCTTTATAAAAGCTGATTCGCTAACAACTGCCATGAAGCAAGATAATCAAGTTGTGTTTATGTCAACATCATGAATAACAGTCCAATATACACTTCACTTTTAGCTCTCTTTTTTTTTTACCCTGAGTAAGACCTTGCTATTTAGCTGCTTAATGCTCCATTATGTTTACCAGCTACTAGTTACTGTACCTTCCTGTCAAAGCTGCACTGATGCTAAAGATGACACAGGTAAGAATGGTGAGAACATACAAATACCACAGCTCACAAAATTAAATAAATGAAATGAAAGACGCAGAAACGTTCCTCTCTGTGGGTTTAATTCTTGTCCACTGTTTAAATAGAAATACTGATCGTAGCAGCTCTAACAAACCACCAAATGTTAAGCTCTTACATCTTATGTGGGCCAGCTTTTCCTCTAAATTAGAGTAAATAGTCGCTCCCATAAAAAGCGAAATCCAGAAAAGAGACAAGGCTTCTTAATTGGACTGAATGAACACATATCTGTCCAAAAGTGATTAACACAAGTGCTACACTCGAGAAAATAGAGAAAATGAAGAGGAAATATAGGGTTTGTGGACAAGAGTACAATTTGCTGTCCGTGGTGACTTCATTTATGCGCACACACACGCGCGCGCACACACTTTTCTAGCAGTATCTCTCGTGCCCATGCAGCCTCATTACCATTCAGCTCTGATGTCTGCTGATAACCTCTCCTGGGCAGACGGTGGCCAGGATTATACCTTTTGACAAGTTCAATTAATACAGACCTAACGACAGCGATCGATAACGCTGATTAAACATGGTCGGGAAGTCATAATTGCATAAAGGTGAAAGGTTAATACACCATTAGACTCACCTAAAAATGGTCTCTTTTGTAATGTTTTCTTTAGTGTAACCTTTTTAAGGATAATTGACCCCCAGCAGAATGCCTGCAATCATTGCATTCTTTCTTTTCATCTGTTTTTAGTTGAGGCAACCGATTCTGTCACACTCATTACTGCCAGCAAAGACATCATTTGGATTTTATTGTCAAAGATTACAAACTGTATTAACCACGACACAACAATATAAGAGAAAGCTATTGAGGAAGAGTTCATTAGTCAGCTCTCTGAAAGGAATCAATATGATATTTTGGTGTTTCTTAGCCTCTCGCCTCAATGACAGCTGGGATTGGCTCCAGCTCCCTTAAACCCCACATGGGATAAGTGGTATAGAAAATGGATGAATGGATAGACACACTCACCTACTCAGATGTGTGGATCTCTCTATATTGGTTATGTTAGGGTTTTTTACCTTACTACTTTATATACATTCTACATGACAATGAAAGACAATGTTTCTAAAAAAGTTCACTTGTGCAAGGTGGACTAAGTGAAGTATAAAGAAGATAATACTGGTCACCCGTAACGGGGACACATATCAACCATTCACGAATGATGCTTTTAATCCACCTTGATTTTTTTTGGTTTTTACCACTTAGCACTACAAGCTAACACCACAACCTTGACTTAGTGCCTGTGTCTAGTACTAACACATTTTTTTGCAGCGTTCATTGTCTACACAAGGACAATGCAGTTGTACTTTCCCAGTGCATAGAGCCCTAAGCTCAACTTTTAGAACTCTGCTAAACTTGTCAACGTCAATTCTCCCTCATCTACCAATTAAAAATCAGGAACGGGTGGGACTTCTGATATTCGGCAATGGTGAAGGCAAAATAAATTTGACTTGGCTTACCAATTAGTTGAAGCCCCATTAATGGTCGCAGACACTTAAGATGCAGTCTAGTCAAAGATACTAACATGACATCAATCATTTTACGTTGTGTTCTCAGTCTTACTGGTGAGCTTTCAACCTCTTCATCCAATGAACTCTTCACCACACGTATCTTAATCTTCACTCTCGTTGAACTGCACTCTCCTGCCGCTCTGAACGCTCCAAGCAAGATTCCCCCCCACAGCTCCCTTGTCTTCTGTACTCCGTTCTGAGCAGCTGCTTCACCGCTGAGACGAACAAGATGGAAGGCGAGAACCACACTACTGCAAGGGCATGCTACTCAGCAGCCAAGCTTTGATCAACTGTCTGAGTCAAACACACTTATCTCCCTTTAGTAACCAGTGGGAGACAGACAACCTTGGTGCATCTCCTCCGTCTCTCTCCTTACTCGTAGCAGCAAACAGCAGCTTCTATTTGTAAAACGCCAGAAGAAAATATCATGGCACAAAGTAAATCTCACTGATCTAATTCTACTATCAGGTCTAGTGGGGGGAAAAAAAGCGTATAATGGTTTTGCATAAATGACTCTGTGAGATGTTTAATCTATCCAAACAAACTAAGTCGAGTATTTACACTATACTTTCATTTCATTAAGCAAAAGCTTGGCCTAACAAGAAGAATAATTCTTTCCACCTTCCCTCCTCCAACATGAATCTCAAAGAGCAGCATTTGTTTCCCTTTGGTGGTTGTGGTCGAGATTTTTTTTTTGCTCCTTGTTGTCATTGCTGGTGTAACTTTATTTAACCCCATTTTCATTGATGGTTATCAGTGTGTGGGCGTTCATAAAGAGCTCTAGGAGCCTGTTAGTGTGGTAAAGAGCTACAGAAATAAACATATTAAAAATATTTCTAAGAAAGCACAATGTACAAATTATGTAAAAATGAAGGACAAGTGCAACTGTATTTTCTGGGAATAAAACATAAACCCATTCTCCCACTGTACTTTGATTATGCAGTCTATGCCTCTTCTTTTATTTTCCCCTATGTGTGTGTGTGTGTGTGTGTGTGTGTGTGTGTGTGTGTGTGTGTGTGTGTGTGTGTGTGTGTGTGAGTGTGTGTGTATGTGTGCGTGTGTGTGAGAAATCCAATGTCTGTGTATCATTCGGTGTGCACGGTGTTGCCAACAGGGTTCCTTGTCAGAGAAAAAGGGCAGGGAGGGTCTCAGAGGTGTCAAAAGAGACTATGGGGAAATGACAGAGGTGTCATGGAGAGAGGACTTGGTTGACATTTTCACAGTGGGAGCTGACCAGCACAGCAAAATGATGAACAAAGTCTTCCATTTGTAATGGGAGACACAAGAAGGAGAATGTGAGCGGAGGGGGGAGGTTTGACATAATGCTTAGAGTGAAACATGTATAGACTTAGAGATGAGAACAGCCTCTTTCTTTGTCTGATTCCGATTGGTCAAACAAATCTGCTTCAATGAATCTTTTTTTTTTCTTTTTTCTTTTTTCTAATCCAGTTGGCTTACAGCAATAAATACCCCAAATGCAAATGTGCACACATACACACAGGCTTTAATTTAAAATCCCCTCTGGTCAAACATAGCTCAAATGTAGCATCCTCAGCATAACACTTGACCAGAGGCTGCGTTGAGGCAGTGGAGCACAGTCTCTGTTTAAACCAACCGTTGGCAGTCTGTCTGCATCTCAATAACACATGTCCCACAGCTGTCCAGCACTCACAGAGGCGGCTCGGGAGTGTATGAAAGCTGGGTTTGTGTCTGTGTCAGTTATTACATGCATGTATTAGTGTACACAAGGATTTAGTGTTTTTGTCTTTTTGCTTTCATAATATTGGCACAGTGTGTTCACAGTTGGCTTATACTGGGGAACTTTAGAGGAGTTTTTTTTTTTTTTTAAAGGTTTATTTTTGGCCTTTTTGCCTTTATTGATAGGACAGTGGATAGAGTCGGAAAGGGGGAGAGAGTGGGGAGAGACATGCGGGAAAGTGGCCACAGGCCGGACGCGAACCCGGGCCGCCCGCGCGAGGAGCAAAGCCTCGCAACATGGTACGCGCGCTGTCGCTGCCGCTGCCGCTGAGCTATCGGCGCCCCTAGAGGAGTTTTTTAATGTTGCACCTTTCCAGTGGTCATGTGCCAACATATTAAGCAAACAGAAGGTCAATGTTTTTACACATGAAAACAAATCATGTCATCTGTTTTTTTCTAGCAGCAAAAAATAGATCATACAGCCTACAAAAATCTATTATTTATGGCTGTTGGTCTGTTTAGATTTAAAGGGGACATGTTAAAAAAAACAACACTTTCACAGTGTTTTTGAACATTTATTTGGGTAATCTGAGTGTCTATCAAACCACATGTGAAACAAATCCATCCAGTCCTTTCTTTGTGGTCTGCACAAATACACAGTGAAAATTTATCTGTTTCAAATTGTCTCAACTTGTGACAACATAAGTTGGATTCTAGTAAAAAAAAAAAAAAAATCCTCTCTCCTGGTATCTCCACACATAGACTCCACCTCCAGCCTAGAACAAAACTTTTGTGCAGCTCCGCCATTTTAATTGTCTCTACAGAGGAGTGATGTCCACTGGGAAAACTCAGGAGGGGGCTCATTGGATTTAAAGAGAGACACACCAAAACTGATACTTCTGAGAAAGCTGGTTTAAACAGTGTCACAAACATCCTGTGGTGCTTGATTCATATTATAATTGGACCAAAGCACAACACAGATGTTTCATTTAGACCACAGGAGACTGTTAAAAAAAAGGTGGAAAAGGGGCTATAACATGTCCTCTTTAAATTTGTACGTTTATTTTTGTACAAAGATCTTTTTCATGAAATACCACTTGTATGTGGGAATATATATTACATTAACTTTCTGTTGGAGAGTAAGATAATAAGACTGATTGCACAGTGAAGAAGCATGTACTGTATTCAAAGAGTGACTGTAGGAGGTACTGTGCCAAGCTCAGGGTTTTAATGACCAAGAAGGTCACAATCCATTCATCCTCTCTCAAAAACAGTTACAAGTTGATTGACTATGACTACTTAATTCTCCTCTTTTTGGGGGTAAATAGTTTGCTGCAGTGGCGAATTAAATTGAACAGCTTTGAGGCACTTTTTTTTTTTATTTCCTGACACTCTGAACTCACTGAACACATTTGAATTCCTACGAGTGCTGTTTTCCCCTCTGTCAGTCAGAAACAATATCTGAAGCAATGTGCTTAGACAGACCTTTGTGTTTGGGAGAAGAGGCCATTCTCAGGCATCAAGCTGAAATTTGGTCAAATTTTAAGATTGTTGGTCATGTTAAAACTCCATCTCTTTACACGTTGACATTTCTCATCAAACTCCTAAAGTAGAAGGGAAAATGCTTGCTGTTAGGCACTTTTTGGGACTTTAAGTGTTCCTGTGTAAACAGATTTTTTTAAATATAGTTTCAGTTAAAACTGCTTTCACCACTGTAGAAAAAAAACAATTAAATGAGTTAAAGTCAAACTCAGTACTAAATGTTCAAATGAATAATGCTAGATGTTTATTGAACTGTACTCAAACAGCATATATGTAGTGTATATAATAGAGCTGTGATTTAAGAAAGAAACATTTGGCAGATTGTCACTTGGCAGTGATTTGGAGGGTGAGAAAGGGATAAACAAGCAGGAATCAAAAGGTGGTGGCAAAGGTAATGAAGCAGAGGGAAGCTTTGGCCTCAGGGATGAAAAGGCTGTTTGAGCAGGTTTCAAGTGCTGCTAACACACACGAACAAAAGGACACACAGACGGAAGCAACAAGAGGAGTCGGTGCCTACAGGCTGTACAGGCCAGAGCGACGAGCTGGGTATTGATCTGTAGAGTTTAAGTTTCTTTGTGAAACAGGATCTGAGGACACGAGCGAAAGCCTTATTTAAAAGTCTCCCCATTCTCATCCATATCTATTGATCCGTGCATACTTTCATCCTGCTTTAAGTAACTCTCTGGTTGCATTATTCTGTTTTTTTCTGCATCTCCTCTTCCCCTCCTTTATTCTCTCATATTTTCTGTGGTTGTCTAACTTTAAATTATCCATTACTCTTTCTGTCACTCTCGTATATCTTACTTTCTCTATTTCCCTTGGCCCCTATTTTAGGACTTAGGTGAACTCTTAAGAGCGTGCAGTATTTCCTGATCCTGTTTCCATGCAATTTATCTCTGAGTGATTGAAACTGGTGCTTTTACGGATGTTTATTTTTCTAATGTAGCTCCCATAAAAGCCTATCTCGCCACCCTCAGAATCCCTTATCTCTGAGAGCAATAAATTGAGCGGATCAACTCGATGTTGCACAATCACATTTAGCGATGACAAGCAGTTTTCAACTCGCACGTCGGAGATAACAACTTTGTTCTGTGCTAGATTTGATTGGCTGCGGATGCTGTTGTCAGACCGCGGGAGTAAAATATGGCTGTCGTTATTGTGCACTGTCATAACTTGGCCCGTAAATCTCTCTCTGAGTGGAAGAGGAGAGGAGGGAGGAGAGAATTGATTCTCTTGTTGCACTTCATCTTTAGCCTCTCTGCTCTTGCTCTTGGTGATGGGCCAAGGGCCTTGGAAGCCATCTTCATTATGTGTCCATCTACAGGCGGAGACAGCGTTAGTGGCCCCTCCATCTGATGTCATTTTAATTACTCTGCACTCATATCCAGAATGCTCTACCTCTCCTTGCTTCTCTTTATTATTCCTCGCCTTTTTTTCCCCCTGCCTTCTGTTCTGATGTTTTTAACCTCTGCAGATTCCATTTTCCCTTCTCTCTTTTTTTTCTGCCTCCATCAATTTACTCCCCGGCTCCATTTTCCTTTCCTCACTCTCTTCTCCATGTCGACTCCTACCCAGCAGCAGCAACAGACCTCCACAGTTAAGCGGGGTACAACTGATAACGTCAGCCGTGCAGTCTGTGACTGACAGCTGAGTAAAATGACTGTGGCAGCACACAGAGGCATGGAGAATCCTTTTTTCAAGCCACACCAGAGTCGGTCCCTGCGCCCATCTGTCAGCCGAAAAACAGGAGCGTGGACTATCAGTCACAGCTGACCCCTAGTCAGCGACGTGAGGGACTATTTGGGGAGGGCAAAAGGCACAAAGCAACAAAAATACGCATGAAGATCAACAGATGGCACTCTGTCAATCATTTTTTTGGAGTCTCTATCTATTCTCCATCTTAATTTACTGTCTTATCCTATGTCCTATTTCTTTGTCTCTTGTTCTAAATCTCTCTTTTTTCTTCCATGATTTTCCTTCATTTTGTCCAGGTGGTATGTGGTGAATGTGACATGAACTCAGTCCACATACACACACACACACACATAGGCACATAACTGTCATTATGCTCACTCTGTGCTATTTTACTCTGACTGTAATTGGAGGTGCTGTGACTGAAAACAGGGTCCTTTATTTCATAGCGATAGCCCACGGTGTGCTGCAAAGGGAAGGGGTGTGTGTGTGTGTGTGTGTGTGTGTGTGTGTGTGTACGTGTGTGTGTGTGTGTGTACGTGTATGAAAAAAGACAAAAGGGGAAGAAATGCAGATTTAAGTGCTGTAATAGTTTGCATAGTTTACATCAAGCTAATGTTCATTCACAGTGCAGTAATCCTCCTTGCTTTATAATAAGGAGCCACATCGAGGGTATGACTGTGCTCACTGCATGTCCTCCCTCCTCAAAGCCTCTTATGATAGATCCAGAGTCTGTTTAACACCTTGTTAATGATCTGCATGAGCCGCAGAGACATAACTGGATACAAGCACTCGAGGACAGAGAGAGACAATCTTCTCTTTTATGTCTCACCGCTAAATTCATTTGCGTGTTAAACCATAATTTTGCTGGGAAAAAAAGGACAAAAATGTACTTTTAGTGAGGAGGGGAAAAAATCAATGTGGCACTTTAATTTAGTGTAGAGTGAACACTTTTACATATTACTGTACAAGATGCAAATGAGATTTCTCCCCTTGAATAATCATCTGTCTAAAAGGCTGAACCTCACAGGGAGGTAATTACACTGCTCTGATCATTAAATAACCCCTGCTCTCTCTCTCTCTCTCTCTCTCTCTCTCTCTCTCTCTCTCTCTCTCTCTCTCTCTGTCTCATATGCCTCCCTCTATCTCTTTTGCAACACTTTTTGTATTAATATTGATAATGAGCACACAAACACAAACACTCAAAAGTTTACATAATTTGCAAGCACAAACTTTAGCCAACATACTTCCACACCTTCTGTCGAATGTTGCACTCTTGGTGTAAGCCACACTTCTTTTTACTATAAGAATATTTTTACACTCCCTCCCACATCTTCTGTTTACTCCATTCACATTGCTACAATAAATGTTGGTAAAACAGTAGGGCTCTGTAAGCAATGTCTAACCGTTGTTTTATTTGCTGTTTGAGACATGTACTTGAAACTGAATTTTAGGGTCAACTGAAGCCAGCGTACTGTACAATAGGAAAGCTCAAATTGATCATATGAAGGCAGAATTATTGCATTTTCTTATTCAGGGGCTGCCGAAGTAAGGTAATTTACATCTAAAAATCAGGAATTGTCTTCTTCTTTCTTTTGCATCTATGTTTACATATACATCTCCTTAGAAATGTCTAATTTTGGCCTTTTCACTTTTGTTTATTGTTTTGTGTCTTGTCTGTCCAGGCACTTTGCAAACGTCTGTTTTTAAAGGTGTTATATAAATAAAATTATTATTATTATGTTATATAAAAAATGTTAAACAATGTAATGAGTTAATTGAAATGATTATTGGCAATATCATTTTCTACAAATGTGTCTAAAAGCAGTCACACAACAGCTTAATAAAACACAAAATTGCATGCATGAATGACATTACAAAGGTAAGCTAATGTGACACAGCTAATGCTAATGGAGTTTGTCGATATGTGAGTCATAGCAATCCTAAATACTGGCGCATTAGAAGGACAATAGACATTTATTAGAATGTTTACATTAAAATATATAAATTAATCTAAAATTGACTTAAATGTTAAAAAATATTTTTTGCTGAGCACTGAGCATATTTTCAACAGTTACCAAAATCTGTCATTTTATAGTTGTAATGAATCATGTTTTGACGTGGTGGCCACAATGAAAGAGCCAACGTGATAGACACGACATCTGTCATCGGCAAGGAAACACTGCATGTTACGTCAAAGAACGCTGTTCGAGGAAGCAGGAGCTGCCACTGAAGCTGTAGATAGATAGATAGATAGATAGATAGATAGATAGATAGATAGATAGATAGATAGATAGATAGATAGATAGATAGATAGATAGATAGATAGATAGATAGATAGATAGATAGATAGATAGATAGATAGATAGATAGATAGATAGATAGATAGATAGATAGATAGATAGATAGATAGATAGATAGATAGATAGATAGATAGATAGATAGATAGATACTTTATTGATCCCGAGGGAAATTCAGCCCTCATTCATCTGTATGTGCTGCTGTAATAAAAACGTCTTGTAAATTATACTTGGATACATATTGTGTTCTTCAGGTTGGTTTCGCCCCGGTCGTCTTCAGTACTGCCAACTTAGAGTTTGTTTTCATCGGGAGTTGTGGAGAATGAAGCAAAGAGAACTCCCATGATTCCCCACCAGCCTCGACATCATCTTTTTGTAATTGTTATTATTGAGAGTCCCCTGGTGGCGGAATTTACATACTGTCCCTATAAACAGCAAATAGTGTTTTCTACTTTTTTTAAAGCTAAAATTGAGTTTTTGTTTTTTTATTAACAATTTGATTAAATGTGACTAAAGCTTACATAAAAATCATAAATCATGAGTTCTAAAATACGAGTTCCTCAAGTTCACTTGTACTGATGATGCTATTTCATATTTAACAGCACAAACAAAACGTTAAGATACAGTTAAAATAACAGCTGAATAAACTGCAGAGTCAGAATGTTTCGCAGCACCTGTTTTGATACTGGAGAAACCAAGGCAAAAAGAAAAAGTTGTTGTGTTGATATAATAAATTAAAGGTTAGATTTACACACCCACACACATTTAAACATTTCTCTCCCACCTGAGACAGTAAAGGTATTCATACTTTATTTGTACCATTACTTCATATGTCTCTAGCTGACTTCACCTGCCTCACAATCATAACTCTCCCAAACACCTCATCCTGGCACAGCTGACACTTTCCTTCACTTAGATCAAAGAAAATGCCAAACTGCCGGCTTTTTTGTTCCCTGGAAAGCTCCTGTAGTGTGTCAAAGCACATCTGTTTGGTACAGCTGATTTCAGAGTGAATGGCAGGAGAATATTATTTATTGCTCCCTTTACAACTTGACAGGCAGATCAGTGCTGGTTCTGATGCAACAAATAGATCAGAGGGGAGAGGAACATATTACGGTCTTCATTTGGATGCTGGTGCCTTTAAATGTTATCAGCAGCAGTCAGTAAAAGGATCAAATATTCTCCACTGTGCCAAAAAAGAGCCTCAATTTCTCTTAACGTCCTCTTTTGAAGAGATACGAGAGAAAGGAAGTTAGGCTTATGAATTATTACAATGGATCACATCAGCTACATAATGTCAATATTTTCTGGAACTGCTGCCAGGTCAAGTTCTCGTCTTGAATGTAGAAACATCAAAGCAGAATTCTAAGCGTCAACCTTGCTCATTTATTGAAGACATAGCTTCTCCAAAACTCATTATGCTATTTGTCAGGAGAAGGTCAGCGCTGTGACACATAGCTCCAAGCTGCCTGGAGGAATTTAGTATGGATCACCTTCTGCAACATGCAGAGCTCAATTCCAGCTGTCATCAGGCTGGAGGAGGCAGAAATGCATTACCAGCCGGGATAATATGCTTTATTATATAGCTTATATGCCAGCTCACGATGCCTCCCGGCAATGAGAGGAGCAATTACAAGGACGACGATATCTACTGAGTGTGTGTGTGTGTGGGTGTGTGGGTGTGTGTGTGTGTGTGTGTGTGTGTGTTAGAGTCTGCATGTGTGGGTATGCAGACACACACACCTGCCAGCATTTACCTCTCAAAGCCAATAAACTCCTAATGTGGTATTTTCAAAGTCGCATCAATGTTTAAAATGCTATCAGCCCGAGGACATGCACCGCTGCCTACTGAGAATCTCCTGTACAAGGACATAATCCTTATCCATCCAATGTAATCCAAACCTCCTTACACGCATAAAGAGCGATGCAGCCCTTCTAAAGTAGCAAAGTGCTCTTTATTTGGCGAATTTTGTGAATATCTGTAACATGGCAAAAGTGATTTCAGCAACAATCTGGTAGTTAAGACGGTTCAGCATTGAGTGACTCAAACACCCAGAAGCTTTTCTCTCATTCAAGGGGAACAAAAGCACTAACAGATATCTCCGTTGTGTGAAATTCAATTTCACCACGATACTACAGATAGAGCCTCTCCTGTGGTGCGGCTGTGATGTTGCGTCTAACCATAACACATTGCGTCTGCGGTGAACCTGGGCCCTGCGTGCTCTGTCATATAGCAGCATTATGTGTTTCTTTAGATAAGAAAACATCACAAAAAGTCAAATCAAATATTCCTCCCGTGTTACCCATTGATCAGTGATCTCCTGTTTTCATTTCAGCTCTTGTCCCCTGCTTGCCTGCTCCCCGGTCTCATCCGCATGCTCTCTCTCTCTGATTTAATCTTTTTGTGGCAGTGGCATGAAAGAGAAGAGAAATGATGATACCTTAAAAAATAACAAAAAGGCCTGTGTGCTGTGCTACTGGAGTTACTGACGATGTTCATCTCTGAATGTTTGCAGGTGAAAACTACATCTACAGTACTTGCGATTTTGAATGCATGTCCTTGTGCGTGTGAGTTTGGTGTCTCGATGTCTGGAACGAGCATCATCACTAACTAAGAGCTATTAAATCAATCCTGTCCTTTATTTATCACATTTGAATGAGCTCAAATTTAAATATTGTGCTGCAGGATGGAAACGACATGCTCAGGCAGACAGAGAAATAACAATGACCGTAACGATTTTTCTGAAAGGCTGTGGCTCTGCTGGGAGCTCACTGAAGCCTTGTACTTGTTAGCACTGATAACTCTGAAGGCCATGTGTTTGTGTCCGGCCTCTGCTCCCCACGAGCATGTTTCCTGTTGGTTTGATCACTACACACACACACAAGCACAATGGTGCGCGCACACACACACACACACACACACACACACACACACACACACACACACACACACACACAGCCTGGGCTCTCTACTGCTATGAGCTTAACAACTTACTGTAGACAGGGCAGATCTTTAAATTGACTTACTGGTGTGCTGACTCTGACTATATGGCAGCAACCGATTGATGGGCTGCGTCTGCAAAGTACGGCCTCTTTAACATGCATTATGGGTAAAATATCCAACAGGAAAGAGCTATAAAACAGGGGAAGATTTGGATATTACAAAGCTATATACAAAGCTTTTGCATTCTAACAAACATGCATCCTTTTATTTTGTTTTGACTTTTTTTGAGTGACTCTGCAACTTGGTAATTTTCCTGCAATTTTCTATTCTCCTCTTTTGATGCCAGAAACAGCTTTGGTGCTTTTCTTGTCACACAAGCATCTTATTAAACCATGAACTATGGGGATCATTGTATTCTTTCAGCATAAAACACATACAATAATAAATGAAATCTCCCC
Source organism: Symphodus melops (assembly GCF_947650265.1). NCBI lineage: Eukaryota > Metazoa > Chordata > Actinopteri > Labriformes > Labridae > Symphodus > Symphodus melops. The sequence continues at coordinate 14,018,648 of NC_136697.1, read as the reverse complement.
AAAATCTGGAGGGAAAGAGTCTAAACCCATCTGTGTGTTTTTTTTTTCTTTGTTTAATTTGGACCATTTTGTTTTCTCTGCCAAGCTTTCAGCCTCAACACGCTTTCTTGGGATTGTTCACATATTATTCCTGTATATCGAACAATTTGGTCCACTTCTTCCTGTCAATCATCTGATCTTTTTCTCTCTCCCCCTCATCTTTCATTGCAGGAGGTCTCAGAGGTAATTACAAGGGGTTTCAGACAGTGCACTCCAAAGACCTATGACTCTCCAACAACAGCTATTCCCCAGATCTATTGCAGGGGACTAAACTGAACACACACTTTCAGAAGCACTGGACAATTAAAAAGGCAACACTGGGGGACATTCTGAAGGCCCTCATATGGACACAGGCATCGACCTGAGATAGCCAAGGCACAGCATGGACAAGTGGAACAAGTGAATAAACATATTCAGTAGCACAAAAACACACAAACAAGGGGACATTCAAGGAGAAAGACTTGAGCAGCGAAATTCCAACATTCAACCAACGAATCTTACGCACACAATAATGTGGAAGAAGATTCAGAAGAGCTTAAAGCCAATCTGGTGCTGAAGGAAATCTTTTTTTGATAACTGCTTCACAAAAAAAAAAAAAAAAAAAGAAGCCTACTACTGCGAGGGCCCCATGGAGTCGAGGCGAGCGACAGCACCAAACAAACCTTTGCTCCAAGCACAACAAACGTTTTCATGTTTTCTCTTCAAAGGATCACACACTAATACACTCCACAGTCTGCCTTATCAAAGCTCAAAAACTCTGGGCATGTGTCTGCGTGCTCGTGAGTCAGAATGTGTGCCGTGTGGGGCTTAAATGCACGTGTGTGTATGCAGGTTTTGCATCCCGAGCACCACACACACACACGCACACACACAGAGTATATAAGATGCCAGGGGACTCCGATGTAATAGAAAAAGAATGCTGGAGATGCTAATTGGCTTGAACACAGGAAAAAAAAAAACAACTAGCAAAGACTTAAACACTTGATGTTCCAAAAGCTCTCCAAAGAACTCAAAGTCAAATGAAGGACACTTTGTAAACCACTCTTAACAATGATTTCTTTGGAAGTAAAAGAAGCTCATGACATCAAAAGTGTGAGGCAAATTAAAAATCTACAAAGACGTATAAAGCTGTTTTTTTTGTTCTTAAGAAGGACAACTTATGTCCTTCTTAAGAACTAAAACCAGCGACAAAACCAGCAACACAGAGCTGTATATAAGGCAACTAAATGCAGGAAGAGTGAATTGTATTGCTGAGCCTCGTGTATGCACAGTAGGATTCTGGGAACAGTCTCTTATATGGATCTAAATATAGAGTCTTTCCTCTTGGTGTGTGTCTGTGTTTGTGTGTGTGTGGACTCTCACTTAGTCTCTCCCTTTCTGTCTCACTGACTTGAACACACACACACACACACACACACACACACACACACACACAAACTCATATCTCAATAAAGACAACTTTTGTCTTACACACACACACACACACACACACACACACACACACAAGTGTTTGCATCTATATGTGTGTATGTCTCATGAGGGCTCCAGTGAAGTAGGGCAGGCTGCAGGAAAGTGGGGCGACAGGGGGGCGGGAAGCGAGCCTAGTCAGAATATCAATAATAGATAAACATGTTGCCATCAGGAGGAGCTGAAGGAGAAGGAGATGTGGAGGGAGGGAGGGAGGGCGGGAGAGGACCTGGATGAAAGGGTAAAGAGGGAGGACTAAGGACACAGAGAGTGAGGAGGAGAGAACAGGAGGGGAGAGAAAGATAGTTTCACTCAAAGCGACAAGGGCAGTCAAGTCAAAGGCACTTGCTTTTAAAGGATCGGTTTACGTAAATTAGAAAAAAACATATTTCCTTACTTACGTTAAGTGGTATCTAGCCATGCGCAGAGATTAAATTTTGTTTGCCTGGGATATATCTGTTTCTGTGGTTTCTTCAGACATGCTAATGTTGTGCTCAGATTCCTGCAAGAATAAAAGAGGGCTGAAGAGGGCTCCAGGGTCGTAGGGAATGAAGATGACCCTGGTTCAACTTTTACTGAAGTTCAAGAAACGTATAGCTGTTCTGGGTATGCGTCAGCGTTATTGTGATTATTCCCAATGTCATCATTATAGCATCATGAGCATTTACATTTACATTAACGTTACAAGTTTGAATTTCTCATTGTAGTAAGAAACAATTTTAACTTAACAACACATGCTCTCTCACTTAACATGCGTATATTCATTGGATGAGAACTTTGTGTGATATGTTTGCACACTATTTCGATGCAGTCAGATGAAAGTCAAAATAGCATTCGGCCACCTTCAGATTAATTTGTGCAAACTTAGTAAAAAACAGCTTCTGGTTTCGGAGGGAAATGTGACTCAATCACACTGGAAATCTGCACTCAAGCATGACTGGCCCCCATTCCCGTGCTCAGGCCCAGGACAAACCAGGCGTAAGCACGGTTACCTCTTGTGCATAGCGTCGTAATACAGCACATGCTTTTTTTTATTTTTATTATGAGACATACACAGTTTACAAACAGGAGGACTGGAGAACATTTTTTCAAAAAGTGACATGCAGTCGAGTCCACGTCTGCACATCGGAGAACACATAGAGCATGACAGCTACTTTGTGACTTATATTAAGTCACGTTCGTCAGACCCAGCCATTAAACACTGGGATTTCTCCATAATAACGTCTGTCAAAGTTGTGTACCCATGTGCTTGTGTATTAAGTGTACCACACCAAAGACCACCTCTCCAAAGCGTCCCTGAGTCAAGAAAGTGTATCATGCCTGAGCATGGTATGGAGCGATCACACAGGACAAACAAACTGAACTTTAGGGGTGAAGCGTGATTAGGCATGGCAGTCGAGGCCAAATACTAACCAACGTCTGACCGATACAGGAGTTTTGGGGCCGATACTAATCTTTCTTAGATCTATTTTCAGTGTGTTGAGATAGATATAGATTTACACATCTATTGTGTTGATCCCAGTTATCAATCACTAGTGGAAAAGATATGCAGTCTAAGGAAGTCAAGATGGTCACTTAACTGGAAAGTAACTGTGCATGTTTGTACATCACCGCTTGACAATCTTGGAGAGTGGCAATGCGTGTTGTAATCCATGCAGCACACTGTGCTGGTGAAAGAGAACTGCCAGGTTAATACAATGAACATCTAATGAGATGCTATTTGACTGGTGAATAATTGTAAAATTAACCGAGAGTGACTGGATATGCTAATATTGGCCGATCTCATCGGCTGCCTCCCTAATCAGTCGGGCTGTAACAGGTGTTTATTTCTTTAAACAGAAGATAGACAAAGAAACTTTGATTCATAAACACACTCTCTTTTTTATACTATATTGCACTTCAAGTTTTCTGTATCGGCCAATTAAATTCTTGCACATTCAACAAACATATCAGGTAGATTAATTGCCATGAAGACAGACTACTGTTTACCTTGTTATCACCGCAAAGATAACGAAGTGTCAGCACCTTAACTCTGCAGAAATCAATTAACATGTGTCGAAGTGAACATCTCTGCATAGTGTCACTCCACCTGCTGAGTCTTCAGATACTACATCATAGATCTGTGGTTCAAAGTTATTTCACACGTCGACTGAAGAAACTGTAACTCAGCTCTTTTGCATTATTTGTGAGACAGGGTCCAAAGTGATGCAATGAGAGTGAATGGTATTTAGTTTGTTTTTCTCCCATTACTATAATGATACTTTAAAAAAAAACATCCAACAGCAAATTATAAACAGCATTGCTGTTATTTTGTACATCTGTCAGAGCCCACTGTCAACAGTCTTTACCAAACATCAGAAAAAGTAACTGTGATTAAAAACTGATATGAGTACAGTGAGTAGCAGGAAAACGTAGAGACACTGACTCCTAAGAGATAAGACCCTGATGAATACCTGATATGTCATATTTCAATGTTCAGGGCCTTTACAAAATAAAATTACATCCACATTTGGGTGAAGGCATAAAGCTTGGAGACAGAGAATAAACAGGCAAATAAAATTAAAACAATCGGTACAGCTATAAAGCACGGAGGGTTAGACAGCAAAAAATTATTGAATTTTGTAAACTGTAAAAATTTAAAATAGGACGAAATGACATAAATGTCCTTACATTTGCTGCATCGTCATGTGGAAATATTATACATGCATACCAACCTTCTAGACCACATATTTTAGTTGGAATAAACCACAGCAATTTTTTGACCACTTTTCACAAGAAGTCCTTGAGTCACTGGTAGTGAGTTCTGGAGTCGAGGTGAGTGAGTGGGAGAGTGGAGAGGGAAAAAAAGGAAAAAAGGAAAGGGTTGAGTTTGTAAAAGTACCATTTTTCATAGTTAAGTAGGCAAACCAGTGTGAGAGGTGAGTCTTCCAACAGGGTTCCAAATCCATTTAGCCTAAGGTAAATGATGAAAATAGGATGCACAGGGCTCCACTCTGCACACCATTGTCACCCCTGATTCATATTTATGCAGCCTCTAGCATAAAAGTGTGTGTGTGATGGTGGGTTTCTCTGTTCCTGGCGGTCTGAGAAGGAGTACAAGTAGAATAGAAAAGAAAGTGTTCAGAGGTTCTGAGCTACAGGGCATCTTAATACCGACTCTCCTTTGGCTCTTGTAATCCCTGCCGGTTTGTGAGTGTGCATGTATTTGTGTGCAGTCATGTCTACGTGTTAGTGTCCTCCTGTGTTTTTAATCTATTAATGATTGGTTACTGGGGCTTCAGTAAGAAAAACACCAAAGAATCCTTTTTTTTTTTTTTTTGGTGATTGATTAATGTTGGGTTAGTATAAGGGCTTGTTGCTCATGGCAACTAATCCTCGTCCACTTCTGTGAGCTCTTTTCTGACATGAAAAGGAGGGTCGCACACAAAGAGAGAGAGAGGAGGTTTTTATGTGCTATACAGTACATGTAATGAGTTGGACAATGAAATGTCAATTCTACACTGTCAAAATATCTGAAACTCATTTAAAAAACAAACTCATTGTGTTTCAGTTCTGGACAGTATGTGCTGTGTGAGGATATGTTTGTGTGAGTGTAAACACAGAGAGCTTGTCTCAGTTCCGGTCCCTAAGTACGAGCCTTTCTATTATTCCTTCCTTAATGACACTAATTAAGACTGTTCCCTTTAATTAATCTATACTTGACTGAGCATGTCTATTTGTGTGAGTTTGTGTACATTGCTACCAAAGACAGGTGATAATCGATCTGCTGATCCCATTTATTCTGTTACTTTGTGAGTGAGTGTTAGAAAACAAAAATGTCAGACTGAATTTCTCACTCTTCCTTTCACTGACCTCCAAACTGCCGTGCAAAACCAGACATCTACAATTATCAAGGTGAAGGGAGTACAAGTGGAATCCATTACAGTCTCCTAATTACTTGCAAAGGTTGCAATTAGTGAAGTGGTGTGAAGGGGTTTGCATGGAGGAAATATAAGAGGAAGAAAATCACAGGAGGCCCTTTGAGTTGCGCCCGCTCCCTTTCTTGCTTCAGTAAATATAATCAGGAGTATTCTCTCCTGCTTTTCTTTGTTTCTTCTTGACTGTTTCTTATTTTTGTTTGCCTCGGGCCTCGTGCAAAACCCAGTCCACCTCAGCAGAGAAAATGAGATGGTGTTTCTGTTTTCATTCTATAATTGTTGCCATAAAGCATAATTAAACTTCATTGTTCATTCCTTCATCCTCTCTCTGTCTGTTTGCTGCGCCCCTCCTCTTTGTGTGTTAGAAAGTAATTATATCTTGGTTTGCCTGGGAGACGGCACACTCCTGATCCACTGATGAGAGCAGGCTGGGAGGTTGGATCTAATGAAATGGAATACATTACACAGGATGCCGGCACGCCATGGGCCGGGCCTTCCAGAAACCTGCTGCTCCCGTTTAACACCCAGAGAGCATCACACGACATTCTTCTGCAATTTAAGAGCAGAATCATTTCTCCATATTTTTTTAACTGGAGCTCACATTAGCCTATGGTGTTGATGTCGTGCTTCAGGTGAGCACACTACTCTGTTAGTCTGCTCCGTACTACCTGTGGGGGGGGGGGGGGATGCAACAGCTCATGTTGTGATCAGAGTAAAGATACAGTGACACTCTCCTCCACATTAGCATTCAGCTTCTTTAGAATTTCCTTTCATGTAAAGAAAAAAAGTGAGGTGGGAGAGCCTTCAAACTATGACAATGACAACAACCTCGCCCTTCTCCTGTTTCTCAAATTCAGTTCAACCTCCAAAGTGGGAGCTTTGTGAGTTGTTTACTGTGTTTGTTTGATGAAGCTATGACTGGAAATAATTAAACTGTATACTATTGGAAAAAGAAATAATACACATCAAAAAGGGCTACTTCTGCAACAGAATAAAACCAGAATCTTGAAAACTGTAGTTGATAATTATACAAGTACTTTTGAAGAAAACTCAAAGCTATTTAGTTTTTAAACCACTGGCACATAGGGGTCTCACTGCTGCCTGTAATCACCACTAACAGTGATATCTTTATGCACAAACTTATCAGCAGCAAGGTGAGAAGTTCAAGAAGAAAAAAAACATCCAGTTGTTTAAAAAAGGGGAAGAGCCAAATGGTTCTCACTTGTCAGTTGTGAAGCAACCATTTATGTTCTTTCTTTATTCAGTCTGCTCAACCTCAGTTAAAGTACATGGGTCAATCAGTGTGCATGCAGCTCAATCAAAAGGTATAAGACCAGAGTGATATCATGATTAAGAACTTGTTGTCTGGCTTCCACATAAAACATAAGAAGAAAAAAAAGATATCAGTTTAATTCATTAATTAGGAACGACGCAACATTTGACAAAGGTCGAACACACAAGTTCTTTCCTGTCTCAGAGGTTATCTGTCATGCAAACTAGCTTTAGAGAAGCAGGATGTCATTGTGTGTGTGTGTGTGTGTGTGTGTGTTTTGCTGGAAACTAGATTGAGGCTTAAATACCATGTGCCTCTGTGCTATCGTAACACAGGAGAGATGACTCAGACACACAAAAACACAAACAGATAAGAGTGTGTTTGGGGCCAGGCAGTTTAAAAAAGAGCAAGAGTGAGGGAGAAAGAGCTTCAAAAGAGAAAATGAATTTTTAAAAAAAGGCAGAGATAGCTCAGGGAGGTGCCACCTCTGCATCCACTTCTCTCTCAAGACATCACAGCATCAGCATACAAACGCCTCGGTAATGAAGCGCCAGCAGTCCTGGGCTCTAACCACGCAGACCTATCCATCTCCCCTATGCATTATTCACCGCACACAGCCATTTTACCGCCCAACGCACCCGGCAAAGATTGGTTCCACTTTTTATTTATCTGTTTTTCATCCCCTTCCTCCTTTCCCTCCTCCTTCCTTTCCGCAGCTTTTCAATTAAATTAAGGCAAGTGCGACACTAAATCCATGCAGCGGAGGCTGCCCACATGACAATTAGACTGTCAGCCACACAGAGGAAGAGGGGAAGACAAGATAGTGAACACACAGCTCAGGTAAGCTGGCAGTGCTAAAATGCTCATTTGGGAAGGTGAACACACCAACCTACGCCCAAACAATTTCCCGTAGTCAGTGCATCATCATCCTTTCAGACCACAATCCACTGAGATGAAGTCGACTTATTCCAGTTTTAGTCAAACACCAGAAATGGACAAATAATTAGTCCAGACCACTATGTAATAATGGGATTGCATAATGACACATTTTTTAACTTGTAAAAGCTACTTTAAAATGGCTAATGAAAGCTATATTGCATTTTTTGGCAGACTCCAGCTGTGATTAACGCCCATCATCTCAGATGAAACTCATAATCAGGCAGCAACGTTAAAGCCCAGCTCGGTTGGGGTTTCCAAAGCTGAAATGTTGGCTTCAGTGCTAAAAGCTGGAGGCTGTGTTTCAGGTGCAGCTAACAGGGTTAATAAACAGAAAGCTGATTAGAGGCTGGCTCCTATGTGGGCATGAGACATGAGAGGTTGTTTTAGCTCAATTTAAAAGACACACAAGAAAGTGGAAGCAGATTTAAAACTGATCATATCCAATAACAGAATAATAATTAAAGGAATGGTGATCTTATTTGCTGGCCATCTCATTTGATTTCAGTAGGGTAAAATGCCTCTTACAGAAAAAGCAAATAAGGTGATCACTAGGACTTGCTCTTTGAAGAAAACTTTTCACTTCGTCCCCTTCCGGCTTCCAATAAATAAGGATTCAGCAGAGCCCTTTCAGAATCTCATGTCTGGCATTTCTAGCAGGTGCAATGAAGAAAATTGGAGGCTTTATTTAGGGATTTGTGAGAACAACACTAAGAATCTAATGACAACATTTCAGGCATGCCAAGAAATGTCTTAAATGTCTGACAGATCGCTTGGAGTAGAAGTATTAACCCTTCCTGTAAAGCACAGCAAACTATGGTCAACAATGTAAAGTACTGGTCAGACTCTAAACAAAGTTTTTGCAACAAAATAATTGTGTCAGAAAGTAGCATATATGATACCATAATGCTACTGCAGTACCTTTAATGGCCAGTAGATGCCACCAAAAATATCCACGATAATTCAATATCTCTGCCTTAATGAGTCCAAGACCATTTTTTTCCAGGGGGACAATGAAATATATGGTACAATCTAATGAATCCTTATGACGATTATATCAACGTATAGCTGTGAGTGATGTAACTAAAAGATAAAGATAAGGACACAAGCAGGACAAAAAAGCGACATCAAACTCTGCTTCCATAAAGTTGTGTGCTGTGTGTATTTTATTTAACCTCCAGTGACTTTGAAGGCTTTGCATCTCCGGGTAAATGTGTGCAATGCCAGAAGTGGGTCTGTGAGTTGTCAGCTGCGACAGGTAAAGTGAGGTTCTGCCAGAGACAGTTTAGAGTCAGCAGTGTTTTTTTGGGGGGGTTTTTTTTTTTTTTTTTGGGGGGGGGGGGGCTGTCCCTGAAACGAGCACAGTAAGAACCCAAACTAACCAATTAAGGTAAAGGTCAGGCTGGATAGATAGAGTCTCCCATTTCAGTGAGGAGGGGAAGCACACACACAAGTATGTAGCAACTACACTTATGATACTCCCTTATTCATAGCTGTCACGTGATGTCACACTCTTTTGGAACCGAGGATATTTGTCACCTTGCGGGCAAGAAGGGAGCACTCTACGCTACGAGAAGTTTAGGTCTCAATTTCCCCCTACGGGTTTTTATGAGTTTTATTTTTTAATTTTTCAAATGCTGTTTAATGTGACACTGACCAACGAGGAAACAAGCGCGGTATCATTTCTACAGAATTTAATCTAAGATAGAAAGACAAGAGGAGGATTGAAGGCGTGTTAATTTCATCTAAATATTCCTGCTTTTACTCACATTACTGACCCCGAACACTAAAATGAAAAAAATAATAATGAATAGCAACATCCTACTTTGAGATCCTCAGGAGCATGTTAAACCAGAACCCTATCCCTGATTTTAACCTTTACAGTATGTGACAATGGTGAAGCAGTGCTGTGCATGGATTAATGAACAGGCACATGAGATATATACAGTTAGAATTAAAATGCAGACAGAGCAGCAGAAAATGTGGTAGGGACACATGTGGGCTCTAACATGCACACTTTACATGCACAAAGACCATCATTCCTTTTCTAGATTTGAAAGCCAGTGTCCCATGTGGAAGGGTAGTTACGATGGTGACATATCACCAAGTGGGCTTTTTAATGAGACGTGAATGGTGTAAGTGAAGCAGAGAGGGGGATCCTGCTGCATGCTGTGGCCTTAACAGCAGAGAAAGAGGCATGGAAGTGCTGACACTAAATACATGGGATGGAAGCGAGGGCAGTGTGTTGAAAGAAGAAAATAGGTTAGCTCGAGATACAGTGTGAATAAGAAAATGAAAGTCACAGAGAGGGAGGGAGTAAGACAGAGTGAGAAAATAGGAGAGACACTCTGCTGAGCGAGAACATAGAAAAGTCATAACCCAGATTCAATTAACGTCTGATTGCTGTTCTATTGCTGTAATATCATACTGCTGAAAGCGGTTTCATATTTCAAACAAAGGCCAAGCATCAGCCTCATTTATGATCTCCCTCACACATACTCTCATTTTCCCTCTGACACACACAGAAAATGAAAAGGGTTTGCTCTCACTCCAGAGCACAGAGAAGCAGAGTGGCATCAGAGAAAAACACACAATAAAACATAAAAAGAAGTGATGACATCAACAGAAAGTGTGCATGCTCAAGAGATTGAGATGGAGAGACAGAGGAGAAATGTCAGCTTTGGAGCACTGACTGACATCCTATTTGTTTGGGATGATGAAGATATTTCCATCCAGGCAGCCATTTGTAGCGTTAGTGCCTAGGACAGTCTGTCAAATCTGCTTTAGCTCACACCGCTGCCATCACACATCACCACACAGTGTGTGTCTTCCCACAGGCAACAACAGGTGTGTGACTGTGTGGGGTTTTTTTCTAAAAGAAGGAGATGTTAGTTTGCTTTTGGGCACACCATTACCTGCACATCACCCTCTGGGATGAATTATTTAAGCCCAATGCACACACCCAGTAAATGCATTATCCTCACCTTCCCTGTGTTGCTCTACCACAGTGTGTTATCAACCTCACCCCTTTTTTTCACAGCACGCCCTGTGGCAAAACATCACGTGAAAACGAGGAGGGAAGGTGGGTGATTTCGATATAGTTAGCAGGTTGAGTGCTGTTGCAGTTGTCCTGACAGAACTGAATGTATTTTGTGAAAACATCACACATCTTTCAATTGTGCAGCAGCAGCAGGAAATAAAGTTGAGACCATAATGTCACAGCGGGCAATAAAACCGACACTCAGGGGCAACATCACACAAGCCCAAGTCATCAGAGAGTGGACATCTGTCACAAATTCACACTACACCAGATATAAATACATACTGTATTTTAACACACACAGACCCACACACACACACACACACACACACACACACTAATTGTCCCACCCTACACAGTCATAACTTTGTGAGCACGCACAGTAAGTGGCTTTTGGGGAGACTCCAGGCAGAGAAATTAAGGCACACACTGTGTGTGCGTGTGTGTATTTGTGTGTGTCTGTGCATGTGTGTATGTGTGCATGTGTGTTTCTCTCTTCTCCAAACACATTAAGGTCTGGTGTAGGGTAGACAGTGAACTCTGGTTGAACTCGGGGTAAAAGAGAGGTGAGAGCCAGTGGCACTCATGCACAAGTGGATACAACACTTACACACCAAAGAGTATGAGGACAAATACAGGTGGACACAAAATGTGTTTGGAGACAACATGCAGATGGTGTTGGAAAATGTAATCTATTATGACGTGATATTACCTTTAAAAATATACCAAGCCAGCCTGGAAACAGTCCCTCAGTTTGACCTGGAATGTGACGTCAGAGCTCACAGTCGGAATCCCATTAACCTTTTCAGAGCACTCCCCCCCTAAATACAGTTTGACTGAATGAGTGTTTCTGAAATCCCCTATTAATTATTAAGCAGTTTCTTTGCTTTAAACACCAGACACATGATAGTCAAAGCAAAAGACAAAAAAAAATTAAGTTTTATATATATATATATTAAAAAAAGTTAGAGAAAAATGAATGATGCTGGAAGGAATAAAAGAATTGTTGTGTGGGGGAATTTCTGGTGCGTTGTGGTGATGTTGGTAGTGGGGTTCCCTATAAAAGATTAATGTTTAACTTTGTGTGACCCTGGCTCACTGGCTCACTATGTCTCATTGGCAAAGTACAGTAGAGTCTCCAGGTCTCCAGTGTTCAACCAAAGCTGTTAGCCACGGCTCGTCACACACATGCACACACGTGAGCAGCACACACACACACACACACACACACACACACAGACACACTCAGACACTCGTACCAAAAACAGGTGTGCACACATGGCTACACATGCACAAAGACACTTACATACACACACACACACACACACTCACACACACACACACACACACACACACGCACGCACACACACGAAGTCTATAGTCTAAGTGGTGGTTGATCAAGCCAATCTATATGCTAAACAAGAATCTGTCTCAGGAATAAACTACTGGCTGGCTGCAGACTGTCTCTTCTCTAGAGGCTCTCGTGTGTGTGTGTGTGTGTGTGTGTGTGTGTGTGTGGTAGGATATTTGTCCCCTTGCATTTCAAGACCCTAGGCTCACTACCACAGCAAGAAGGCTAGAACAAATAAGTGAGACAATTAAAAATGAGTCAGATATGAAATAAACACATAGGTGTGTGTTTGTATGGAAAGGCCCCACAGATACTCAAAAAAACACACTTAGAATATAAAAAGGCGTGCAAGATAATACAGCTTTGTGAAATCAGCTTCCTGATTCAACAATAGGTCCCACACAATGATGCTTCTATGCATCAAAAAGGGGATGAAGTGTTTACATGTGCTTGTGTCCACATTGATATTCTGTGTGGCATCTCTACCTCCCAACAGACCCAGAGCTACAATAAACAGGACTGCAGATAAGTAAACCTGCAACAACAATACTATATACTGTATTCCTGGGGAGAAGACGCAAAGCTCCACATTATTATGTTGTGAAGTTTCACTGCTCACACAAACCTGCACGCTGTTCTCTTTTTCCCACTTCTTGTAATTGTGGTATACCTGAAATCTTCTTTCTTACAACACCTAATTAAATTCAAAGGTGAATGAAACTAAAAAATATATAAGCCTTGGACTTCATGTTCAGGTACAATGCGTACACCTGTTTGCAAGAGGCAGTGACTTTGTGTGTTTGAGTCAATGCGAGCACACCGGGGAGACCATGATGAAGATTGACTTGTTGAGTAATGAAAACCCACTACAGCGCTCCATGGAGAGACAGAGCTATGGAGAGGGACGGGAGAGAAGTAATGAAGTAATGAAGGAGCAAACGGCTCAAAGGCTCCCACTTTAGAAAAGGTTGTCTCCGGGGGACAGGGAAGACATAGGGAGAGATAGGGGATAAAAAAAATAAAATAAAAGAAACTGGTTAAAGGGAAGTTAGAGAGAAAGGGGAAAAGTAGGTAATAAAGGGAAGACAGGAGCCATGACGGATGTAATGACATTTGCATGCATTACACATTTAGGTTAGAGCTCGAGAGCGAGGTACCTGAAGAGTCCACAGACAAGCGATACTTGGGAAGCAAAAAAGTTGCAATCACACGTCGCGTTTGCATCGCTTTGTGTTCAAGTTGAGTGTGATTGCGACAGAGCAGAGAACAGGGCTCAGGTGTGTGTCTGTGAGACTCTTCAAGATATATCATAAGTCCAGGGCCATCCCAATCCATAATTCATTACAACAAATGGAGGCAAAATCAGAAGAAACAAAGAATCACATCCACACATGGACAAACACACTTTGAAAGCCTCAAAATCCGCTGCCACACATGCAATCTCTTTCTTTCAGCCGATCTGTGGAATGACTGTGTCTCTTGGGGCGTAGGCTAAGCGCCCATTGCTATGGTGATGGAGCTTGGGCTCCATCCAAAGAGACAGAGATGATATATAGAGAGGTTCATCCTTCATGGATGGCCATGAGGGGAAAACAGCAGCCAAATAACACCAGAGCCTAGAGGGCCTCTGGGCCTTTCAATTTGGGGGAAATTGTTGCTCGCAGCAAACCTACGAGGATATTTGTCACGTCACAGGACGATGCAGGGCAACAGATCACTATCGATTGGACTGCTTGGGTTTTACGTGACATGTCTCATAGGAAGGTGATGCTGTGTCATGTGGTATGTGAGCTCTAATGTCTGTGTGGGAGCATATACTGGAGGGGTATATTAACCTCTCTCTCTCTCTCTCTCTATATATATATATATATATATATATATATATATGCTGATGATGAGGCTTTCCAATTGCTGTCAATATTGTCGGATCCTTTTCCCATAAACAAATGAACAAGATTAGAAGGTGCACTGATCCTTCTTTGTGCAATACAATATGTGGGCGTGGATGTGTGACAGTGTGGCTTTCATCATATATGTGTTGGATGTGTATGTGCTTGTCCCCATAAACTGATAGGGGTACACAATTAGATGTAGCTCTGAGATCAGAACAGAATGAGGTTCTCTCAAGTCTCAGGATTACCATCCAACATCTCTTCTTCCCTCTCTTCAGGGTGAGAGAGAGGCGAGGGACAGGGGAGGAGGGGTAAAAGGGAAGGGGATGAATATGATTTATCCCTCACACTACTTGATGAATCTGCTCTGGGTGGCTAAACTATTTATGAGCCTCACAGCTAAATTCCTCCATGCGTCTCTCCCCTTTCTCGCCTCGGAACCCAAATCTAATTCGGCCTGGCGAAACACACATACACATGCATCCGCGTACGCATGCACATACTTAACACAAAGTCCCAAGAATTTATACCACACACACACTCAGATCAAGCACATTCTTGCATGATGATTAGCATTTGTGCCTGTACACAAATCCATATTTCATGAGGAGGAAGGCTGAAGTGTTTAGTGCGGCAGGTTTAGCTCTTGTGAAGACCAAAGACCAGCAAAGAGGCGAGCACAGATCCTATTATCTGAGCATACCAGGACCTGTCCTCCGGGTGATTTCCATCTCTGTCTTACAGACAGAAAAGCCACTTTGTTTTGTTTGAAGAAAGCGCGTCTTCAAAATATTAGAAAGTGTGCTCTTTCATATGTGCACAAAGACCGCCCAAAAGGCCCAATGCACTCTGCGAATTTAAAATCAATGACAGTGTGGAGTATTGTTAAGGCTACTGCTTAAACATTTTGGAAAAATTATTGCAATAAAGCTTCATAAAGTTTTTCAGGGAAGGTAAGAATCCAGGAAAGACCTCCTGTACATCAAGCAGTGGACAATCATTTTAAGAAAATCTTCTTTGGGAATGAGTTTGAAAAGTTAAGCAGCTTTGTGTTTTTTGTTTTGCTTTGCATGACTGATATTCTCAAATAAATTTACAAATAAAGTTTAAAAAATGGTACTAATTTAAAGCCCCGATAAGAAGAAAGTATATAAGTAAGGCTTCACACAGGGAAATTCAGTTTAGATTAAATACCAGTTTGAACAGCACTGTGCGCTGGTACTGTGAGACCTCTCCACTTCAACTGTATGTCATCTGGAGGTTGACATAGCAGATTTTCCCATGCCCTTGGCTTTGTAGATAAGCAGCAGCTCTAATGCAGCATGCAGCCAGCACTACAGATCAATGTGTTACAAGAATACATACCAAAGAGCTTCAACATCCATTTCATAAGCTCCTAATCAGCTCTAAATCAAAGCATGCTGTGACAGTCCAGCGAGAGTGTGGAATATGCTTGTGATCCAGATTATTTTGCTTATCTTGTAGGAAGTATATTTACAAAGCTGTTTCATTGCAAAAGTAGATCTGAGTGCAGAGAATCAGTCACAGATTTGGAACCACAATTGTAATCAGTGAAACAATGGGAGCTGAGCTGACGGTTCCTGGTGTAATACTTTGTGGAACAGTGTTGCTTTGTCCACGAATGATTATCAACCATTGTGTATAAACACAGTGTATGTCGTGTAACAGGGGAAGAGGGGTGGGGTCATTGACTCTATTGTAAGAACACACTCCACTAATATCAACTACAACATTATAATGATAAAGTCTAAACAGTAATACAAATTATTTGGAGCAAAGACGTACAGAAGGGAGCTTAAACACTGCAAACCAAAGCACACATTTTACTAACCAATAACCCTCAGGTGGGCACAGTTAACAGCAGAGCAGATCCTTGTGGCACTTTGAAGCAGGCATGCACGGTTATGGGAAGTTCAATAACTGTATTGTTAGTTTTCATTACGCTTTCTTTCCCCATACCAACGCTATAAGGAGTCACAATTATCAATAGAGCTGTGGATCATGATGCTACATCCACTCGTTTTAGCAACAAATAACTGCCTTAACATAAATCAGTGTGATAATAAACAAATATCACAGACAACCCCAGGCTTATCACAATGTATTTAACACGGATTTGAATATACGTTGGACCCATCACATCTGGACGCAGGGTTCATGACACTGACATCCAGTCAGCAGGGGGAGCTCCAAATATTTTGGCTTCACTCCCAGGGGGCTGTTGCTCCTCCCATCTAAACAAACAGAATGGTCTTAACAAACCATACCATGTCAATAAAACTTGGCTTTGATAAAAAGACACATCAAACCACAAAGCCTTTTTTTTTTTTTTTTTAAACCCAGCTCAGTGGTACTGTAATAGAGAGTTTCTATCCATGCTGTTGTCAATGTCATACCAACAGCCAAGGGTTGTGTAAAATTGAGTCCATCAGCATGGGATGGAATTGTGGTTGTTCGAATGACTTATGGTCACTTCCATTTTGGGTGAATTTTTATCTCGTTGCAGGCAGTGAATTCTCCATCGATGAAAAAAAAAAAAATCCACTACCCAGTAGAAATTCAGGCACAGGTGGTATAACTGGACCTAACCCAAAAATACCCAAAATACTTTCTGAACTTTTTACACCTATGGTCTTACTTTGCACTCAGGTTTGTGCCACTGCCATGCATTTTAAGACCATGCCTTACTGATAATAGGGCTTATCATATGTTCATTAATAGGCTTCAGAAGTGTTAAAAATATAATGTTTCTTTTTTAAACTTTGAATCGAGATAAACTACCTGTTCCCTAGTTTCCATTCTTTATTAATTGCTCAGCTAATGGCTGCTAACTGTAGCATTTTTATTAGACAAACATGAATGTTTAACTATTCTCATATCACTGTATGAAACAAAATGTCTTCAAATGTCAAACTCTTTCTTAACAGCTTCGGAAAGTTTTTGAGAAACACTCAAAAAGCTGTGAATTAATTTTACATGAATGTCAGATTTTCAAATGTGGACTTCTTGAATTAAAGAAGCAGGTGGAGAGAGATTTGAGATCTGAGATTTAATGTGGCTTAGTAAGTTTTAAAGGCGCAGGGAGCTTTGTGAAGAAAAAGACAAACAAGAAAGACAGAACGGCAAGGAGAGAGACAGAGTGGTTGCAGAGTGACTTGGAAATATGTGACTAAGAAGTGTCAGACAGAAAGAAAATGACAGAGCCACAAGAAGGTGAACAGCTATTCTTTGAGGTGCATTGATCAGACGGAAGGGTCATTACAGCCAAAGGAGGCAGACAGAAAGACAGAAGAACAGATAGGCAGACAAAGCGGCTGGGCTCGCTTCTCATTTTCTCCGTTTCCCTTATCTCTCTCTCTCTCTCTCTCTCTCTCTCTCTCTCTCTCTCTCTGTCTGTGTCTTCATCTGCACTCCACTCTGAACACGGTTTTCAGGGACACTTGGCAGGTTTCAAGGCATGGGGCTGAATTTCAATCAGTGTGGTCTTAGTTAATAGACAAGAACTGAAGCATAAGATTGAGGGAATTCAATTCCTAAAACTCGATCTACTTTATCCATGACCGCAGCTTGAAGGCTGAAAAAATAAAACCAAAATAAACAGGCAAGTGAGGAAAAGAGAGGGAGGGCTATCAAGTCAGACAGAGATTGGACTGAGACATGGAGAGTGAGATAAAACCAAGAAAATGACTGGAGAAGATAGAGTAATGATTATTTTTGTAGCAATAGGTTTGAGAAGATGAAACAGGAGGAAGAGGGGCGATGCAGAGAGGGTGTATACTGTTGCACACTGGCGAATCTTGTGATTAATAAGGTTACTTTGAAATAATTATATTTGACTACAGGAGGCTCTATAATTATTCCTCTTTACTTTGCTTTTTGCTTGTCATCTCAGCCTCCTCATCACCACCATCTTGATGCTTGTTTGTTCCTCACTGCAGCCCCTCTCTTTTTTCTGTCTATCTGATCTTTTTTCTCTCTCCCACCGGAGGATTTGTTTGTTTGCAAACAAATATTCTAAATGTGAGGTGTTGTTTGATTCGACAGGTCGGGATTGCTTGGAGGCAATGCCGTGCGTGTGGATAGTGTGTGTTTGTGTGTGTACATGCACGTGAAACACAGCAGTGCATGGCATTGAGGTAATGAATTCCTCAGCAGAGCAGCGACACACAACAGCTTGCAGATCAATTTTTAATAAGAACTCTGCAGTTCACAAGCAGCGCAAAAAATGTGTGCACGTGTGTGTGTTTGATAAGAGCTCTGCAGTCGGCCTGCAGAGTAATAAACATATTGTAATCAGGGGCCTCTGACCGAAAAAACCTAATCCCTGTGTCTCTGCTGTTTGTGTCCTCGCATGTGCACCTACTGGGAAAGGGGGATCAACTACCCAGTTCATCGCTTTATGCAGTAATAACAGATGTAATTTTCAAAACAAAAGTAGTTGGATTTTTAAACGTACAGTATGTAAAATCCGCCTCTAAGTGTCTGAATCAAAACAGTAACAAAAGATGACGTCGAGGCTTAAGGTATATCTTGGGAATAAAAACAAACAAACGTTGTGTTGTATCAATACGAACGGGCGAAACCGACCTGACAAAGACAATTTGTGCAAAATAAAGATAATACAATCTCAAAAACTGTGTTTTCATGTTTATTCCCTTAACAGGGAACTTAAATATATTTGTGGAAATGTATTTAGTAAAATCTTAATTAAAAGAACCAGATTTCATGCATGTACACTTGAATATCTACACTATTACTCAATCACATGCTCAGAGCACACTGCAGGCCTATTGTGGCCACGCCCCCTCAGCCTCTAGTCACAAAAAAACAACAACATTGAAGCCACACATTAAAGACCATGTACGAAATAAAGAGAAGTAAGTTTTGATGATATAAGGGGTAATATATTTGGCATCAATGTTTGCTTAGGACAAAACTAAATCTTTATGCATGGCTTTGCTACAGATAAATTTGCTTGCAAAGTTTCAGATTTGTAATACACATATATATACACACACACACACACACTGCTCACAGCAGTTATCAAACCTGTACTGTATGTGCCCTAAGGTTGATATGGTTTTAAAACTATAGACAAACTTTAAAAAATGTTTATATATATCAGGAAAGGTGTTCATTCGAGAGTTTTCAACCTTGGTCTTTTTCAGCCATTCAATATAACAAGTCTAGACCTATTAATTCAAGCTGGACCTACAGACAAAACATTGAACAACATTTCTGCTGTGAATTATTTCACCAAGACCTTCTGTCTTAAGAAATGTCATGTTCACACCTTCTATAAAAGATAGAGTTGGGTATGGGAATGTCAATGTCATATTACATTGAAAGTTTTAACATTTAGTTGAACTATTAGTGCATCACTTGAACCTGTCTGCATATTCGTCTATTTTATTTTTGTAGTGATTCACAGCCAAGTGGCTGACTGTCTGGAGCAGTGAGCTGTTTGAACAAGTGTTAAACCCCAATAAAAACCTACTGCTGATCATACGTGTTGAGTTGTATAAGTTAGATTACGTTTTTAAAACTGTCCTATACTCATCATCTAAGACTGAATAAATGAAATGCTTTTTGAGTCAATAAGTATTCGATTACTTCATAACTTTTACGACTGTGAATATAATTGTAAAACACCTTAAACTACACTTTTTTTTTAACAAGAACAGATTATTTGACTAAACTGGTGATGTTTTTTTATTCTGTGCTTGCAAAACAAAATGTTAAAAATGCATTGCCATTTATAGCCTGTGATTCCATTCAAAAAGATGTACACGATTTAATCTTAGTTCCACATGTTGTTTCAACTTTCACTTTACATTCAAATAATTATTTCTTATTTCATATAAATTACTGTCTTTTGCCTACATTCACCATCAACCTTCATTTAAGTTCTCAGAGTGATCATCGAGGGCGCTCTTTTACTCTATGCAGTACATTAAAGTAGATTGTTGATACTATTTATATCCTATTTATGGATGGCTCAACCCGCTGGGCTGGGCTGGGATGCCTGCATGTACAGATTACTGTACTGTATTGTACTTAGGGATGATAAATTGGACAGGTACAGATAGATTTTTTCACGACTTTATATTGCTTTAGTGTAGTTTGGTATTCACTGTACAAAACAATGTATAGTCAAAACATTGTAAAACAGAATACATTTGTATGATCTAAAATCAGACATCTTAAGATTTTATTTACAGGGGATTCTTTCCCACAAATAACAACAGCAACTATAGCCTTCTGTTGCTAGTGACCAATAATAAGTGATCAGATTCAGTGTAATGGCTTTCTACTAGAAAAAGGAGTTAACATTCAAAGCACATGTTTCAGGTTTAAGTATGAGCCACGATAAAGCCAGGTGACTGCAGGGGAGGCCATTCATATTCAAGCCCAACACAGCCCCTCTGTCTCCATCCATTATTCATGAGTCTTCCTCCTGAGTACTCCATCCTCTGGCCTCCTGGTCTAGCCTTCTTCACCTCCTACACAGAAGAACCACACCTGAACTGGCCATAAACGCAGTTATTCACTGCACATCAGAGGGATTGGATGTGGGTTAGTGTTGGATATAAAACCCTTACATGTCAATAAGGCTTTTAAATGCACAACCCTGGTTTTAGGTGAAACTGACTTATGAATCACCCAAAGCACTGCAAGCAACAGTGGGATACCCCCGATTTATTTATTCTGGGTCCTCCAATTTTATTTCTGTTTCTCTCTCAAGGAAAAGAAGAACCTAACACAATTAAAAACCCTCCAGCAGTAAGAAAAGAAAGGTAACGCCTATTTTTTCAAAAAAGAGCACTGTCGACCTTCCATTGTGAATTCTAACAGCCAATGCTAACCTTACTATTACTTTTCTGCTCTGTGTGTTGCTGAAATCATATGCTCCATTGTGGGAGTAAAGCACGAGTGCAAATGGAAAATGGATACTTGCAATTGAAGAAGCAGAATGACAAAGTCAACAAGGTGTTCATCGCCTCAAGAAGCCAAAACAGAATGAGCATTTGACTGCGATCCGAGGACATCAAAAGACTCATTACTCTGATTGCTTGTCAGACGTTAACATTCACAACCACAAACATTTCATCAAGCAGGCAGAAAGACACAACAAGGCTTTTATCGAGTCCCAACGGAGCATGAGAAACATTGACGGTCACTTTATGCAGACACAGTTCTGTATAGAGCTATCAGGAGAGCACATCACATAAACAAATGCAAAGAGAGGCACACAGATGTGCAGCTAATCACTTAAACTGCAGGAATAATTGGCCGACATTGATTGTGCTTATCTGGCTCTCCATATAGTCGGCTAAAAAGAGTATTGTGTTTACACCTACGTGTGTGTGTTTGTGAAAGATAGAGTGTGTTGTTTCCCTTGAGTAGTCGGCCTATTTGCATGATTAATCTGTTTGTCATTCCACAGTGAGGAAAAAGGTCAAAACAATAGCAGGATATTTCAATTTCAATACGCTTTTCTCCATCTCCACAACTAAATTGGAATAAACTCAAAGAACAATTTCAATTTATAACACAATGAGTCTTCTTATCAGTTTACCTTTTGGAAGTAATAGTAATGTGGTCACCACATAAACTGTTTAGAGCCGAGCATGATATATAATAGAGCATGGAACATTCACAGCTTATCAAAGCCTTAAAGAGTAGTTCTGTAAGTTCCTTAGAATTTATACACCAAAATATTTAAATTGACTTCACCATGTTGTTTTTTTGTTGTTGTTAAATCCAAACATTCCCTCAAATATTTCCTACAGTTATCAAAGCCTGAGAAATCCTCAATTTTAGAGTTTTAACGGGAAGTGTCTTGCTGCGATGGCCGCCATTACAGAAACAACATTTCTATTGTAATTGTGGAAACAAGTTACGTCAAAGACCGCTACATGAGGAAGCGGGAGGTGCAACCGAACTCTTGCTGTTTGTGCTGCTGTGATAAAAACGTCATATTAATGATACTTGGATTCATAAGTTTGTTGGTAAACATATTCTTTTCCTCAGGTTTGTTTGGCCCGCCCAGCTTGACTGCGGTCAAGGCAGGGTTAGTTTTCATAGAGGAAGGGTGTGTGATAGCAAATCGATGTCATCTTTTATTGCCGTTTTGATTGAGAGCTCCCTTGTGGTGGAAATTACATGTGTTAAGATCATCAGTGGTGTATCTTTGAATCAAGGGGTGTTTGGCCTTTCAACCAAAAGAGGGGACACGGATATGGCACATTTACAAACAGCTTCAGGAGACCAAAATGTTTCACAAGCACACAAACAGATATTAACCTAGACTAAAAGTAGTTGGGGACTCAAATTATCAAAAGGGTAAGAAACAACCATTCTAATTAATAGAGTAGGTAATGGACTTGGACCCATGGAATAAGAGTCAGGGACTCATAAGGAAAGGGTCAGGGACCCATAAGAAGTGATCTGGATCTATCCAGAAGATGCCACATTAGCTATTTCTGTTTCCATAATTATTAACTCCTACCCTAACAAAGCCCTACGCATCTCAGTACAATACAGTCAAAACTATATTTTAAGACCTGTATGGAACACAATTGTGTCTGGTATAACCATAGAAAGCCAATTTCATACCGAGATGTATTTTAGATTGCCCTGGAGCCAAGGAATGCTCACGAGGCTTATGGGAAATTCAGCACTTTAATACACGCGGATAAACTAAGTATAACAAGAAAATGGTAGCAGACCTGTGTACACACTCGTGCATTTGGATGTTATCAGCAGACTTGATTTATTTTCAAACACAGAAATGCCAAACTCGTGGCCAAAATATTTACTTTATGAATATCCTCACCTCTCACTGCATACGCTCTATTCGATGAATAGACATCAACTTTAGATTTATATAGAACGCCAAATATTGTGAGGTTCGAAGAAAGGGTGTTTACAATCAACCCATCTCACCCGCTCAACAAGAGAAATTGCAAATATCCAAATACAGCATTCTTGTGTTAATAAAAATAAAACATATATCCAAATGTACTTAATGAACTGGCATCTGAGTGCTCTGAAAAGCACTGGGTGCTGAAAGCTATCATGCTAGTGTTAAGAAAAACATTATTGGCACAAAAGTTGGGTGAGCTTTTCAAAGTTTTTTGTGGACCAACAAATACCTCAACAACACAATGCCACAATCACTAACCTGAAGCAAATTCCCATGGATTACTCTAATCCAATTGCTAATTCACTTTCTGTTGACGATGGTGGAGGCTTACTCCTCTTCCAAAGGTTTATTTCCTGTATGCTAGTCAGCAAACTAGCTAGCTCACTTACTGAGGTAACAGGACCAAATGTAACACAACCAAAGTCGTGAATACAAAGGCTCAGGTATTTCACTTTATAAACAGAAAGGTTTATAATTGCTGCAGCATAGCTCGTCGAAGATGCTGGATCTGACACAAGGTACTTAAGAGAGAGCAGTTTAAGAGCACTTAGAAGGACTCGTGTAGTTGGGTCAAGTGGGTCAGTTGCTGCACACAGTGAAGGGGATTGTGGATATACAGGCATACATACTGTTTCACATGTGCACAAGCAATATTCTGCTTTTGCAAAGCCCTTTTTACATATAAAAGCATGAGGTAATCAGTCAGATTGTTGATGTAATTGAAATCATACATGGATAAATACATAATGGTGGCAATGAGATAAAAACAGGATTCTTTATTTAAAGGAAAAGAGAGTCTGTCTAAGTAAAAGGAAATACAAATAAATTAGTGCTCTAACACATACACCAAAAAAAAGATTTTCTTTGGCAATTTGTGTTGTTACAGCTTCTCTGCTGATGGTCATGACCAGAAAGAGGTCTGTCACTGGAAGTCCATGACCGATAGTTGACCTTGCACTATGGGAATCCAAGGCTCCACGGTGAAAGGGCAACATGGATTTGTCTAAACGCACAGAAACCTTTAGAGATACGAGCGTTTCTCTATTCACTACCTCCATTCCTTTATTTATTTTAGGCACACATCAATAAACCCATCCCCTCCAAGAACATCATCTTATAGTTTCATTTGCAAAAGCCTTCATCCTATATTTTCGAATGAAGCCACACTGGAGATAAAAGCTGAAAAGCTTAGCAGGGCCTCTACCTCAACTGCCTTCGTCCTGCTTCAATTATCATCCAATGTGACAGGTGACATTTTCTACCATGCTGGGACGGCCTCTTGTTGAGGATTCAAATGCACGTTAATAGAGTAACTGAAAAGACCATTTACTCCTGTCAGCACTTACAAACACATTGGGCCTCTGTAAAAGCTACACAGAGGCAGTGTCTTACTATGAAAAAAGGCAAAGGCAGGATTTTTATTGCACCATGGTTTCACGCAGGTTGCAATGAGGAGTACAAGGGCTCTTTGTAAGAAGGCCCTGTGTTGAGAATAAGACCAGAGCTTTCATGGAAAACATCCATAAAAAGGCAGTTTGTTTAAACTGATAAAAAAAAAAAAATGCTACCTTGCAGAAAAGATACGAATTTATATCACACCTCGATACAAAGCTGAGTATTCAAATGTACGTATGTTGCCATACCATTATAACTGAATTCATCTCATTCCAGCTCACTGTCAAACTGCCCATTCATTACCTTTCTGTATGTTTTATACAATCTATCTAATTGTATTATGCTGTTCACTGTACACAGAGGCCTTCAAGGACGCTTGACAAACAAGAGCAGCCACCAGTCTTCATGGCCCCTCACTGTCATCTGTGGTTCACATTCACTCTTAATTACTGGAAAAAGAGAATAGCACAAGAGTGGCAACAAGGTAGAGCAAAAGAGAGAGAGAGAGAGAGAGAGAGAGAGAGAGAGAGAAACAAGTGTGAAAGAGAAAGAAAGCAGGGTTAGCAAGGTCTTGCTGTACAAGCAAGACACCCTCATTACCAAATAATCTCTGAAAGGGAGTGAAAAGAGAGAGAGGGAGGCGGAAAATGAACGAGAGACACGGAGAGTTGAAGGAGATTCAATTTGCATTGACGAGGTGTCAGCAGGGCTCAAAGCTAGTTGTTTAAACCTGCGTCTGGGGTTGCGAGGCAGAGGGAGGGGTGAGACAGAAAGGGAGGGTGGGAGAAACAGAAGACTGAGGTACAAGATTAGAGGTGAGAGGGGCGGAAAAGGAAGAGATGGACAGAAGAGAGGAAGGAGAGGGCAATAGGTCTTGAAAACAGTGGTTATTAGCAGGCAGAAAACAAGCACCCAAGAAAGACAACATATGCACACACACACACACACACAGGGCTCCTCAGCAGGCTAAGCACATCGCCTTGATAATGCATCGTAATTAATATTTCATAGGCTGTCTCCTGCAGGTGAGGGGAAATGAAAACAAGATGGAGAGATGCTTAGAGAAAAAGATAAGTGGATAAAGAAAGACAAATAAGCAAAGAAAGTTTTATCCGCATATGTGCTCATTTGAATGCGTCCTCATGTACAGCAAGTGTTCTTCTTTGTGTGTATTTCTGACAAGTACGGGTCCTTCAATGGGCCAAGTTTGAAATGTGCATTTCTTACAGTCTATCGTTTCTGGGTAAAATTGACATAGAATTTTTCATTCAAGTGTGCTATAATTAATCTTGCGTATTTTTTTATAATGCTTTAATTTGCGGTGTAATTAATTAATCTTATTAACGCGTTAAAGGGACAGCTCTAAAAAAAAGCAATCCAACAAAGGGAGCCTATCAATCACTGCTATACCAGAGTAAAAGAGAAACGATCTCACCAGGGTGCGTGCCGGATCCGTATTTTTTTGCCCTTGTGTGCTCTATATAATGGCCAACCTTCAATTATCATTATAAGTTTTATTTGAGAATCACAAAACACATTCCTTGTTCCAGAATAAGAGGATCTTGTTGCCGTCGTCATGTTTGTTACATGCACAAATACAAAACCGGGATACTTAAAACACCAATCAAAACCAGGATACCCATGTAAATACATCCAGTTAAAAAGTTAAACACAGCACTCTCAATCTTCTGGCAAAGAAAAATCTAAATGTCTGTTTGGAGCAAAGTCTCACGATGAGTTCAGTAACATAACCCAATCATTTTTTACAGGTTTTTCTTTTACATGTTTATCGTCAGGTGTTTTGCTAAAATCAGCTATTCAAGTGGTTTAAATAAGCTAAGCGTATAATAAAATTACCAAGCAGGTACATAGGAGCCAGGCCCATCCTATGGTGGCTCTGCTCTGTTTCTGCCCCTTTGTTTTGAGCATATTGTCTGCTGCGGTTCCCCAGTGGCCACTTTCCTCCAGCAGCATTCAAAGACTGACACGGTAGAATCTGGCTGAGTGGCACAGGGACTCTGGAGCAGCTTAGATCAATGGGTGTCTTTTGAGCTCTTATCCATTTGGAAAGGAGAAGGGACAAAAGGAGGAGGGAAAAACAGATTGCCACAGCATTAATAAAACAAACTGTAATCTGAAACAAGAGCCAAAACAAAAGGCTGCAACTGTGTTTTCCCCCAGGAAGACTCACACAGACACGCATGTATAGCAGGATGCATCCATGCTTGTAATGGCATTGTTTCCTTGGAAAGGTTGATTCATCCCACTTAAGCAAAAAAGTGAGGAAGGGAAGCAGAGTACGAGGTCAAGGAAGAACCAAGTGACAAGCTTTGTGTGATAGTACATAAGCACAGATTTGTTCCATTGCTCTCCTACACACTCACACACAGTGTTGTAGTTGAATCATCACACCTTTGATCCAAGTCAAGTTTGAGTCGTCATAGAAGAGTCTGAGTAAAGTCCCCATTACCTGAGATCCAGTCCAAGTCAAAGTCCTCAAGTTTCAGTCTTCTCCACCTTGAAGACATTTCCTCAAATCACTCTATCAAATAAATCAAAGTGCACACAGAACAGTACACAGGGGATTCTGTGTTTGACATTTTCCGAGTTGCTGCACATCATGACTGCAGCGCCAATGAGATGGATAAGGATGAATATTTTATCAGTGCATTTCAATTCAGAATCAAATCCTTTTCTTTCAAAGCAAGTTGACATTTTGGTGGACTGACAGATCCATAATGGGGGGAGAGAGAGAGAAAGAGAGATTCTAATGAGGAGTTCTCTACATACATGACAAACAAATCAGTCTTCACTCAGTGCTCTTCAGTTTGGGAAAGTACCATGCTGTCTTGAGGGGAAGTGGATCTGCTTCTTTTTTTTTTTTTTTTTTATTTACTCTAAACTTCAACTCAATCATTGTTGTTTGTTTGCTTGTTTTTAGAATGGATAAAAAAAATCTGTTATACAGGGTTATATAGCTGTTAATCACTACATAAATCCTGATAAACTCAATGAACATGAAGCACTCTCTTTCCGTTGAACAAATGTTATCCTGCTTTGACCCGTCTTGGAAGATCCTCAAAAACACACCCAATATTCTCAACTAAATAAATGCAGTTCAATTCTATATATAATACACATTTGCAGCAGCACACCTCTTGTTTCTAGTTCCTCCTGAACTGCTCATAAATTACCACTGGCGAATATTTCTGCACGAGGAGACAAGATTAGAAACTAGGATCAAAGTATAATGAGGAAAAGACTTACCTAAAAAACAACATCAGGACAACCTAAAACAAATCCAGAATGCATTGTGTGCTGAGTCCTGCTGACCTGCTCCAAGCAACCATGCAGCTGTTAGCAAAAATGTTGATTCACCTTGACATAAGAACACAGCGAGCCTCTGGCATGCTCCCTGCTGTGCTCTCCCAAATTGGTGCACAAGAGTACAGTCACAAAAATACAAAAAGAACATGGATAAAGAAAAACATTGGCTAGCCTCAGGAAAATGTGACTTTGTCAGCACAAGGCTGCATCTTAAACTACATTATAGCTTAGAAATAGAGCCGACATTTACATGGACAGACAAAGAGAGACCTTTAGTGTTCTAGAGCAACGACGCTCAACCTTTTTTGAACCAAGATCTACTTTTTAAGTTGATGGTCCTCCGAGATCTACCAGTCCACATAGGGAGCTGTAGCTATTATCGACAAATACAAACTTTGGGTATATTTTAATATTATGTTTGTATTTATCAAATGTGTTTTTCCCTCTAAATGATTTAGTTTCTGCAACAAACAACGTGAATCTGTTCAATTTATCCACACATGCACAGACACAACAACTACGCCTCAAGTTTTGTAAAGTTATACTCGCCATTCCATTGTTTAAAGGAGTTCAGAACAACATCAGCAGGTGTATATTGACATTAAAATGAAGAATGAGAAGCTTCAGTTTTCATTGGAGCAAGGTGCATTTACAAGAGAGGTGTACAGACAGTGGACCTTGTCTCACTCACTTCTCTGAAGCTGATGTGATTCTGCGCTCTTGGTTTAGCCTTATTTCTTGTTTTTTAACGGCAGTTTTGCTCCTTGTGGCTCTGTTCCTCTACTCTCTCTCTCCCCTGCTGTCTCTCTCTAGCTGTCACTCCCTCACTATATACAGTAGAGCACTGTATATAGTGTAATGTAGTGGACACACCATTTTGTAGTGCTATGTGAACTTGAGTGAGAGGTTCACACGCTATATAGTCTAAATAGTCACTCAATGTGTCCCACAATGCATTTTGAAAAGAACTGGACGAGCGATGGTCACTATCCGAGCAATATATACCATCATGCATTGCAGTTTTACGAGTGTAGAGTGGCGTTTGACTCGGCTGCTCTCAGAGGGACGAGAGGAGCGACCAGTGTGAACACAGAAACACAAAAAAGTTCATACTTGGTGGGTTTTCGGACAAAACCTATATCTCTTGCACGCTCCCTCTCGTTCTCTCGCACACGCAGCAATATTATGACTAACTTGTATTTTATAGTGACTAAACATCTCGTGATTGACTGTGAATCAGTCTACTTGCCGCTCGTGATCGACTGGTTGGCACCCCTGGTCTAGAACAACATGAGCAGAAAGTAAATAAGAGCATCCTTGTTGCGATTCAGGGCTGTTGTTTAGTATCAGTTGTTATCTCTGACGTGATTGGAACGTATGGCCCAGCTTATTCAAGCTAACAATTAGCTCCACCCTCCTCGTTAAACATTTCTGGAAGGGGTCTACTTCACATAAACATATCAGCAAATACGACGTTATTAATATTCAGCCAATCAATCCAAGCACAAACCAATGGCTCGGTGGCATTTACTTAACTTGGCTGGTATTTACTGGTATCACATGGGGGACTGGAAGAGGAAGCAGATGGCGCATCCAATTGTCTCTGCTCAATCCCATTTCTTAGCTGTCTCTGACTTCATTTTTACTCAGGAGCTGCACGTGTAGCTGTCATAAGTGGGTTTTCCAGTAGAATAGGCATGTGACAGAAAAGAAACGCTATTCGATAGAGTCCTTGAAAACATGTAAATTATAGAAACTCAGGCCACTGTGTAGCCACGCTCCGTGTCTTTGTCTACTGCTTTTTAATGGAAATGATGTGCAAATGGGTTTCAGCACTGCCAGAACTACCAAATGGTTCCCAAACAATCACTGCCTCCTTTCCAGTGTCTGTCTTCATTTCTGTCTCTGTGGATGAGTAGCATGTCCAGGAGCTACTGTTGGACTCTGGATACAGACACATCTCAATAAAGCATAGCAACCTCCTGGTGAGGTATGAGCGTACAAAAAAACACAGTGGAAAACTGGCTTTTCCGTGAGTTGTCAACAAATACGGAACTACAAAGAGGAAAGCAGAGAAGGGAAAAAAAACCCAGAGAAATGGGTTGGTCAGGGTGCTGATGGAAGGAGTTAGTGATATGATAGAAAGGGGCCGAACACTTGAAATGAGGGGGAAATTAATTTAGCTGGGAGTGGGCTGTCAGAAGTGGTGATAATAACAGGAGGTGAGATGATGATAGCTTTGACGTGGGAGGGCTTACTGTGAGCTGCTGAAGCATGCTCCTGTGCACACAGAAAGAGACACACACTCATGCAAACAAGGCGAATATTGGTGAATATTAATATTGCAACGCTCACACAAAAGTCATCCATTTGTATGAACACGCACACTTAAATGCCTTAGCGATATCAGTCCTCACAG
Organism: Symphodus melops; assembly: GCF_947650265.1. Lineage (NCBI taxonomy): Eukaryota > Metazoa > Chordata > Actinopteri > Labriformes > Labridae > Symphodus > Symphodus melops. The sequence continues at coordinate 13,988,642 of NC_136697.1, read as the reverse complement.
ATAAGTGAGCCCCTGCTGTGATGTCTTTTTGGATGTGGGATTTTCAACCATTTCGTCTATTTCACAGATGTTGCATCTCGTGGCAGGGAGGAGCGACATTAAAGGCAGATCTTGCAGACAGCAGGCTGACTCTAGGGGAGGCTACCTGTCTCTGATGTATTATGATTGAGGAAGATGGAGGATAAGATATATGAGCTTCGAGCAAACACACAGTGAAATGAAAAGACTAAGACTGGATGGACCGATGGATTACTTTAAATCCAAAGCATGTGCTGAATTTTCTGTTTGTCATTCTCTTCTTGTGTTTGTTTTGGGAAGTTGTTCACAAATTGAATGCAAAAACCTGAACGTCTCCCTTCCGTCTTCCCTTTACTGTCCCTCTTTCTTTCTGCAGGATTCTGTAACTGAAGGATGGGAAGAGAGGAGATGGTATCTAGTTTTCCAGAACATTAGCACCCTGTATGGTGTGGTGTAATGTTGCGTCTCTAATGCCCACAGCCAGTCATGTTCACTAATGATGTTGAATCACCACCACGGGGTGCATGCTAGTCACTCTAGTGATGGTGGTGTCAGTAGTGATGATGTTTGTCATGGGCACAGTTAAGGAGAAACACTTAGATGGTGATTATTAAACTGACACAGCAATGCAGTTCCTGAAGTCTGTAAAAGCTGTGGTCCTTTCAGGGTTATGTCTTGTTTCCCTCTTTTATGTCTCTTGCTTTAGAAGGTTTGGAGGTTTTTCTGCCGCAGATATCTTGATCTGGGCCTCTAAATATCCGCCTTTCTTTTATCCTTGTCTGTTCTTACTCACTGAAGCCGAACAGGTTCACTATTACCCACTGTGCTCCTCGTCACCTGTTTCCATCTTCTTAGCGCTCATGTTTTCTGGTTATCTTGCAAACATAAATACTTTCCATTAACAAAATGTGGTGTTCTGCAGTTCGAGTCATTTATCATAAATTATTAATTTCTCCTTACTCTATCCCTGTGATAAGTTTTGTTTCTCTCCTCTAGTCTGCTAGTTTCTGACCATTATATTCCCTGATTCCAATTTGATATTTTTCCATTTTTATTCTCCTTTTTTACGAGAAACCATTTCAAAGACCGGTGAGAAAAGGAGGAACTCAGGCAGCTTTGAAGTGACAATAGTCTTGATACTGAAAGCAATCTATATTCCTAAAACACTGCTTTTCAAAGTCGGACTTTCATACTAGCTGAGTAGAGGGCACCTTTTAAGTCAGAGCCATTAAAACGGTCTTAAAGTTGTTTTACTCCAATCTCCCATTCTCTTTAAAAGACATGACAATGAGATGTGCTTTGAAGAAGGAGAAGTCTTCTTAAGGAAATGGAAGGTATTTAAAGGGTTAATTGTTACAAAATGCAGAGAGCTCTGCATTAAATAAGAACAGGGCTCATCAAAACATACAGGGGGCTGACTTTATATGATAGAAATATTTAAGAGCGATAGGTATGAGAACACAGAGGGGAATACACAATCTGCAGTTTTCCCTTCGATTCCATTTAAGAGGCATTTGCCAATAACTTGCCCCATGTTTTTTTTATTGAGAAACATACCTTTATGGTTCGGGGTTATTGTTTTCAGTAAAATGGCTTTCTCTTCCCTTCAGCCTTTCAGAGTCATTATTAGTTTTTAAAAGTGGCAATTACCCTTTAAAGGTCAAACAGTGAATCAAGCCACTTCCCTTCACTGGCGCTTTTTAATGACCTTGCTATGGCAGACATTAATTAGCTGCGTATCTGTGAAATCTATGAGAGAGATACTTAATGCCATGTTTACATTCAACCTCAACGCCTTCATTTGCTCTACACGCTGTTCCTTAACGTGTTTAGATGTCGACTTAAATTTGATTTCAAAGCCGGTACAACCTCGTCCACTAAGTAGGGTTGGCTCTTTATCAACATCAATACTGTCGATACTTTCCCATAACAAGGAGGAAAGACAAGATGACAAGTTTTTAAAATAACTGGTGTTGCTTTTATTTCTTTGTCCTTTTCATCTGCACGAATGTTGGTCATCTTCGCAAATGACACCAACATTCTTGTTTCTGTTGGCTGGCAATTTAGTTTTTTCAAAGTTTATTAGACAATCAAGTTTATGTTTGTGCACCCCTGATTGATTTATATCATGTTACTAGGCTCAAATGTAAAATTCGGACCACAAGCCTCCACAGCAGTTTGATTTGAGGGGTTTAGAAAAATGCAGGTCCTTAATTGAACTAGGTCTGGATCACCATCCCTACGTCTTGTTAGTAATGGATCATTTCCTTCATGTCTGTCCAATGATGCAAGTGTAACTGACACAATTAGCTGCTGGTAATCTGTCAACGTCAACAGGCTAAACGCTGCAAGAATAACATGTGTTCTGTAATTAAACAGCAGAGCAATCAGTTCATAATTTACGATGTGGTACTGATAGAAGGACTTGTATAAACAGAAAAACTAGACTAAACATGCACAGTGTAATTGTTCCTAAAGCTACTCCCGAAGGACGTTCTCCTCAGAACAAAAGCCTCACTTTGCTTGTCTTTCTCATTCTCATGCACCAGCACTCATTCACATTGCAATCACAATCAGAGAAAGAGAGAGGTAGATGCAGAAATACACTTCCACGTACAACACAGGTGTCCACACAGATGTGTTATCACACTTGAATTAGACCGAAGAAAGCACAGACTCAAGAAGGGCATCACACATGGACAGGGGCAAACACATTAGCACGCACACGCTAATCAGTAAGCTTGTCAGATGCAAGGAATGACAGCTCTGTAATCAACAGGTAATGAGGGGACACCCGTAGAGAGGTGGAGTGTGGGTGAGGAAAGGAGAGGAGACAAGAGGAGAGGAGACAGGAGGAGAGGAGAGGAGAGGAGGAAAGAGGAGAGGAGCGGGAATTAGCTGTCACAAGGCCCTTCAAAGCAACACAGGGGGGCTAAATCTGAATTGGATCTCAGAGTTTCAATGAGAGCCTGTCAGCACCAGGTGCCTGCTGAATGCTGCCCCCACTTCTCTCTCTCTGTCTCTGTCTCTCTCTCTCTCTCTCTCTCTCTCTCTCTGTCTCTCTCTCTCTCTCTCTCTCTCTCTCTCTCTCTCTCTCTCTCTCTCTCTCTCTCTCTCTCACACACACACACACACACACATACACACACATTTTGACTCATCCCACTTTGCACTCACACCACCTGGCCCATGCCATCTAAGCACAGTGGGGTCTCTCCCTCTCCGTTTCTCTCCTTCTCAGGATGAGACAGATTTACAGCTCATCAGGCTCTTTTTCACTTACATGTGATGAAGATCTGTCTATAGTGAAATCTCCAACTGATTGAAACGAGGACCCACGCTGAGCGCACTCATGGACCAATATAGACATGCACAGACATAGTCGACAATTATGGGCAGGAAACATGAAAAGTGGTAATCATAAAAATCACTTAGAGGCGAGCTACTGCAGCTGCTTTGCTGCATATTCTCACATATTCACATGAACAAACTAAAATGTATATGTTAACTCTGAGGACTCATCAGTGTATGTTCAATCTTAACTGTGTATCTAACCTCTGATTTACAACTCCAACAATAAGTTACTTTAAATACATGAGCACACATACCTGAGCTAAGTCTGGAAAAGGCAAAAGTGCAAAATTCATGCAAAGGAGGAGATTAAATCTTACTGGCTTTATCAGAGAGGAGGGCATCAATGTGATCTGAAACAATTTTAGATTATTAGATAAAAAAAGACATGTTTTACGTTTGACTGTAGAAATGCTAAAAAAGGCCAACAATTTTAAATGTTTTTCACTTTGGGTCTACTTACTCTTTTGTCTTTCGTACCAGACAAGATGGACTTTAATAGAAGAAGAAAAATGAATACTAATCATGCATAGTGGCCCGCATCTTCAGTTATTAATTCTTTACAATGTGCATAACCCATAACTGATGCAACTTTTTACCATCTTCATGTGAACATAACAGAGTCTCAGACGATGGCGTAACTGAAATCAAAATTAACATTTATAATTCATTGCTGGAGCTGTTCTTCTCACAAAACAGCTGTGCGAAATGAAATGTAAAAGGCCAGTTCATGTGAGACTCCAAATAAAAAACAGACAAGGATAAAAAAACGTCCTTCAAATGTTAAGTTGTAAAATTGTTTACATGCAATATGAACTATTTTACTATCTATTGAGCCATCGTACAACATCTGAGTCGGAGTGTCAATAACATGAGCTGGGCTAATGATGTCTCTTCCACACTGAAGGAATCCAATGAAGAAATAACAAATACCAGCTGATTATGCGCACCCATCAACAGATGGATACATACTAAAAGTATTTATCAGATAGTCGGGACTGTTTACTGACAGCTTGTATAGGCACTTTGCAGTTTGGATTCACCCAAGGTATTTTGCTGTGTGCCCTCAAAGCACGATAGGTATTTTTGTAAATAGCCGCACCTAAGTAATCAGTACATTTACAACAGATTAAATACTCACTCATGCAATATTTGATAGTAAAAAAACAAACAAGTGAAAACTGTGTTATTTGTCCACATATATAAAGCTTTTTTATGTTGTGATTATTCATTTACAAAGTGATTTTAAAATAGTGACCAGTTAGTTGACTCGCTCTTTGGTTCAAATGACTCATAAGGAAGAATACTTGACTTAACAAGACTATTATGAATCTTTGTATTTAGCAAATAATGTAAATCTTAGCGCCAATTAATGCTCTTAGTTATCAAAACTTTGTGAAAATTAAACAAATGTGTTTTTGTAACAGTTAAATAGTTGCAGTAATGTTTTCTGCACGTGTTTCTAAAACCAGGATCCTGTAAAACAGCTGTTTTGTGTCTGTGTAGCTGCATCTCTGCAATCTGCGTGTGTTTGCTTGCGTGCGTGTTTGTGTGTGTGTGTGTGTGTGTGTGTGTGTGTGTGTGCATGTTTTTGTGGGTGGGACAGTGAAATTGATTGTGGCTGGACAGGAGGCAGGCAGGCAGGCGTGTGGTGTTGCCCAAGGGGCAGTACAGTGCTGAGTGAGCAATACTTTACCTGCACTGATAAACACACACACACACACACACACACACACACACACACACACACCATCTAAACTTTGTCACACATACCACGATCATTAAGATTTACTCTAGTCATCCAGCTCATTGATCTGAGGCAGGAACAGAGAGAAAGAGAGAAGAGGGGAAGCGCCTGAGAGGAAAATAGAAGGCAGAGACAAACAGAGACGTCTTGACAAAAAGGCTGACCTTGAAGCGACAGTGTGAGATGGATAGGGAGAGGGTGCAGTCACCTCCAGCTGTGTTGGACATATCTCTGTTTGTATTTCCTGAACAGGCAATGGTTTCTAACCTCCAGTATAAAGATTCAAATCCATAACTTTAAAAAAGAAGGGAAAAAAAAAATAGGTCAGAATGATGCATTGAACCAAACGAACATTACTAAAAACCTCATGGAATGTGTAGATAATGTAAAATAAGAGTAACTGAGGGAGAAATCGAGACAGTATTGACTTTAAAAAGCTTGTGCAGACAGAAAACAGAAGAGATTATTTAGATGTGCGTTACTCAAACCTGCTACAACATAAAACCTTAACAACCTCGACAGAGATTCCTTTTGAAGACTTCCCATCACCTCTACATTTTTCATTCAGAACACAACACAATCCTTTAACCCTTCCAGCACCTTTTTGATTATTCCCAGCAATGGCTTATATGTGAACATGTGTGTGTCGAGGATTCTTTCAACAAACATCTTATGCCATCCAGCAGAACAGGTTAATTAAGGCTTTTGTTGTGCTGGCAGCACTCCCAGTTCAAAACAGTTCAGCAACTTAAACATGGCCATGCTCATCACTGTCACTTCTTCCTCACCAACCAATCAAAATCAGAAAGAGGTGGGACTCTTATATCAACTTGTCAAAAACTACAGGAATGCAGACGCATGAAGGTTCACTTTCCAGGTCTAAAAATGTCGCTAATACCAGGACACAATTCTTTGTCCTTGTCAACAAACTAGCAATTACCAACAGACTTAACAGTGATTACAATGGAAATGCTTCAATGTGTCTCATGTCCGTTGATCGCTTCAAACACAGTAATTAGCAGAAGCAATTGTATGAAAGATGGGCTTTAGTTTTGCCTAGTTTTGTATGCCTGCGTGGCAAACTGTTGCATTAAGTAAGTCTGACTTTCAGATTGTAAGTTACAAAAACTGTAAACATAAAGAGCCCTGATTATTCCAATTTTGAGAAAGTGTCATGAGGCTAGATGATAGGGCTGATAAAAGATGACATCAATGCATTTTCACCCAATTCAGTATCAATTCAGAAAATCCTGAAATCTATTATTTCCGTTGTAAAGCCTCACTCCAGTGGCTGCAGCCATTATTTCTGCATTGTACAGAGACTTGGCTAAACAATGTCTGTAAAATGCACTTTGGAGTAAACTAATGGAAATAATACACACATTATTCTTTAACAGATATCTGAAGGTACTGTCAAGAATAATCTGGCGGTGATAAAAAAAAAAAAAACATATTGTATGAGACATTCTGTATCCCAAACAGCAGCTAAAATAGACATTTGACTTTAAGTGTAGGATCTGCACTGTACAGTGTACATTTTGAATTGTACCTCCCCTGAGAGAAAGAAACATTTTGGTTTGAGTTTAAAAGAAACTTGGCAAGCCAAGTTGAAAGAAAAGGTTTGAAACCATTCACTTCTTTCAAAGTGTGATCTTCCCCTGGCATGATTTCAATGTCAAACTGGAACATCTGTATGAATAGGATAAAATGAATGTTCACACTTTTTGTGCATGTTGTTTATGTGGTCATTCGAGGACAATGAGCTCATTCCACAAAGTCTCAGGAGATGGAGCAGTAAAGAATACTGGAGTGACATATTGTCCTTCTCTGCCTCGTGGATTGCCTTGGCAGAGGTAGTATGCTGACAAGAAACACTCAGTGCCATAATAATTCCAATGAACAGAAGTATTGATAGTTATTTATGAGACAGGTCTCACATTAAACAGTCTCATAGATTACGTGTAAATGTACCGAGACTAAATGGTGTATTACGGCGTTTCTGCAGTATTGCCTTTTCAAAGACTTACTTCAACCCATGAGGGATAATAATTCATATAGAGGGAGAGAGTCAGAGTGAAGAGGGTTGTAAGCATCCCCTTTAATGAACATGGGTTAGATACAGAGCATATATAACTATCACACCAACAAGTTAGCACTAACCGACACAGGTCATATTGTAGTTATCCTGACTTACAACAAAAGAGGAAATCTCCTGGAGACTCGTATTTTATGCAAGTCTCTGTAAGAGCTTTGAAGACATAAATGACTCAACAAGGTCTCTATTGTTGCTTTTGTTTGCACCCTGAAAGGCTTAACAAGAGAGTATAATACTCTCTTATTGTACTATCCAACCCCACATGATGAACTTTAAAGCACTTAGCCCCTGCACAGTCACAATTCTGCATTCTGCCCACACATACTGTCAGCTAATGATGCCCGAGAAAAAGCCACAGAGAGAACTGCCTATATGACAGAATAAACTACAGACAAAGGCAACAAATCTGACATGTAAAGATCCGACTATTATGTTAATATTATCAGAAAGCGGTGGCCTGCAAATAAAGGGTTTTTATGTGACACACCAAAAATGAAGAAAGCAATATGGATCTCCAAAGGCCTTGGCCACACCCTGACAATATTGACGGATGAGCAATATGAAGAAAAGGGAAGAAGAGCTTAAGAGGAAATATGATCCAAAGAGATAATAAAAAAGAAAAATCCAAGGACACATATGCCTTCAAACCTGGGAGAGGAGTCAAAAGAGACAAATGAGACATGAATGGATGCAGATGAGATGCAAAGAAGCATGACATCAGAGGAGGCGATGCAACCCAGAGATGGAGAGACGGAGGCATCAAAGGGTGAGTAATGCCAAATTTATTCCTGTTCTCCATCGACTCCATCTAACTTCACTCCATTCTCGCAGAGTGCAAACAGCTCTCCATCAACATGAGAGATTTTTGCATTTCCCTGTGTCACTTAAACAGATATACCGTTATGTTTTTGTCAATAGCAAAATGTATTTAGATAAAACAAAACCATTTTATCTTTTTTTTTTTTGCAATACACACAATGTTGATGTTTCATGGGGTCACTCAGACATTTTTCTTTTCGGTTATATAATATCAGATGTATACCTCTAGCTCCAGGGTCTTTGAGAGTGACAGTCTTTTTTTTTTTTTTTAAAGAATGTTTCTATCAGTCCAACCAGGATAACACAACAGGAGGGAAGACTGTAACCGAACTCAGAAGCAGGAAGGACACACTACCATTATTTTAAACACACTTGAGGGAACAAAGACATTCATTCTCAATCAGAGAAATGCTTTTCCTGTTGGCTTTTCTTTTCTTTTCTTTTCTTTTTTTGTACTAAAGTTTAGCCTAATCTCTCTTTAACCACACAATGACGCTCAAGTTGTATTATTGTGTTGCAGTGGCATTCGTCAAACCAGCTCACACTTCACAAGCACAACTATTACAGTGATGAAAGGGTTTTGTTTTAAATTCTGCCTCTCTCTGCCTCAGCTGTTTCCCCTCTGCTCCTCATGCTGTTCAGCACTGTACCCATCATTCTTCCTGTCAGATAAAGTGATGAGTACACGCTTACCCCATTTTCTGCCAAATAAACCCCTAACAAGTTCTCAACTTCGAAAAGAAGAGACACAAGTTACAGAGAAAGATTAATGGGGATTAACTGACAAGACAAAAAACGTTGAGAAAAGTGATTCAAAAAAGGATGAAAGAATTGAGCATATAGAAAAAAGGAAATAAAGGTTAGTTTATGTAATGTAAACGTTCCTTTATGTTTTAGACAATTACAAATTAATCAACACAATGCTTGTAAAATGTTTAAGAAGAGAAATTTGGATTGACTGTAGAGGTGACAGTTCAACATTATCTCTGTAACAAAATTTCAATAATGCTTTGAACTAAATGCTAATTAGAGCATACTAACATTAGCCCTTTTTTAATTGCAAATTCAGTAGCAGATTATTAACAAAGTTCCGCCATCATTACACTGCATCAGCAGTGGCCAAATATTAGTGGTGGGATTTAACATTGCCAAGGTCAAAAACCACTGGCCCCACCATTGTAATCAGTGGTCTGGGATCATTACTTAAGATTCTGAAAAGAGCAGACAAGAATTTACTATCGACAGGAAGAAAATGAACCAATCTCAAGCAAAAGTAATTTAACTTACTTTTTTGCATATGTTATGTTTTCATCCTCTGTCCTCTTCTTTGACACTTGCAGTTATTTTACTTTCATTAAATGTTGGTTTTTGTCTGTTGCCTGTAACTGGTGGTTGTAAAAACATTTTACAATTCTTTATTGAACAATTTTACATTTTTGTCAATCAGCGCTAAAAAACATTGCGGCTGATGGGATTGTTTTGCAGGTATGTTCAGATAAACCAAAGTCTCTGACCAATAACATTTTGACCTGATAATAGCAGGTTTGGAAACCTATCCAGTGGTTAAGATGATTATTGAGACAAAACTACAATTGTGGTGCAAAAGGGGTTCAACAAAGTCATGCGTTCCAGATGAGATATTTAAGTTGGGAACACACACTGAGTGTGTGACTGATGTCAAATCTGGACATTTCTCTCAAGCAAGCTAACTCTCATGTGGTTAACATGGCTATAAGCGTCACATGTACAGTCTGTCATAAGAACAGTGTAAATCTGGTGCATAGCTTTACATGCAATGTGACCGCTTAACGCTCACAAAATGCTAAAGGATTGTATTGTAGGTGACAAACTGCCAAGGTAACTTTCACAGAATAATGATCCTGCATGGGTCCTTTCTAAACTTGACACCAGCATATTAAATTGATAGAGAATTTATGAATTATATACAGTGCATGTCTAATAGAGGCTTAAGATAGAAGGACAGGGGGAGTTACAGAGAGAGAGAGAGCACACTTTGCTCCTACAGTAAATCAGGCCTGACGGAGTGACCTTTGATAGCCCCAGACAGAAAAGGTTACATGAACGATGGAGAAAATGGGTCTATCCGTCACTTACCAGCAAGCTATAAATGATGTTGGGACTGTGGGTATGTATGTGTGTGTATGTGCCTGTTTGAGGTCAAACGAACAAAGAAACAAGGTGTATCTTTCTTCCATCCACAGAAAATTAACAATAAATTGTACCTCGTAAAAAACACTTCATATAATTTGTCGTTCATAGTTCCTGAAGGATGCTGAGAATGTTTTTGTAACTTATATGTTATAAAGGCTGCAACATGGACGTCATAATATAAAAAATAAATATTTTTCACTAGAGAATATGAAATGCACGGACAATAAATCCAGTGTAAAAAAGCAAGCGATGTATCACTTTAAGACAGATAAGTATCCGCGTTGCCTCTGTGTTTTAACAAACAACATGAAACAATAGCAGTCAAACCTTTACCAAATGTATCGAAGCTTATGTTTCGTCAGGTCTGTTTTTGCCTTGGATCTGAACTGTGGCTCAAAGACGATTATTCCACATATTGGAAACAGCAGCACTAGTGCATTGCTATACTAGACTATGAGACAAAACAAGGTCAGTCCACAGCAGAGTTTAAAATGCAGAACTATTCAATTAAGTTGCATCCATCAGTTGCTTCAAATTACATACAGAGTCATCAGCACCTCTAAGACAGTTTAATACGTAAACACTTTGTTGAAAGGCCTGACGGCTTTCCTCAACAGCTCCCCTATTATTGCTAGCATCTGTAATTTATATTCCGAGCTACACAGATGTCCGTGCCCTTGATACTGTTTTAAGTCTCCTATGCCCCTGCAGTGCCAAATGTGCTAAATTAAGCTACTGTATTTTACAAACCTCAGCGACCCAGGCTATCTAATAAACTACTAATGGAGGGAAACACTGGCATCTCATTAGAGGGTTGCCAAAAGACACACACACATAAACAATCACTTGAAGCAACTTTCCTTCGACTGGAAGCTGGACATTAATGACGTTCCATGCAGCTGGTTTTAACAACTATTTATTTATTGAGGGAGTCATTTTACAGTGTGGGGAATCTGATGAAGGTGTTTTTTTTTCTTTAGTAATCAACCCGCAGTGTTTGGAGAGCAGGGAGAGGAGAGGTGCAAGGGCAGGGTTTTTACACTACACTCTTGTAGACACACACACACACACACACACACACATTTCCTGAGTAAACAGAGGGAAAAGGGGCTATTTAAATAGCGACTCTGTGACAATGTGCTGTGATTGACAGCAGAAGGAGGGGGGTGATGGGAGGATTCTGTCAGCGACTGATAACAGCTGTCTGCTTCACTCATGAGGGAGAGAGACAGGGATTGAGAAACAGAGACACACTCGCACACACCTCAACATATGCACAAGTAATGCACCCTTGCATATATTTCCAATTAAAGTTGTTGCTTGCGTCATTCAGAAGTTACGTAATGCATAAGCAAAAAAAAAAAAAAAAAAGAAGGGAAGATTACACAGTCCGTCATGTAAATTTCCTAAAGCAAAAACAATCCATCGCAGCCTGACACTGGTCTGTGCCCAAGACGATAAACAGAGATGCAGAGCCAAAACACACACACGCACATGCACATGCACACACACACACACACACACACACACACACGCTTAACATTCATGGGAGCAAGTTTTGGGTAATGAACGGGAGTCAACAATGAATTATGGATCATATTCTAATGGTTGACTTACCCCTCTCATTACTGGCATGCTAATATGACTGTGAAACTAATGATTATCAGCCTGATTAGAAGGGAGGAAAGGGCAGGAGAGAGGACCAGGGCTCAGGATCCCAGGACCACCCCGTCCCCCTTCTCACTGTTTCACCTGAAGTGTTGAACATAATGGAGAGGGGAAAAGTTTAGAAACATGTGAGGAAAGAAATCATTTTCAACTTTGGATACCATCCAAGTTCTGATAACTCAAATTATTTAAAGACTTTGGATACCATCCAAGGTCTTCAAACAATTCAGTTATTTATCATTTGTGTGACTAACATTATACTAACACAATCTAACAATTTCATCTAACACACAACATACTGTAGCTCAACCGGTTATCCTTGCCTACCATGTTTTCACTATTTAGTATGTAGAGTTTGTTCGAAAGGACTTGTGCTAAATAATTAGAAGCATCACATTAGCAATTACTCTCTGCAACACAAAATGCATTTAATAATGGTTGTTCTGCACCAATCTGCACACAGCAACAGCTCCCAACTGATGTAATACATTGAAGTGCATGCATACCAACCCGCGGACATTTATCACAGCACTGGTCAAGGTGGAGACATCAAACACCATCTATCTCTCAGCTTATTGGCACCAAAAGACCTGCTTTTATGCTTTGCCCAGAGATTTATGAGCAACTAAAGCTGTGTGCGCGTGTGTGTGCGTGTGTGTGTGTGTGAGCATGAATGCATACATTAGCTGCATATGCTCACCTCCCAGGGATCAGGTTGATGTGCTTATTGACACCTCACCTCCCTCTCACTTCTTCCACTCCCCGTGTCCCTTCTCCCTACCCACCATCCATCCATCCCTCAATCCATCACCTTCCTTTAAAAGCCTGTTAGGAAACTCAATACCTTTCATTAGCACAAAAAGATTAGCTTTTTAGCAGGAGGGTTGTGTGAATGTGTGCGAGTTTGTGTATGCATGTGTGTTTGTGAGAATCAAAACAGTGGGAGGGAGGGATAAATAAAGATAATCAAGAATATGTGTGCCAGACTGCCACTTTGCTTAACCCTAATTATCTGATCATGTTAAAACATGAGCACGCAATTATACGCCAAGGACATTACCCCCACCCCAACACTGATATTGGCTGGTTTGGAACAGTTTAAGAGTTAATTCCAAAATAAGATCCCCCACATTAGGGAGAGCAGAAATTGACTGCTACAAAGTGATCGCTGGCATGAAAGTAAAGCCGATTATGGATTATAATAAAAGTTTTAACTCATCTTAATCCCTTTGCTTGCAAAATAATTATGGTTTTGATGATAAAATCATCAGGCGGGTGAAATGTAAAGTGATGAGTTTTAAAAAGCAAAGTTTGGAAATGAAATGTCAATAGTGACACCAGATTGACACATTTGATTTGATGAAGAAATCAAACTATAAGGTAATGCCAAAAGTACTTCAGATATATCAAGTAAAAGACAGTTGGGCCAAAATATTACAAACGGTGAGTTCCACGGAGCAGTTTGTCATTAATGGCATTCATGTTATATTCAGTGGAATAGCGAAACCTATTCCACTCGTTCCAGGGATTGGCTTGTTTAAGGTCCCCCACGCACATTTAGATTTGGGAAAGACTGTGTTTTCATTTGATGCTCCTGATTCCTGGAATGTCATCCAACAAATTTTTTAAAATTAGGACTATGCCCTTACATGCAGCCTGTAAGGCCACAATAACAGACCACTGTTCATCAATTTGTAACTGTTTTTAACTGTATATGTTGTCTTTGTTTGTTTTTTATTTAGTGTTTCTTTGGCTGATTTTCTTTCTTCTTTTCCACTCACTTTTATTGCATCTACTCTTCTATGCTTGACATAACTGCAAATGAGAAAAAACCTCAGTGTCTTTCGAGACAAAATAAAGGTTTTGAATTAAATATTTAATTCCTTAAGTAAAAACCACCATCTGCTAAAATCTGTTTTTTGTTGTTGATCAAAGGTAGATACATACTGTTGTTTCTGTGACACAAACTGTTTTAATCACTCTTAACAGCCCAATTACTAAAAGTAGAAAGCATGTTGCCTCTGTTTACATAAATGGGTGTTGATTGGACACATTGAACAGGCACATATTCATAGTCACTCATTTTGAGTCTTTTGTTTTTTTCACCGTGAGAGTTTGAAATTTGTTGTCATATCTGGCTCTGTTTTGATCTGCACCTGCTGTGGAGAGAAACATCTCTTTGGCTAAATGGTACGCTTTTGGATGTAGCTTTATGCTAACCTTGTTTACTAAGTTTGATGCAAGATAGGCAGAGTACGCTGATTTACAAGGACCTCTTTACTTGAAACAGATGACTTTTCATAGCTTGAAACTTTATTGATTCGATAAGTTTACAGTCTATGGTTGGGACTAACTAAATTCAGAATGCAAGCTGTGAAAATGACATCACAATCATAAACACTGAGTAGGGCTTAGGGGAACTGTAGCATTTGGTTATTCTGTGGGAGATCAACACCACAAGTATCACCTTTTAAATTACACAAATTGCAATCCATTTTGATTTCCAACAGATTGCTTAGAACAGCTCTAACTTGTGACCTTTGAAGCAGTGTGCATAAAACATTACAAGAATATTTTTCATAATACCAATGCATCAAGATAAATGATTTTTTGATTATTTACTGCTGTATTCGATCCATTTTTATGAGAAACTAGGGTTTAGCTTTAGAACGCTATATGTTAGAAACAAAGTATAACAAAGAATGTAATGAAGCACACATGAACACACGCACACACATACACTAAGTTTTGGGCGCATTTTGAAAAACTTGCCATCAGCACTAAAACCAATGCATTTTCCTTGGAATAACATGGCAGCCCTTTAAAATGTGTCAAACATATTACTGCAGACACAAAAGTAGAAAGCACATAGCTATTTAACACAGTTTCCCTGGAGAGAGGGTCTTTAACAGTAACAAAGCAATGTCCAATCACTTACATGCTTCTCCCTGGTGCCTCCTCTTTCCATAGAAACAATCTGGAGAACAGGATTACGCTCGAACAAGCACACCAACATATCTGACGCGCACACACACATGCATGCCTTCACCTAATGCCCATCAGCTTTTGGAACAGTGGAAAATCTATATTTCATCTGAGAAGCAGAGGTGTTTGTGCACACGCTGAGTTTGTTTGTCATTAGGCCTAACCCCTGCGGTTCATCTAATCAGGTTGCTGTGTGTGTGTGTGGGGGTGTGTGTGTGTGTTTAATTCTGTCCGTGAGTGGTTGACAAAAGGGAGAATATGTTTTGTGTGCGCGTATGATTGAAAAGTGTAAAGGAGTGAAAGGCGTGGGAGACAGAATCGTGCAAAAACACAGTGGAGGCTGAATTAAAGTTATCGATCGACCATGGCATGCTCTCACACACAGATCAAAGCTTAACATAGATCGATGCTATTCGCTTTTGTTTGTGTGTGCATGTGAGCTTTTTTATGCATCATCTCAATTTCCATCTTTTTTAAAAGCTACACTTACATTCTTGGACTTTTAATTGTTTTATAGCTCAGCTCCATCTTCATTACAAAGCTCAGGCAAGACTAAGAGCCAAACGCCTTGCTGGGAGCCAGAAGAGGAGGCACAGCAGTTCTTTTCAAGCTAAATGCTAACTTGTGCATGCTAACATGCTCACAATGACATGGTTAACATGCTGAGGTCTACCAGGAACCGTTTCAACAGCTTACGTTAGATCTTATGCATGCTAACAGTGTAACGATAAGCACCAACCACAGAGTACATTAAAAGCTTGTGGGAATTTTTCAAAACAAAGAAATGGACAAATTACCAATTTGATGTGATGACTGTGCTTGATAACTTTCTCGAATTCATCATCAAGCCATTAATTTTCATACTGAAATTCATGGCAATTTATCCAGCATTGATGCAAACCTTATATTTAAAGCTGTTTAAATTCAGGTTTTAACTTTAGTCACAAACATTCACCCTGTAGAAACCATGAAAAAGTTATTATGCATCCGTTCATTGTGTATCTGAATGGACAAAGATTTTTTCTAATGATTCATTATCTGGGGATCATGAAGGTCTGGACCAAAGAGATGGATCAAACGATCAAACACCAGATGAATACAATTATCAGAGTTATTTTGTTCTGCGTGCTACATGTTTCAGTGTTTTTCTAGTAAGCAGCATGAGATTTCTTAGGGTGATGCTGCTAAAGTTTCCTTTCGCAAAACCTTTAATCCCTATCAAATATTTTGCTCTATTGGGGAGAAAATTCTCTGTTTGGCAGTCAAGCATAAAAAAAGATGGTAATATCCAAGTGATCACTGCAGCAGACTGGACACACTATGATAACTGTGTAGAGGACAACTTGAAGCCCAGTTCTACTAATCAGCCAACATTGCCTGTGGCTTGAACTCTTCACAAAGCTAACAATTAACATACTCATAATTTCTGTAAGAATTAGAGAGGAAAAGTGTCTGTCTTCCTTACAAAAGCACTAGATGAACAAGAAGCTATTTGCTAATAAGGACACTGGACAGCACACCATTTAACCTATATGCAACATTAAACGAATTGATGACCACATCAGTAAGAGCAAATGAATAGAACCAAGGAGCAGACATTCAGACTATGTGCCTAACAATCTCAATCAGCGGTATGTAACCTCAGTCTATTATTCCCCCTCTGTCTGCCTTCATTAACATACTCACATTTGTGATGGCCAAGCACCATCGAGCTGATCAGACAAAAGCAGAATAGCCTTTGAAAGGAGGATGGAGTTACAGTGAGAAAGTGTGTTCTCAAATATAACTCACATATTGTGAATAATCCACTTTTTACAGTGTTTTTGAACATTTATTTGGGTAACCTGAGTGTCTCTGGACCCACACAATTTAAAATAAATCCATCCAGTCCTTTGTTTGGGGTCTACAATAAGTCTTACCACACAAAGAAAAGGGCTCTGTTTCAAATTGTTCTCAGTTTGTGACATCACAAGTTGCATTCTGGTAGGAAGATCCCCTCCCCTCCTCTGGTATCTCCACCCATGGACTCCACCTCCAGCTAAGAGAGAACTCTTGCACAGGTCTGCCATTTTATTCTCTCTACAGGGGAGTGGTGTCGACAGGGAAAACTCAGGGGAGTGTTATTGCATTTAAAGAGACACACACACCAAAACAGAGCGTTCTGAGAGAGCTCATTTCTACAGATTCACAAACCTCCTCTGGTGTTTGATTCATGTTATATTTTGACCAAAGCACAGTGTAGATGTTTCATGTGGACCACATGGGACTGTTTGAAAAGGTGAAAAAAAAACTGTATAATATGTCTCTTTTAAACATAGCTATTTTCATTTTCTTCAGCTCTATTGCTTTTAAAACGCTCTCCAGCAACAGACATGACCAGATATGTGTAATTCATATTTGTTCAGAGGTTACCCAGGAGTATTTCAGTCCTCCTTTATTGTTTTATGGTCTTAATATCTCAGGTGGGCAAATGATGATAAATCAATAGAAACTTGACACTCTATGTCAAAGACCAAGGGAATGTTCTCTCTGTGTGTGTGTGTGTGTGTGTGTGTGTGTGTGTGTGTGTGTGTGTGTGTGTGTGTGTGTGTGTGTGTGTGTGTGTGTGTGTGTGTGAGCCTGACTCTGCAAACACACTACTACTCTGTTTCAAAGTGAAAACCTATAGCAATGTGTTTTACTATATCCACACAGTGGAGTTATGCCTAATCCAATTCAGCCATTGACAAGAAGTACACATAATACATGCCTCCCCAGAGTTATATGGCTATTCATAAGGAACAAGAGGATGAGGCATGGGATAATTTTTGAATTAGACCATCTTGAGGACATTCTCTAGAGCATGATAGAGAAACAGCCCCATCTACAGGATTACAGTGCAACTGGAGACCAAATAAATACAGGGAAGGTTTTGTACTTTACTTTAAATTTCAGTGTATCTCTTTGTCTCAGCAAAGCTTAATGAGCCTCCAGAGAGCCTCCCGCCCAGGTGAACTTGCAGTAAGAAAAAACTACCTGTGTCTACCACAGCACAAAACAATGCTGTCGGGTTTTTTTTTTTCTAAACCAAAAATACTGCATCTGCAGATTCTGGAAGGGACACTGCAGTTCTTTGCCAGTGAAATGAGAGTGTTATCTTACACAGAGGGAGGACAAAGCGGACAACATCTAGGAAGTGGTCAGCATGGACTCAGCTTTTTTGAGTACAATTTGATGGGGTTCCCTCAAACAGACACGGACAGCACAATCATGCAAAAACTTGATATACACAGAGGAGAGCAGGATCAGAGTCCTCCATATACACACACTTGCACACATGCTGGGAGATTGACCATGCTCTCTAACCTCTTCCAGTGTACGTGGACCTGCGTCTCAAATATCACGAGTCCAGACAGAGGAGAAAGACCTTTCCAGTACAAAGGAGAGGTCTGATAAGGAAGAGCTTTCTGGTGACATTCTGCCTTTTCTCCAAACTACAGAGAGAACCTCTGCCCCCTGTGCCTCGTCCGAATTGTCCCCTTCTCTTCTCTCATTTATAGTTGGATGAAAATACCAAGGACATAGAGGAAACAGAAAGGGGCAATTTGGAAGTCGGTCAGATAGGAGTGATGAAAGGGAAAGAGAAAAGTTGCAGAGAGGACTGTAAAAGAAAAGAAAAGAAGAGACACTGCAGAGAAACCGTATCAGGTGGTTTTGAATGAGAAAGTAAAAGGGATTAGGCAGAGCAACCTTGACAAGAGGGGTCACATTTGATCCAACCTTAGTGGGTGTAAACTAAGCTGCTCATGTTTTCACATTTTTACTTCCTAAACTAAAACAGCAAATTGCAAATAACACGAGCATCAGATTAAACCGACAGTATTATGTGGCTTGTTTGTTGGAACAAATTCCAAGAATGCAGTCAACAGTTTTTCTCCCCATGCGTGTGTGCTTCTAGCTGCATGTGTGTTTCCTAAAGAGCTGGCAGCCTTGCAGAGGTATGAAACAGATGTGTGTATCCGTCATTACTGTAATCGCTCCATTTACTTCATCTACCCTGGGAGGGACGGCTGGTCAATGCCATCTGGACACATGCACACAGGCACATACATGGCAATCACCAGCCATGGTAGGATCTCTTGGGTAGTCAGCCAGCAACAGGAGGGAAGCTTTGAAATGATCATTACGTGTGTGTGTGTGTGTGTGTGCGTGTGTGTGTGTGTGTGTGTGTGTGTGTGTGTATGTGCCATCTTTGTTACTGTCTCAATTTCTCTTTTTTCCCTGGTGACATTTTCTTTCTGCTTTCTTGTCAAGCTTTTTTTCCTCCTTTTCTCTTCCTCCTCTGAGCCACACTGCCTCAGAAATATGGTCGTTTTCCCAAGAGAACCCAGGACAAAACGGAAAAAAAGGCTGTGGCGGGGGGTAGTAAAGTGGGGACGTGTTCGAAACATCCAGTGCCTGAAGAAATGACGGTCATCAGGATGTGTGTGTGTGTGTGTGTGTGTGTGTGTGTGTGTGTGTGTGTGTGTGTGTGTGTGTGTGTGTACACTAGTGTGCAGCTGAGACCTCAAACTCATCTACATGTAATTTCCTTCCCTGACCGAGGACAGGGAAAGGCTGAGGAGGAGAGGAGAGCCAGGATGAAGCTTCGGACTCAAGAGAGGCAGACTGATCGTCAAGCAACACGTAGTCATGGCAACGGCAAGTAGAAAGAGTGAGGAGGAGAGATGGAGAAACAGACGAGGGAAAAAAATAAGATGGGAAAGATGCTCCAGGTTAAAACTACATTGCTGAAATATCATAAAAGAAAGAGTTCAGCTTTTGCTTTGCTATGCAACACTGGAGCAGAATATTACAGCCACTTACAGGTGATATTTCAGTTACAGTTAAAGAACTCAGAGTTTAAATATTGCCCAAGGATATGTTTTTCCATTTGCCCTCTTACTAGTCTTGTTTACATTACTCAGCAATGACTGTGCAGAACTACTGTAGGATATTTATCACTAAAAGCTGGCCAAGTGTAACGTCTCTATTCTGCTGTTGCTTTTCTGCTCCTTTATCACTCTGTTGTCTGCCTCATTTGTATTCTGTAAGCTTGCTGACCCTCCTCATTCTCCACCCCAGCATACACCCTGTCTTTTTTTGTTTCCTTCTTTCTCTCTCTCCGTTGACTCCCTCTCCTGCTCCTCTTATCCCCCGTTGTCCAAAGATCTCTTTTTCTGGCCTTCATCCCTGTATCCCTGCAGAGCAGAGCTGACATTGGGCATGAGGTCAGAGAGATGGGCAGTCATGCTCCTGCTGTCAGCTGGCTCAAATGGGCTTAGATACAGTGTGTCTGCCGAGACACCCAAGGGACACACTCACTTGCCTTGGGTTCTGGACAGTCATGCGCACAATAGCCCAGCACATTCAATCACACACTTTTGTAGGAAGATAATCGTGCAAACACAAAAAATAAATTAATCATAAATTTTTTTTAAAAAACCCTGCTCCCTTACCTCGTACGTCATGGACAAATATTCAAGCTAAATGACACAAAAAGCGAAAAAGAACATGTATAAAGATAAATCCTGAAAATACACTCACAAAACGCCTTTACATATGAAGGCGAGTAAGGCATGGAACTACAGAACAAGTTCCCTTGGAGAACAGCCATGGATTACTGGCTCGTGTAGCTAGTGGTTTGAACAATGGAAAACATTTATTGCTGATCAATGCAGAACACAAATGTTAAAAAATAAAGACACAAACTGCCAAAGCTCATACCATTAAGTATAAATATGTCACAAGAAAGGAACAATCACTTTCTTCCATCTACTATTTAACATTTTTAAAAGGAAACAGTATAACAAAAAAATGAAAAAATAGAGATTGTTAAGTGGTTGTATGAACAAAGAAATCTTGTAAAATTTCATGGTGAATGGTTAAAATGTATTTATAGACTATGTTGGAACACTGGTGATGAAAACTTGCAGCCATTTTTTACAGGACTTCTATTGAAAGAGTTGTTTATACCATCTGTTTGAACTGTAAGGCATTGCGTAACCTTAAGAGCAACAGTAGAATATGTGGCCATGAGGTTTTAAATACACTCAAATATCAGACATCTCAGAAAAGCTCTGCTTTCTCCAGTCAGCCCTTGTTATTTTTTTGGGTTTTTTTTGTCAGTGGTCAACAAAATGAAATGAGCAAAAAATAATAATGATCATTTTCCATACATCAACAATTTTACAGACCAAAAGGGTTTCGGCTGAAGTTAAAGACTTATTGCACCTAACCCTGTTGAAGAAGTCAATACAAGATGTAGCAAGACATCCAACTCTGTACTAGAGTATACGCAACATATTACAAATATATGTGTATACACAGCATATTATGGCTGTACAATAATAAAATAATGCAAACTAATTTTTTCCATATTTTTACACTATATTTAGTTTTGTTGTTGTTATTATTATTATTGGTATTATTATTTGTATTATTATTTGTATTATTATTTGCATTATTATCATTATTTCTATTCTATTTCTGTACGAAATTGGTCTTGAATTGAAGCAGAAACATTTTAAATTATTATACAGGCTGTTCCAAAGCTGAACCCCCCCATAGGCCTGTGAAATGACACCCATGAATTAGGGTTAAACTCAGAAACTTCCAGATCTTTAAAAGGGTAATCATTGCTGTGGTATTTTAAGTAACTCAGTTAGAGAAATGTCCCATTTTTCTATGTTTTTATACAATAGGCATAACATATGTAATAGGATGTCACAGATAGGGTCACTTTGGATTACAGTTACGAGACACAGAAACTCTGTACAATACTGCCCCCATGTGGTGAGGATATACACTGCATAGGTAAGTATGCCAGAGGACAAACAAGACCTACATTATCTTTAAGCTATAGTATTTTTTTTTCTTCTTTTTTTTTTCTTTTTTTTGCAGTTAACAAAAGCATCCTAATTGGTTTAATACCCTTACCTGATCTGTAGATGTCCCTGTTGTCGTGCCTCCTCTGAATGCTCAGGTTACAGGATTGGGTTGCAAAGCCTTTCAGGCAACACCAATAGCCTCCAGTGTTGTCACAGTGACAAGTCAACCTATCCATCAAGGTGTGTATCATTTTTCCAGCTTGTAGCCCTCAGACCTGAAAAAGAGAACATATAAGGTGCAGGCAGAGAAAAAGACTGCATCATTGTTCTGTTTGGGGAAACATCAATTTAAAACTTCTTATCTTGGCTCGGAGGACTCGGGCAAATTTGTACAATTTACCTCACACTACTTTTACTGCCTCACATCCAACTTTACACTCAATAAGATATTTGTTCTCATTCTTCTTCCCGCCAGCTGAACCTTCATGGCTGATATCAGCACAAGCAGTAACCGTGGAGGTTTAGGCAGTGGAGAAGTGCGTCTCCCCCAGGAGCCCTCTCTCAAAGTTGGGGTTGTGTTGTCAGATGAGAGGGTGGACTTCCTTCGGGAGCAGGCCTTCTGTGTGCTGAGAGTAAAGACGGATAAATGGAACCGGTTCATCGGAGCAGAGGAGAACCAGAGGATTATATTGGATTTCTTGGATCACATCTGGACCAATAGACTGCTGTTCTTCACTGGACCTGGAGGGACATTGCATGCAGGGGATGCTCAAGTAAGAAATACACATTGGTCGGTATAAAATACACACAGGCGATGCATAAAGCTTCTTTTATTAAGGTGTGTCAATTCTAATTTTTAAGTTTCCCATCTTGGCTAAATTCATTTTCTTGAGGCAATTCAATTATATTTTAGTGTAAAGTACATACTGAATAGTCAATCATTTGTTTTCCTTAAACATAGTTCTGTAGGTTTAACATGGTGTATACTATCACTGAGGTTATGACACTGTGGTGGGGCAGAAAATGAATGAATGCTGTACCATCCAGCACAGTTACACACTATATGTGTTTTGGAGTTTAACAGAAATCTGAGATACTTTATTAATCCCAGAGGGAAAACAAGCGCACACAAACTCATAGATATAGACTTACATAGACTTTTCTTTACTTCTGCACATTGATCTCTCTACACCCCATCTAACATCAAAATTCTTTGAAATAAGTCACTGCTTATTTCTGGTGCTTTCAATGTTGTTGAAAGCATTCCTACTGTTTTTGCGTCTTTGAAGACATCCCCACCATGGAGGACCAAACTGCTGTGTGTACTAAAGAGGGGTGTAAAGAAAATCACCCGCCAAGGATTCAGACACCAATTTCGACTGGGAGAAGTGCCTGGACACCCCATGGAGCACCTACCTGTGGTCATATCTGAGGTGGGCTAGTGTTTGTGTACGTGTGTTTTAAGACCACCAAAGATAGCTCACATGACAAAGGAGGTGTGTATTGCGTTGTTGTTGTTACACAGTTTGTGTCCAATTGAAACAATGAGCATGTACTGTGTGACCTGCATAGGTGCTTGTTTGTGTGCTGTCCAATGGTCTGAATCATGAGGACTGGCCGCGGGTAGTGTCCAATGACATCCACAGGCACCTGGAGAAGCTGAGGAGCAGGGTGGTGACCCTGAGAGGCCGCGCTGAAGGACGGACATTGCTTCCTCTACCACTGAGTGTGGAAAGAGCACGACCTCAAGATATTGTACTGAGGTTTGTGTAGTCTGAAAACATGAGTTATTTTTCTTAAAGTAGAATGGCTTAACAGCTAAGCCATTTTTCTTTGAGGTATTACAGCATGTGGAACTTATGAGATATCCAAATAACAGTTAGGTCCTACTTATGTTAAGGTTGGCACCACATCCCAGCAAAACTTGATTAAGTATTTACATGTTTTGCCTGGGTACAACATTATAACATGGGCTGCGTCGCAATTTTAACCCGTATAAAGTTTTGCAACTGTTTCTCCATAAGCAACACGTATATTTGTCTCGCATGCATGTGACGCTGATCCTAATTTCAAGGTTTTATCATGTTTACTTGACTACATTGATTTAAGTGTGGGTTTCGATGTTCAATAAATTGTAAGGACAACAAAACCAGCAAGGGAAGATTCAGTATGCAAACATTATGTTAAAGAGTCACATCTTGGCGACAGTTACACCCCCTTAAAGATACAGCAGATAAAATATGTTTATGAAAGTTTGTAAATGCATGACGATTCAGAGACACGTGAAGATAATGCCATAGCTGCAAAGTAATAAATATTTAACTCTAGTGTTTGACAAAGGCTGGCTAAACAGGTATGAATATCATCTATGCATGTGAAGCATCAGGTGGGTGAATATCAAGGGCTGTTGCTTAGATAATAATGTTATCATGTAATAGACTGTCCAAATGTATTTTTGCTTAAGTCTTGATTGTATGAAATCATAAATGGGTGTGTTGCTAACATATTGCACAAACAAGACATGCATGACTTGTTTGTGTCAGGGTTCAGGTTGTTGAAAAACACGGAGGAGGACCCAAGTGCAGAAAAAAATGAAAGATTTATCTAACAAAAAGCCAAGAGAACAAACTTACCTAAATAATAAATCTAAAATGTCCAAAAGAGCCACGAGGAGAAAAAAAATAAGGTAATCCACAGGAGCAGAGAGACAAACCACATACCACACCAACAGAATACAATACACTGAAGAAGCACAGAGGAAAAGGGGGAAGATGTTACAAAATATATTAGGAAACACTAAAGACTAAACAAGTAAAGACAATAACACTACACGAGGAAACATTTGCACACAGAAACATTAGGGAAACATGAAAACTAAATCAAGACAGGAAATTAAAACTCAGGAATTGTTTATAATTTGGTTATGTCAAATACAGTACGTTTATGAGATTTAATCTCATTTAATGGAATTTTCTCTACAATAATGTGATAGTACCAAATGTAGTTTGTGAACTTCACTTTAACCTTATTAGGCCTTTAATTACACTTCCCCTCGTGCTGGTTTCCTCACTGTGTCTCTTTCAGCACTACTGGCTGGCCACTGGACCATAGCTTGTTATACTCCATAGAAACTCTGATAGTTCAGTGGTCTGGCCAGATATGGAATGTCCTGAAAAAAGACTCTGGTACGGTGCTGCTTCAGGGAGATCACCCTGGCCCCAACGTGGAGCTCCAATTCTGGACCACCCAGAGGGAAAACCTGCTCGGCATCCAGTCACAAGTATGACAGTGGTTCTGTGGCAATTGTTAAATGCAACGTTTTTTAAATGTTAAACTAAAGTTGCTTTTCCTAAAGCACAAAAGAGTTTTTTTTTGTCTTTGTTTCTTATCTTTTAAAAGCACATTTTAGTCAACAACATGAACTGTCTAAATTTGTTATTGTCAATGGAGCCAAACACGTCGAATGGCAAAACCTTTTGTGATTGCTCTTATTGCTAAGATTGTCAGTTTCATTTTTCGAAGATAGTTAATGGTGGTCTTGTCATGGACTATACTTTACTAAGAGGTGTTTTAATAGTCTCTTACCCTCATGTATAGTTGTATAAACATTGCAAACACCTGTCACACATGTCCGGGTCCACAACCCCCTTTACTTGTTATCCCACCTCTGAAAAAATCAAATCAAATTTCCAGTCATTTGTGAATCTTTAATTTATGTGGTATTGAAGTAAAATAGATGAAACAGATGTGCTGAAGCAATGATTACACATTATAAAATGTCCTTGTTTTCAGATCCGGAGCCCCAAAGTAAAGAATATCATGGAGATCCTGAGAAAAGTCAAGAGTAGTTATTACTCCTCCTTTAAGGATGTCTGCCTCCAAGTTGATGAGGGTAGGTCTGAACTAGTCACTATTTGTCAGTGGTAATACATTCATTCCCTTATAATATAATGGAGTCTCTTACAACCTTGCTTCTCAATTACTTTTACCTAAAATCCAATTAGGCATTCATTGTCTTAATATATTTTGCTCCTACTGCAGATGCAGACTTTTACAGCTCTAATTTAAACAGTGTTTCTACATTGTTTAAATACACAGATGACCCGATTGTCCTTTTAATTCTGTCACAATAGGATTACAATTGTTTTGCCACTTTATTTCCTTCTGAATATCAAATATCACTCTCATGTAGCTTTCCTTGCCTTTTTTGGGATGCCATCATGCTCTTTTTTCTTTGTGGGTAGCTCAGTTATCACATTGTTAAGCTGCTGAATGATTTTGATTTTCAGGTTTAGGTCCAGGTTTGTTTAATATTCTGTTAAATGAACTCCAATCAGGAAGAAGTCATCCATATGTCTTTTACGTTTATTACAGCGGTGCTGGAAGCTTCTGACATCGATCTTTATCTACGACCTCTGAGGAGACTGATCAGTTCCTTAGAAGAGAAAAGTTTCCCACAGGTGGACTCTGTGTTGCCACCTCTTTTCCACACACTGTGTCTCATCTGGAGCCGCTCCCAATACTATTGCACTCCAAAACGCATGGTGATCATCCTGCAGGAGTTCTGCAACCTGATCATTGAAAAGGTACAGCGATTCATCTCTATGTAGAAGAGGAGTACACGGACTAACATAAATAAGTGACTTAACCAACTGATCTACTTAATTTTTGTGTATCTGTATCAAGGCTATTGCCTACCTTATCCCTGAAGAACTGTTTAAGATGGAACTCGAGGAAGGGGTTGAGAGAGTCCAGATTACAATCTCAGTACTGCGCACCTTCAAGCAATTGTTCCATACTCACCGCCAGCAGATCCACAAGTACTACAGTCACAATCAGACCATCATGCTGTGGGATTTTCCTTCTACACTCATGTTCGAACGCTCAGATCGCATAATCGAAAGACTGCATATGATTGAGGTGCATATGTTCATAAAAAGAGCCCTTTGTTTCTTGATTTTAAAAGGACATTTTAAATGTGTGTGCTTAAATTTCTAATCTTTGGAAGAAAAAAAGACATTTTCTGGCTTTTCCTCCCTTATCCACACTGTAGGACATTTTTGCAGCAGCACTGGACTTTCTGAAACTGGAGAAGGTTGAACTAGGCGGATCCAGAGGGAAAGTCCTCAGTGAGATGGTCCTCAGCATGAGTGAGGAGTTTCATGACTGCTGGCGGACCCTCAGAGAGAGCAAATATGACCCTCTCGACTATACTGCCAATGTGAGGCCAAGTGAGATTAATACATGTTTTGATACCCAATGGGCCGGGATTCACAGAGATTCACAAGTGGCCTAGACATGCATACCAGAATAATAAAAATAACAATTAGATGTCCTTTCTCAGCCCAGCACTATGGTTATTAAAAATTAGAAGAACACGGTTGTTGCTAAGCAACACAAATCAGCTGTGATAGTGTTCATTGTAAGTCAGTGCTTCAATATTTAATTAACTAGATTATTTACAGATACTTAATGACAGTTTTATGTTGGCTAATAAAAACTTTGAAATTGGTCCCTTTTAGTTTAACCAATCCGTAAGTATTGCATTTTGTTATCACAAGGGGATTTATTCTGTCTAATGCCACCTTGTTTGCAGGACTTTGTGCATTACTACTGGAGTTTCATGGATCAGAACAAAGACTTTGACCAGAGGCTGGGTACTGTCCTCA
The DNA here is from genome assembly GCF_947650265.1 of Symphodus melops. Taxonomy (NCBI): domain Eukaryota; kingdom Metazoa; phylum Chordata; class Actinopteri; order Labriformes; family Labridae; genus Symphodus; species Symphodus melops. Next base: position 13,961,270 of record NC_136697.1, on the reverse strand, counting down.
ACCTGGCCTTCCAGCACTCCAAAAATCTGAAGTCAGCCTTTAAGGTTTGTTTGTTCCACATGTACCATGTGGATTAGGTCCTATATTTTAGGATCATGCAGAGAGAAGATGGACAGTTGCACTGTGTTGCACACATCTGTGTGAAAACAAAAGAGCATGTGGAAAATGTTAAGATGTTTTGTCAGTGAGTATTTCAAATCATTGGTAGTCAGATTAAAACAAACCAACATCCAAAGTAAATGACAATTTAATTTTTGGACGTCACTCTACCTGAACAGTGAGAGGTAGTAGAATTGCTTGTTGCAGCTTGTATTCATAACATCCAAACTGAGCCCCTCCTCCTTGGCTCATTGAAAACAAATCCACACCGTGACTCAACTAAAAACATCAAAATACAGCCAGAGAACGGGCTCTCTGCAGACACAGTCACCACCACACATTTATGTGATGATTGAGCGGCATTGCTTTTGTATAAGTCTATAGTTTATTTTCAAGGAAACCATATTACTCTATCTTTATATGCGTGTTCTTTTTCGTTAATGTCCTTTCAGTTATTAAGGATTTTCAGCACCCTGCTTGAGAGACCCAGGATCCACCAGCTTTTTTCTCCAAACTACAACATGTTGTTGGCTATGTTCAGCCAAGAAGTAGACCACTGTCAATTAATACTTGATCAACACAGAGAAGGGGTAAGCAAGGCTGAACAAAAAGAAGTATCACAGCGAATGACGTATTGAACATCAGTGCAAGTGACACATGGTATTATAATTCATACAAAAAAGCAAAACATGAGACACAAATCTTACAAAAACAGTAACAACTTAAAAAGAACTTCCCTACATTATTGAATATTAACTCACCCTTTCTTTTCTTTTCAGCTGCTGTCAGGCTCTACTGTCTTAGGAAAGAACATGCCGCCTATAGCAGGGAACCTCAAATGGTCCCAGGAGCTTCGGAATCGCATCCTTATCAACAGAAGCAATCTCTGCCAACTTGCCCATATGTATGTATAAACCATACTTAGAACACAAACACACAAACACACACACACACACACACACACACACACACACACACACACACACATACATAAGTTGTGTACGAGTTATCTCACGGAACAGCTATCGTCCAGAAGATTACATGTTAACTTGTGCATTAATGAGAAGACAATTCACGTGTAATTCTGGGTTAGAATATCTCAACAGGATAGTTTAGTTGTGTTATTGTTTTGGGTTGGAGCAGTGTCCTCTAGTAAGTCCTTTGTTCTGTGAATTAGAATAGGTTTTGTCGATCTATTTCCTAACTCTAAGAAAGTAACTTACTTAACTAACTTAAAAGTCAAGTTGTATCGTTAGTGTTCAAGGACTTGTTATTTGTCTTTGCTCTCTCCTCCCCCCAGGCCTCTGGGTTGTGTCGAAGCAGATGATGTCCTGCAGAAGTGTGAGCGTGTTCTGGAGGTTCTGCACCAGCATGATGAAGAGATGTTCTCGGAGTGGACTGAGGGCCTCGAGGAGATCTGTCACACTCATCTTAAGGAACCGCTGCTTACACTGGACACTGACACAGGCTTGTTCCAGGTCAACTTCAGTCCTCCAGTAAGTACTAACAAGCTATTCTCTCTCAGAACTTCTTCTATCTAGCTCTCAACTATTGAGATGTCTTAGTTAGAATCAAAACAGCAAACGTAAACTTTACATTCATTACGTTTTTACACTTCCCCCTTTGCTCCCTCTCCAGCTGACATCAGTGCTCAGAGAGGTGAAGTATCTGACTATGTTGAAGAGCACAAACATTCCTGAAGCAGCCCTCCATCTCTACTCCAAACGAAACCAACTCTACTCGGTGGGTAGCAAAGCTCATAGTGTTTCAATGGATATGGAGTATATTCAGGAACTACAACATAACTCTGCCGCGACAACACACTCAGTACTTGCTCTCAAACCTGTGAAGAAGAATTTCCCCTTGGGGATGTTACAGTTTAAGTCTCGTCTACACGGCTCCACATACAGTAGGATAACAACATCCATTGTTTAAGTATTAATGATGCATCGTTGCCTTTAGTATACACAGACTCTGGCTTTGGTGACCCAGTGGTACAACCAGCTTCACAGCACCATCCTTGCTGTAGAGCTGGGATTGGTGAAAGATGAGATGGATGGGACGAGACAACAGCTGGATCCAGCACTCCGGGACCTGACCTGGGCTCAGGATGACTTATGGGAGTACATTAAGAGCACAAGAGACCTGGTAAAGGTAATAATCTTGTGCTGACATTGAATCTCAGCATGATCAAATAATATACCTGAATAAATTGTGTCTACTCTTTTTTGTGTTGGAATTGGTGTTTTTAATTGATTAAGAAAAATCTGATTAATTAGAGGCTTTGTCATGAATTAAACACAATTAATCACTTATATAGATGATGTGAGAGGGACTGCACTTCAACTAGATTTACTGCTTAAGAAAGCTGCTTGTCAATGTCAATCTTGGAGGTACAGTATCAGAACTTTGTACAAGCTTTTGAAACCGAAAGAGGAGTAGATTTTTATAACACGGTGGATTGCACATCAAGTTCTTTGATTTTTTTTAAGTTTGAAAGCTCCTGTGTAGGCAACTGGTTGTTCATTAATTGTTTCCCGTTTCTTTCAACAGAGCATTTCTAGTCGTGTCCAAAAGAGTAAATCTAATGTAGAGGCCATCCAGGATCTTATTGGGAAATTTAGCCACCGTGCTTTCATCACCAGAAAGAACCGAGGCTCTACTCTCCTCGTCTTCTCTGACATTGAAGAGAGTGTTTCCAAACAGCATTCTCTTATCTCCAGTACAGGGGAGCAAATACACACATTGCTCCAGGTTTATTAACAATATTAATCAAAAATATATATGCACAGCTCACTTACATTAATGTCTCAATGATATATATGATTATCTCCCTCTAAAACATCACTGTCCCCCTTTGCTACAGGAGAACCAGTCTCTGCTGGGTGTTACAGACCTGTATAGCACTGAGTGGCAGGCCTACACAGAATATGTAGACCGCATGATCCTGGCAGGTTTTACCAGTGCAGTACGCTGCTCCCTGCAGTACCTAATGGACAACACAGATGTTGCTCAGCGCATAACACCGCTGTTTGAGGTCCAGCTGGTACTCAACGGCAATGAAATGACTTTTGAACCTCCGCTGGACTTCAGCCAAGGCGGTAACTTCTATGATATTGTGGATAAGATGGTGGCAAACATCACCAACTTGGCATCCTTCATTCCCAGAGTGGCAAAGCATAAACAACTGGACAATTACCAGGTGTTGTATTGAGTATTATAGATTATTCATACTTGACTTCTGTGCATCTGTTAAGAATCAGATATTTTTAAATAGTCTATCTTTTTTTCATCTTGTAGACTGACATAAATGACTTTGAGGATTTGTCAGAAATGTGTCATGTAATCCGCTCACGTGCACGTGCAGCTATCTCTAAAGTAAGTGTTGGCTAACAACTTATATGTGGTCACTTATGATGATTTAGGATGACAGTTGTTTAAATTGTGTGGATTTTTCTTTTAGGTCCGAGAATATCAGGGGTCATTTGCGAGCTACCGCTACCTCTGGACTGATGACAGGTCAGGAAAGGATTTTGATTAATGAATATGTCTGATTTCTTAATTGTTGGCACATACACACGTTTTCATTTAATTGAAACTCGCCCAAAGACAATATGTTAAATTTTGAAACTGATAATTTTCATTGTTTTTAATCATTTTCAGTCCATTTTGAATTAGAGCCCAACAAGTTTTAGTCAGAATAAGGAATCCTGTTTATTTAATTTTCATAACCAAATGATAAATAACATTCTAACTTCAATAAACATGGATTTTGAATTAGCATAAAGCTAGGCTTCTTATCCTCAACTTTCACAGGTCTGAGTTTATGAGGCAGTTCCTTCTATATGGCCACGTTTTAAGTACAGAGGAAGCTGAGCTGTATGCTGACTTTGAGCTGAAAAAGAACCCACCCACACTGGACAATTTTAAAGAACAGGTCTGCTTTTACATTTGTACTTGGAATAGCCTCTTCCCTTAATAATGTTACCAAAATGTAACCTATATATTTGCATTTTATGATATGTTCACTATTGTAGATCAATCTATTTGAGTCTCTGTATGTACGAGTGAGCAAGATGGACGACAAGAGGGTTTTCTGTGGCTGGCTGCAGCTCGACATCAGACCTTTTAAGCACACACTCATGAATGTGATCAAGAGGTGGAGCTGGATGTTTAAGGAGCACCTGCTAAACCACGTGAACCAGAGGTTAGTGTCACACACAAACACACATACTCAAGCACGGGCAAATGTCTATTGTCTCTCTTTCTCCTTTTTGAAACTGTATTCCAAAAACAAAAACGTTTAAAAAGGGGAAAGTGAGACAATAGGAACAGAAAAAAGACAAGTCCTTAAAGGGATACTTCATCCATTTACATAAAGCTGTGTATCATTAGAAACATGGTAGTAGTGTTGAATGGTCGTGAATCCAGCCCTCATTTTGCAAGTTCTTAAGAGAAAAATGTGTTTTTCTTTGCTTGAAAGTTTTCTTCATGGGATGCAAAAAGCATCACATGAAGAAAACTTCCATCCCTTTAACTTGTCCCCTCAAACTGAGTCATTCTACAGGACTGATGGCTATGACATTGTAAACTCTAAAACTCCAGGATTTGATTTTAACATCAGATTAAGCTTAGAATATTGTTACTTATTATCCACTTTGATAAGACAAGAGCTACAACAAAAAGACATGAATAACCTGAATGATACCATTTTTTGACAAGCAGATATCTTATCGTATTGTATTTCTGCAGGTAAAGTAACTGTGCTTCACTTGTTTTTTGACACAATCGGTGATGTGCGCGCGCATGGAGTCGCAGATCAATAGGGACGGAGCTGTGTGAAAAAAGCCACCCGGTCTCTTCACATAAATTTCTCTCAACCATTCACTCATCTTTTATCGTCGTAAGCGTGTCTCTTAGAAGGAGCCATTTCAGGGTCTTTACACAAACACACGAATGAAACGCCGTTTTATATATCCCAGCATGCATCGCGCACTACTTCTTCTACGTCCGCGGCTGCTTACCGTAGTTGCAATACCTGTTGCACCTCAATATTGATCCATATATAAGGCGCACCGGATTATAAGGTGCACTGCCAGCTTTTGAAAAAATTTAAGGTTTTTAGGTGCGCCTTATAGGGCGGAAAATACGGTATACTTATTGTTGTCTTAGTCTAAAAAGTAATTAAATTAATTCCTTCGTCTTTAATGTTCATCTTAGAACCCGTTGTAATGGTACTAGATTTTCTTATAGTTTAATTATAAATCTAATTTATTTAAAAAATCTAATCATGTACTCCTCCACTTCATTTTGAAACCTCTCATCGTTGTCATTTCTATTAATCTATTTCTTCTTTCCCACAGCGTTACAGAATTGTCCTCTTTTCTCCAGGACACTGCTCATGGTCTGTCCAAAAAAGTTTCTGATGGTGACTACGCAGGCCTTGTGAACATCATGGGCTACCTCATGGCCATAAGAGACAGACAGATTAGCAACGAGCAGCACTTCAAACCTCTTAAGTCTACAGCTGAACTGCTCAAGACCTACGAACAGCAGCTGCCAGAGAGCGTTTACGACCAGCTAGAAGTGTGTACAAATATGAATACTGCAGGCAGATATGTACATTTTTGATTATCTTCACTTTTTGACCACATTGTGACACACAGGAGCTGCCAGAGAAGTGGAAGAGTCTGAAGAAAATTGCATTCACAGTAAAACATGAAGTGGCTCCACTACAATCAAATGAGGTTTCAGTTATACGCAGGAAATGTATTCGCTTTGAGGTAAGTCTGTGTGTGAGCAGGGTTGGATGTCAGTGGGGGGACCCCATACAAAGAGCTCAATATCTGACAGATAAACCTTCTCTGTTTCGTTCGTGCATTATATATGACACCACAGTGTGCCTAGTTAATGACAGGAAGACTTAAATGTGTTTCTTTTCATTTTTAGGTGAAGCAGCACGAGTTCAGGGAACAGTTTTGCACTGACCCAATCTTTAAGATCAATGCAAAGGAGCCATATAAGCTAACTGATAAGGTGTGCTGTGGGATACTGATGGGTTGAATAATATAAATGTCCCTAAAGCTGAATCTATCAACAGACTGGATAATATTAACGCAGCATATCACGGCCGTGGTTCTAATCTAACAGACAACACTGAGACTCTGTGCAGGCTGAAAGATAGACAATTTAATGGTCGGTGTGGAGCCATTATATACAGCACAACAGATGTCACAAATTCCTTCCCACTTTAGATATTTCTATACATGGTATGAAGAATCACATTACCTTTACTCTTTAAATGTCAAACCTCTATTTGAAGAACACTTCATCATTCTACTGTCAACTGAGGCCATACATTATACTTTTGTGATACCTCATATAACGCGTTTCTCTTCAAATATAGTCATATCTTCTCAGAATAGATCGTAGTCTGCTAACAGCAAAATCATCTCTACAAGATGTAACCAAACTGAACGTATTCACAGAAATTCGTACTATCAGATACTAAAGTACTTCCATTTGTTGACGAGTGCTATCCTCCAGTAGTTGATGAAATTGTATTTATAACAAAAATTTGAATTTTAAGCCTGTTTAAAACTGTTTCTGTCTCCAGACTAATCGAGCAGTAGCAGAGATGGAGGCAGAAATGAAAAAACTGCAGGACACAGCTGACCTGTTCGAGGTCAGCTTCCCGGAATACAAGCAACTGCGCCAGTGTCGCTCTGACATCATTCTGGTCAAAGCAGTCTGGGACATGGTCATCTTTGTGAAGGTATGCTCTTGAGGTGTTGAGATTAGATGTGGAAGATTCTGCATTAAAGCAGTAACTGAACATAATCAATTATTTAGTACTGTTTACGATGTAAAAACTTTTATATTAACACTGATTTCTAATCACAAAACAAGGACGTATCTATAGTGAGGCATGTGGATTGTGAAACTAATCGTTGACAAGATTATTGTAATCAAATAGCACTGTGAGATCAATGAGAATGCACAGCCCGATTATGCTCTACGTAGCTCTGCAGAAAACAAACACACCAACATCAGCTATGTTTGAGCCTCCTTATTAAATCATTAGCATAGGGCAGAAGGAACTCCATTTATACTGCAAGCATCCATGTTACTGTGTATTCTTCACCAAAATGTAAACTTTTATGCAGTAGTAAAAGATGGTGTTTTATTTATAAGTTCATATTCTCTATTTTTTTTTGGTAGACCAGTATAGAGGATTGGACCAAGACTCCTTGGAAAGAGATCAATGTTGAGCAGATGGACATGGAGCTCAGACGATTTGCCAAAGTAAGACAAGCTTACATGTTCAAATACTAAAAATGTTTTCATAACTTATGACTATCTTTGTTGCATGTTAAAGGAGATGAAGATGCTAGATAAGGAGGTAAGGGTCTGGGATGTCTACATGGGCCTGGAGTCGACTGTGAAGAACCTGTTGACCTCTCTGAGAGCCGTCAACGAGCTGCAGAACTCTGCTGTCAGAGAGAGACACTGGCAACAGCTTATGAACACCACCCGGGTATGAGATTATCTCAGGCTCTACTTCACATTGTCTCATTCTATCAAGGGTTAATAATGGTTCATCAATCATCATGTTCTTTTCTGTATTTGATTCTAGCCAATATACTGAGTTTAGCTCTTCTTTAATCCTGTCTTCATGTGCTCTGCCTTCATTCAACAATCCTGCCTGCTCAGGTCCAGGCCTGAAATGACCAGCACAGTTCACTGAACCCAATCATCCTGATCTGAAATCTGATCAGACTCATGGTTCAGGTATATTCCTTTTGGTCCTCAGGTCAGGTTTGTGATGGGAGAAGGCACCATCCTGGGGGACCTGCTGGAATTGCAGCTTCACCGTGTCGAGGATGAGGTCAAAAATATTGTGGACAAGGCTGTGAAAGAAATGGCCATAGAGAAAGTGAGAATCATAGACCTGTATAGTAGTATAGATAGTTTATCTCGTGTAGAGCTAGATGTAAGGATTAGAAAAATAGGATGATACATTTGAAATGTATCTTTTTTGAGTAGTAGAAAAAGATCCCTACATTTTTCCCCTGATGATAAATCATTCAATTATTGAATTGTGTAAGCCTTAGATTAACAATGATATAAGATAATCAAGCTCTGCAGAAATAACATGCATAACCAACTCAGTTAAATGATTATACTTTTGACTTCTCCTGCCACACAATGTTTATCTGTTCCCCATCTTCAGTGACATAGGTCAATATTTACTCCATTTTTTTTTGGCAGGTTTTGGCAGAAATAACCCAGACATGGAGTGTAATGTCTTTGTCATATGAGACTCACACTAGTACGGGAACCCCGCTGCTCAAAGCAGATGAGAACCTGATAGAAACACTTGAGGACAACCAAGTAAGAGAGATACATGCACAGATAGTTCCAAAGATGTGATATCTGGTTTTTATGTCTAATTTTTGGAAGTGTAATGATGTTGTATGACATCAGGGTCCAGTTTAGATTTAAATTGATTAATATGCCTTTGTTTAGTGTTGACAATAAAAAAGTAATTGAACAAAAACATTGCAAAAAAACATATTGAAAGGCATGCAATTTTCTAGTTAACCTAAATTTAAAATGCGTCTTAAAAATCATCATGTTACTCATGGTAAGCTCTTTTGTTAATTTATCTATCCTCCCTCAGGTTCAGCTGCAGAACATCCTCATGAGTAAGTACGTCGAGTATTTCCAGGCAGAGGTGAGCGGGTGGCAGAGAAAGCTGATGGTAGCTGATCTGGTCATCTCTTCCTGGATGTCTGTACAAAGAACTTGGGCTCACCTCAACAGCATCTTCACTAACAGTCAGGATATCCGCAGCCAGCTGGCCAACGATGCTGAGCGTTTCCAAGGAATACACACCGACTTCCAGGTGATATACAATACGCAAGAGCGCTAAGCTGCCAAAAGTACATCCAACTCACCGTGTAATTATGTTGTGTTTACTATTCTTTTTATCACATTTTTTCTCCTTCTCTTTCCCAGGGCTTGATGACTGAGGTGGTGCAGAACAATAATGTGGTAGAGGTGACCAACCAGTCTGGTTTCCTGGAGAACCTGGAGACCTTGCAGCAGAGGCTGTCTGTGTGTGAGAAGGCTTTGGCAGAATACCTGGAGACGAAGAGACTCACATTCCCTAGATTCTATTTTGTATCCGCCTCAGACCTGCTGGAGATTGTCTCCAAGGGAACACAGCCCAAACAGGTGACGGATAAAAAATGTAATTACATTTTCCTAGATGGAATGTGTGAAAAAAGCATTGTTTCCATATTTTCTTCGAATCCTGTCTTAGTGTTATGGAGCAGAACGTTGAATTAAAGAAAAGGATGAGAGACATCACATTGATTCTTTTCAACTCAACCTTTAAGATAGAAATTGAACAAAAATCTGTCAACCTGTGTTTCCAAGGTGACAAGACACCTGCTGAAGCTGTTTGACAACATAGCAGATCTTCGCTTCAGGGACTCAGAGAGAGGAGGGGAGGAGGGTGAGGAGACGATTGCCATAGGGATGTACAGCAGAGAGGGAGAATATGTTCCATTCTCTGAGCCATGCGTCTGTGAAGGACAGGTGAAATGAAAACCCAATTTGGATTTCTTTGTCAGCTAATACACGTTAAATAAGCCTTTAAGGCTGTATTCTTTAATTGCATCATTTTGGCACAACTTTGCCAAATTACATCCTCTGATTTTTTTAAAGCTTACCAGATGTATGTATCTATTAGTGTATACAGTTGCTTTATGCAATGATCTAAAGAAGTCCAAAATACTATATAATATAGAATCATTTTCTTTTTATTAAATAAATTTTATGAAGACTTTTTTTTCAGGCAGAGTGTTGGTTAAGTGCTTTGGAGAGCACCATGCGCTGCACAGTTCAAAAAGAGATCCAGGAGGCAGTAGCTGCGTATGAGGACAAACCGAGAGACCAGTGGCTGTTTGACTATCCTGCACAGGTCTGAAGGTCCACAATCTGTAAATGACCTGCATAACGTTAATAAATACACTCATAATCTGCTATTGCTCCATTCCTAGGTTGGGTTGACTGGTAGTCAGGTTTGGTGGGCCACAGATGTGGGCATTGCTTTTGAGAGGGTGGAGGAGGGATTTGAGACTGCCCTCAAAGACTACAACAAAAAGCAGGTAGTGCTTCTATACCAGGAAAAGCTGATGGTTTGGATGGTGGATGAACACTCTTCAATTTTGTTTTGCAAATTCTTCTTTTCTAGATCATACAGCTGAATTCGCTCATTCATATGCTGCTTGGAGATTTAACTCCTGGTGACAGACAGAAAATTATGACCATCTGCACCATCGATGTCCATGCACGGGATGTGGTCGCTAATCTCATAAGTCAGAAGGTAATGCTGAGGTGATACATACATTCGTCTAATGAGGCATTTAACAAGCCAGAAGAGCCTCCTGTTGATGTCACTGTGTCTCTTAGGTGACAGCAGGCCAGGCGTTTGCGTGGCTGTCCCAGCTACGCCATCGCTGGGACGACGAAACCAGCCACTGTTATGTAAACATCTGTGATGCCCAGTTCCAGTTCAGCTATGAATACCTGGGGAACACTAACAGACTGGTCATCACGCCACTCACAGACAGGTACACATTCATCTTACTATTTTTGTGGAGAGGAGGTGTGTGACCTGAACTGATTTTTTAAAAAATGTTTCCAACTTTTTTTCCAAAATACACCAATACATGAATGTACATTGACCGATGTTGCCATTGCTAAACATATGAATGTTGATTTATTATTCTATATGTATCAACTGTACTTGAGTTAGGTGCTACATCACCCTGACCCAGTCTCTCCATCTGACTATGAGTGGAGCCCCCTCTGGTCCAGCTGGCACGGGTAAGACAGAGACCACCAAAGACCTTGGACGATCCCTGGGCATTATGGTGTATGTGTTCAACTGCTCAGAACAGATGGATTACAAGGTAGCACTGAGGACACACACATTATGTCCTATTGAGAGCATTAATAATCTAATTTATTTTTCCGCAACCATTCACTTGGTCTTTGTGTCTACAGTCTATAGGAAACATTTATAAGGGTCTGGCTCAGACTGGGGTGTGGGGCTGCTTCGACGAGTTCAACAGGATCTCTGTGGAAGTGCTGTCTGTTGTAGCTGTGCAGGTCAAGACTATACAGGATGCTGTACGCAACAAGAAGCAAAGGTTCATATTGACATAATGGCACGCACAATAGACTACCCATACACTTCTCTCTTAAGTAGTCTGCTAATATGGTCTTACATTTAATTGTGTGTATGTAGGTTCCATTTCCTGGGAGAGGAGATCGAGCTGAAGCAGACAGTGGGGATCTTCATCACTCTGAACCCGGGCTATGCTGGAAGGGCCGAACTCCCAGAGAACCTCAAAGCTCTATTCAGGTTTGATAAAGACAGAGAGAGAGCATACTTTGAAGTGCATGTTTTTAAAAGTATGATTAATAAATATCCAGTATCTTAACTCTTCAGGCCCTGTGCCATGGTGATCCCAGACTTTGAGCTAATCTGTGAGATTATGTTGGTGGCAGAAGGTTTCATAGATGCTCGTCTGCTGGCGCGCAAGTTCATTAGCCTCTACACTCTTTGTAAGGAGCTGCTGTCCAAACAGGTAAATGAATCAACCGGACTGTAATTACTCCTTGTGTTGTTCATGGTCGAACATGTAATGTGAGAAAGCAAAATATAAATGTAAAATAGATGAAGGCTAGATCTCTCTGCAAACTTCCCATCAGTCATAGAAATACTGTGCATTTAACAATGCAACACCCACCATAACAAAGACTTGTGTTTATTTTATTTTATGAGATTCAAAATAGCTCAAGTTGTTCCAGTGCTTTGACTAATGACTTGCTTGCTCATTACATTACATTACATGGTCTTACGGCTGAAAGGAAAAAGAAACTAGTCACCCCTGCCTTTAATTTCCGTACTCCATTGGTTGCACATGGTTAACAACAAGAATATCATTAAACAACATTGCAGAATACATCCTTAATGAAGCAACATGTTTCCTTCATTACTGGTCATTGTGATTAAACTATATAAATACTGTTTAGCTGTTGTTTTACTATTTTCTTCAGTGTTGACAGAGCTAATAAAAAATGTGTGATATTCTTTGCTTATGTCTTGGTTTGTAAATCTCTTTTATCGGTCAGGATCATTATGATTGGGGGTTAAGGGCTATTAAATCAGTCCTTGTTGTAGCTGGATCCCTGAAGAGAGAGGAACGGAGCAGACCTGAGGAACAGGTATAAATCAATCTCATGTCATTGACAGATACGGTTTTAATGAACATGGAGAAAATATGTGCAATATATCTGTTGTTTTTACAGAAGCCTGACTTTAAAGGCTTCTGACTTTGACTACACAAGCATTACAACTTCCAACTATGATTTCCTGCCCAGGTGCTGATGCGGGCCCTGAGGGACTTCAATCTGCCAAAGATAGTCACGAGTGACGTGCCAATATTCCTCGGGCTGATCAGTGACCTGTTTCCTCAGCTGGATGTGCCCAGGAAGAAAGACCCTGAGCTGGAAAGCGCCGTTCGACTGTCAGTCAGTGAGCTGCGGCTGCAACCTGAGGAAAACTTCATACTAAAGGTTCCTTGTCTAAAAATAATTTGAAAAATGTAATCTTTTTGAATTTCATTTTTTTTTCCAAAACAAGAATTTAATAACTCTGTGATCTCTCAGAAATATGTGTCATTTGTAATAAGAGAATATAAGGATTAGAAATGCAGTGTAATGAGACTACTGTGTGTCTTTAGGTGACACAGCTGGAGGAGCTGCTGGCTGTCAGACACTCTGTGTTTGTAGTAGGCGGACCAGGAACTGGAAAGAGTCAGGTTAAAATCCAACTTTAATGTAACCCATACACATAACAGGGAAGCACTTTTTTTTTATTTTCCAAGCCTGTCATTTGCAAACCCCATGTATACTTCTAAGTTAGTTAGTTTTTCTTTGACATGAAATGTATCATTCTTTCCAATAAAACAAACAATCCTGACACTGCACGGCAAAATTTATAATCTCTCTAGCAGGAGTGTGTGGCCTTTCAGTTAATAATGGATTTATGAAAAGCGAAAGGTGCACAGTGTCATATATTTGTATTCATTATTCATCAGATCTTGAAGACTCTCCACAGAACCTATGCCAACATGAAGATGAAGCCCGTATGGAATGATATCAACCCTAAAGCTGTTACAACAGACGAACTGTTTGGATACCTGCACCCTGCGACCAGAGAGTGGAAAGACGGTGAGGGGCTGAAGAATTGTATGAGAAATGAGGGGCTGAAGAATTGTATGAGAAATTGAATACGCTTAGAGTCAGAGTCAAGGGAATAAGTGTTTTCTCCTGATTTCCACTTACTGTCAAACTAGAGTTATTTTGGTTTCAAAATAATGTCACATTCCAGAGCCTCTTCTCCAAAGGAATTATAATTTGTCAAAGTGGTTTTCTTGCTAACAATAAGATCTTGACTGAGAGAGTTTTGACAATAAAAAATCTGACTATGTTTCCATTTAATGTTTTTTTTAAAATGAGAACATAAGGTAGCAGGAAGGGAAGTTTTCAGGGTGAATTGATATAAAAAAAAAGATTCATAAACCAGTCGCCGTTCACTCTTTATTAAGGTCTCTTCTCCTCTACCATGAGAGAGCTGACCTCAGTTGGCCACGATGGACCCAAATGGATTGTTTTAGACGGAGATATTGACCCTATGTGGATTGAGTCACTCAACACAGTTATGGACGACAATAAGGTCAGAGGAAATCTTTTTTCTTTTATATTGTTCTGTTTCCATTTTTTGATTCTGAAATTCATTTTATTCAACTTGATGCAATTTTTCCCTGTTGCCTGTGCAGGTTCTGACCCTTGCCAGTAATGAGAGGATCAGCTTGACATCCTCCATGCGTCTGCTCTTTGAAATCTCTCATCTAAAGGCTGCAACTCCAGCGACAGTATCCAGAGCAGGCATACTTTATGTCAACCCTCAGGACCTTGGCTGGAGCTCGTATGACACTCACAAACGAACATCAAAAAATCCAGGACTTCTTCACTCTCGTGGTATTGTATTTAAGTAAGCACTTTTGCCTCTATTGTATTACCAGGTATGTGACCAGCTGGATAGACACTCGACAGGCTCAATCGGAGCGAGCCAACCTCACAATTCTGTTTGATAAGTATGTGCCCTACTGCCTGGAACAAGTCCGCTGCAATCTGAAAACCATCACTCCCATACCAGAAAACAGTATGGTGCAGGTGGGAACACACATCAATGAGTGACATGCCTTTACATACTCTCTGTAGAGTGTTTTTTAAATATAGTTTGAATATCTCCAATGTGCATACTGTCAAACAGTAGAACAGGTTAATATGTACTGTCCAATCAGATATTATAGTTGTGTCATTTTGCCAATCAGACGCTGTGTTCCTTGCTGGACTGCCTGCTGACTGAGGAAAACACTCCACCCGACTCTCCCAGAGAACTTTATGAGATCTACTTTGTCTTTGCCTGTGTTTGGGCATTTGGAGGAGCTCTCTTTCAGGATCATGTGTGTGGTGGCTCATTGTTTGAGCTATCTACTTGTTTTCAGTATTTCATATTGTAGATACTGACACAAGGCAGATTCTAAATATACATTTTTATCTCTCGTTTTTTTTTCTCAGCTGAATGATTACCGTGCTGAATTCAGTCGCTGGTGGTCGAAAGAGATGAGAGCTGTGAAGTTTCCTTCCCAAGGCACTGTCTTTGATTATTTCATTGACTCTGAAACAAAAAAGTTTACTCCCTGGAGTGAGAAAATGGTGCCGTTTGAGCTGGAGCCTGATGTACCTCTACAAGTGTGTACAGTACTATTGACGTGTGCGCTGAGAACAGACCAGCTGCAGTATTTGTTAACAGTCATTTTGATCAAGCCTTTCAGTCTGTTCATGTCATTTGTGTTTCAGACTGTGTTGGTTCACACTCCAGAAACCATTTGTCTGACCTACTTTATTGACCTGCTGCTCCAGAGAGGCAAACCAATCATGTTAGTAGGCAACGCGGGAGTGGGCAAGACCATCCTGGTGTCTGATAAAGTTGCTAAGCTGAAGGAGGACTACATGGTGGCTAAAGTCCCCTTCAACTACTACACCACATCAGCCATGCTGCAGCGTAAGAACCATGGGAACTAAAACATGGCTTTTGGGGTTTAAATGCTAACTTAAATAAAATCAATTCAACTCCCTTTCCTGATAAAGTGAAGGGTTTTCAGGTTATAGTAGCAATGGTTCACAGTTGTTTTGGATTGGATTGGAAAATCTTTGTTGTCCCTCTGGTGCAAACATCATAAAAACAGCACACAGGTACGAGTATAAAACATACCATGGACAATGATGGTGGACGTGAGTGAGATAAGAGACACAAAGACAAACAGTCCATATATGTGTAAGTGTACAGCTTATTTAGATTCCAACTGCTGTTGGGACCTCAGTTTGATTTGGCCCTCCTAACACAAGTGAACCTCCTCGCTGTTGGCAGAAGTCTGACCTCCGCATGCAGAGGGTGCTAAGGATCTAGTCTTTAACTGTATTTCCCCTTCTGTTTTTTTAGCGATGCTGAGGTTACCAAAGCTACAGATCAGATTCTGAATGTTATAGGACAGTGTCAACATTTTTCGTAACCAATAGGAAAAATAAATCCAAATTGGAATGACATTTTAAATCTAGCATGAAGAGAACGTGTTCACCAAGTTCTTCATGTGATTTTTGTAATTCTCTTATCTTCTCGTAGAATGCATTTTGTAATTGATAGCTGACAGCCATTCTTTACTCCTATAAACATGGACAGAATTAAAAGTCCTTTGCTGTGTGCAACAGCTGTCTTGATGTTCTCTGTGTGGCCCTCAGGTGTCCTGGAAAAACCCCTGGAGAAGAAAGCTGGTCGTAAATTTGCTCCTCCTACAGCAAAGAGACTCATTTACTTCATAGATGACCTCAACATGCCTGAAGTAGACGTTTATGGGACCGTCCAGCCACACACACTCATACGACAGCACCTCGACTACAGCCATTGGTAAGAGTGAGACACTATAAAGACACTTTTGTTCAATGTTGCACACATGCACGATATCATCTACACAACGTCTGTGCTCTATGTATTACTAGGTATGACAGACAGAGACTGGTGCTGAAGGAAATACACAACTGCCAATACATCACTTGTATGAACCCAACAGCTGGAAGCTTCTCGATCAACCCCAGACTGCAGGTAGTGACTTATTGAACACACACATACATATAGTAAACTACTTTTAACATTCCTCTTGATTCTACAATTGCGTAAGTTTATTCATGTTTTAACATTTTTATCAACTAATTATCAAGGTGTAAATTAGCATGAAAATGATTGAATCCGCTGTTAAAACATGAATGCAAAAAGAAATTGCTTTTTTGAAGTAAGACTTTCTGAGATTAATATAACTAAATTGGATGTTCAAACAATTTATTAGTAGTAACATTTAGGAAGCAGTGTGAAGGTTTTTGTTTGTTTGTTTTTTTTGGGGGGGGGGTTGCCAGCACTGGTTTCACAGAGATTTAATCCACATTTATTCTCACATCCTTCTTAACTTCTTTCAGAGGCATTTCTCAGTGTTTTCAGTGCACTTTCCTAGTGCAGATGCACTGGCCGTCATCTTTTCCAGCATCCTGTCTGCCCACTTCCTTCAGGGAGGATTCAGCTACGGGGTTTCCCGCTCAGTAGGAACTCTAATACAGGTCCATCCACAGTATTAATGCAAAAAAAAATGTTTCAATGTTTGTTCCAAACAATATTTTTGTTTTTATTTGGTTGCCAGTCAAACATTAATAATGCCCACCTGTTTTATCTAATCCACAAGAAACAATTTCAACTCTCCATCTTTTTGTCCTGCTTATCCAGGCTGCTATCTGTTTGCACAAAAAAATCAGTCAGAACTTCCTCCCTACAGCGATTCGCTTCCACTACATCTTTAACTTACGAGACCTCACTAACATTTTCCAGGTAATACACACACATTTATGTTGTATGATAAAAGATGATTCCTTAAATAAGATTCACATTTAAAATAGGTATGGGTCAACTATACAAAGTTTCCAGTCGGATAAAAAATGACACTAATTGCAGCTTTCCCGCCTTGTATTGTATTTCATTGCGGTTTGTAAGCTAAATTAGTCTATCAACCTTTCATCCTGAGAGAAGCATTTTTAGTCAGGATGGACGTATAGCCAAATAAACGTATTTTCATACTAAGTTTGTGTAACTCAGTCATAGTGTTATTATTCTGCATTGTTGGTGTGTAGGGAATTTTGTTTGCCCTGCCAGAGAGTATCCGATACCCCATGGACCTGGTCCACCTGTGGCTGCATGAGAGCTCCAGGGTTTACTCGGACAAACTGATGGAGGAAAAAGATGTGGAGCTCTTCAACAAAATCCTTCTGGATACTGGAAAAAGATATTTTGAGGTGAGAAATAATAGATATTTAGTAATATGTTTCTCTTTAAAATTGTAGTAATGTGATCGTCTGCTACACATACTATTTCAACGAGCACAACATCCCCTTGTGGCAAAAGAAAAATCAGGCTTAATAGGCTTCTTGTCATACTGTGTTACTGAAATTAATTATAACAACTAGCCCATTTCTAGCCATAACATTTCAGCTTAAATGTGGCATGTTTAGTATTTTCCGGCTTTCCATATCTGTGTTTCTGCCAATTTCCTTCAGGGAATAGATGAGTCAATCTTCATCCATCAGCCTTTGGTGTACTGTCACTTTGCCCTGGGAGTTGGAGAGCCTCGCTATCATCAGGTTTTCACCATTTATTCTTTATTTAATGTGATCATAAAAAAAAGAATGCGTTGTTTTTGACTTAAACCAATTTATTATGTGGATTATCTGTAGAGCCCATATTCAAAGACCCTATGGCATCATCTCTGCTGTCATGTCTAATCTGTCAGCATATAAATGAGGATGGATGCACTGTCATTAGCTCAGCTAATTACTTTTTAGTTATATATGAGGTTTGAATTAAGAGTTAATGGACTCAGGCGTTGATCAGAACTTAATTCCGTTACATATCCGGTTGGTTACCCCGTTGTTATTGGACAATAATGGTCATAATCATATTAAGAAAGAGATCAAAAGTTTATTTGCCTGTCTTTTTCAGGCGTCAGACTGGGAGAAACTCCAGAAGATGCTGGCAGATGCTCTGGAGCATTATAATGAGCTGCATGCTGTCATGGACCTGGTCTTGTTTGAAGAAGCAATCCAGCATGTGTAAGACACACAAACACAGAAACATGCAGTGCAACATGAACCATCTGCTAACATGCACAATCAGAGATTTACACAGATGAGCACATATGTAGCCTCAGATCAAACACATTGTTCATTCTGGTGTTTTCCATTTCAGGTGCCGTATCAGTCGTATCCTGGAGGCCCCCTATGGTAACGCTCTGCTGGTAGGAGTGGGTGGCAGCGGGAAACAGAGTTTGTGCCGGCTGGCTGCTTTCCTCAGCATGCTTGAAGTTTTCCAGATTACGCTGCGTAAAGGCTATGGCATCAATGACCTCAAGGTAAAAATGCTTTAACAGCAAATACACAACTGATAAAAAATGTCATGACATCGTTTGATGCAGATTTCTACCAGATAAAACAGATTTACTTTGCCATATTTACTGTATGTATTCTTTTACCCTTCATCTCCAGAGTGATATAGCAGCGTTGTATATCAAGGTCGGGGTGAAAAACATTGGAACAGTGTTTCTTCATACAGATGCTCAGATTCCTGATGAGCGATTTCTGGTGCTCATCAATGACATGTTGGCTTCAGGTTTGGCTACGCAAACAAAGCATGAGTGTCTTTTCTTTTGATCAGCTACAGTTATCTAATGTACAAAATAAGCATATTTTTCCTCCAGGAAATACCAAAGACTTTGTTTTTATCAATCAGGAGACATTCCCGACCTGTTTAGTGATGAAGAAGTGGACATGATTGTGACATCTATTCGAATGGAGCTAAGGGGTTTAGGACTCATAGATAGCAGGGACAACTGCTGGAGCTTCTTTATTGAGAGGATACGACGACAGCTCAAGGTCTGAACCATTTTTAATGGAATTCTAAGTCATGTATGATACAATTTTAAATCGAAGAGTAACACCTATATTATTAAAACCCTTAATATGTCTGCCACCTCCCTCTTTGTCCTCCAGGTGGTCCTGTGTTTCTCTCCAGTCGGATTCACATTGAGGACACGAGCTAGGAAATTTCCGGCTCTGGTGAATTGTACAGCCATAGACTGGTTTCACCCATGGCCTCAGCTCGCCCTGAAGTCTGTCAGCTGTACTTTCATAGAGAAGATACCTGGACTGGAGGTGAAATTGTGTTCAAATACCATTTCTATTCACTTCATGATATATTAATACTTTCAATGCACTCAGTGGGTTTAAAATATAGATCAGGGCTGCTTGCAGAAGTAAAATCTGATTATATTTGTCAGTATTATTAACTTTGAGTGTATTAAAAAGAACAAGTCTAACAGAAGCCTGGCTGTGAAAGACTTCTCTAAATCCCTGTTCATGTTTACCCTCTGCAGCCAAAAGTGCGAGCATCCATCAGTGAGTTCATCTCGTACGCCCACACCAGTGTCAAGGAGGTGAGTTATTAAAGAGCACCTCTGTTCTAAAAAATAAAAATAAAAAGTTAAGTGACATTACATCCCGGTGTTTTTGTTCATAATTTCTGTGCAGGTAAGTGTTAAGTATCAACAGAATGAGAAGCACTTCAACTACACCACGCCGAAGAGTTTCCTGGAGTTCATGAAGCTGTATGGCAACCTGCTGGGGAAAAAACGCACAGAGCTGACTCAGAAGATGGAACGGTTAGAAAACGGCCTGCTGAAACTTAAGTCAACCGCCTCGCAGGTCAGACAATAAAAAATAAGTGCTTAGGAATGTTAACGATATATCTTGTGTGTCCGATTATGTAGCTCAGCTAGTAACTTTTGTCTTATTAGGTTGAAGATTTGAAAGCTAAGCTAGCTGTGCAGGAGGTGGAGTTGTGGCAGAGGAACACAGACATAGAGGCTCTCTTAGCAAAAATTGGACAACAGACAGACAAGCTTAACCAAGAGAGAGCTGTGGCGGATGCAGAGGAGCAAAAGGTAAGAATGTTGTATAAGAGGACCTGCACAATCAGACAATGTGTATATGATATAGTGATGGCTTAAGAAAGGCTTGCAGTAGTCTGTGGAAGAGCGTGATACGTTACTTAATTAATCCTTCAAACGGGAGAGTCTTGGTGTTTTGGATCTTGTTTTGCTTCCCTTGCCTATATGTGTTTTTTTTGATCCAGCACCCACTGAGGGACTTTCATTTCTTTTTAATTTTTTCAATGAGAAAGACTTGCAGCATCTATTCAAAGCTCAAAAAAAGAAAGCACTCATTTTTGTTCTTGTTTGTTTCTTCAGGTGGCAGCAATCCAAGCTGAAGTGACCAAACAGCAGCAGGAAACGGAGGAGGACCTTGCCAAGGCTGAACCTGCTCTGCAGGCAGCAAATGCTGCCCTCAACACACTCAACAGAGTAAAACCATTGAACACATCAATTGAGACCTAAATTTAATTAACCTATTTACATCTTTTATGTTAAATGAGGTTTTTTTCAATTTCTTTACATGTGCTAGCACTGCAAATATTCAATATAATATCTGTGTTACAACATTTGCTTCATCCCAGCCCCACAAATAAACATGTTAAGAGTTGTGTTTGTATCTATGTGTGTTTATCCAGCTAAACCTGACAGAACTCAGGACGTTCCCCAACCCTCCAGCTATCGTCACTAACGTCTCAGCAGCTGTTCTTGTGCTACTGTCTCCCCAAGGAAGAATCCCCAAAGACCGCAGCTGGAAGGCTTCCAAGATGGTTATGAGCAAGGTGGTATATTACAATGATGTCTTGTATTGTTCAGTAGATTAACAGCTGTTGACCAAGAAGCCAGAAAGTCCATTACACATGCACAAATGCCCTAATGTGGAGAAATACTGTTGTGTCACACTCACAATGACATATTGACAATGTATTATTGTCCGTTATCTTGGCTTCTAAAACAAAAACGTTAACAGTGTGTTGACACTCTTTATAATATTTTTTGTTTCAGAGAGAAATTATATATTACTCTGAAATAGAGACTTTAGCAAACACTGTGAAAGAGTTTCCAGTATAGTTTACAGCTTTGAATAAGTTATTTAAAACCTCATTCCCACTTCCTATTTACAGTAGAACCCAAAAGGTTTGCAAATATATCACCATGGAGATCATACAGTGACACCTTTTGATTTCGTCTTCACACACGTCTGCACACCCAGGTGGATGACTTCCTCCAGGCTCTGGTGAATTTTGACAAAGAACACATCCCCGAGGCCACAGTGAAGTGTGTGAGGGATGAGTACGTCAGTGACCCAGAGTTCAACCCGGAGTTTGTACGACAGAAATCCTCTGCTGCTGCCGGACTCTGTGCCTGGGTAATCAATATCATCCGCTTCCATGAGGTACGCACATGTACATAAGCTGTCACACTAATGAAATATCATTGATTTTAAACAGCTTTAATGTTTTTCAGTTGACTACACTGGGGTCGTATCATTTGATAGGTTAATTTCTGTTTCTCCAACATTTGTGCTGCCCTGGATAGATTTTTGTAAGTACAATGATATTTTGTTCTTTTTGTTTGGAAGGATTTTGAAAAGACAGTCTGTGTGTTTTTTCTTTCTTTTAATTTTGTCTTCGGGCCAAACTGCTGTGTGTGCGTGCATGTGTTTGTGTGTTTCTTCTACAGGTATTCTGTGAAGTAGAGATGAAGCGGATGTGTCTGTCTCAAGCCAACGCTGATCTGGCTGAGGCTGCTGAGAAACTAGAGGCCATCAGGAGGAAACTTACAGTGAGTTTGTTGAGATTCATTTTTCTCCTTTTTATTTGAATCTTTCCTTAAATGTAAAAATGTTAATGGAGAAAAAACAAAACTAAATCATAACACTTTGCCTGTCACTAAGTGAAGGGGCCTGTCTGACTTGCTCTTTGTCATCATCATGAGTACATTAAAAGTGCATCTGGATAATCCACAACCTCTTCTCCTACAGAAGATTCTCAGTCATTTAAATGCTCCTTGGAGTGTCTAATTATCTTGTCGACTCACCCAGAAAGAAGGCAACCATAAGTAGAGTTAATAAGTTGTCAGAGTTTTATAATAGGTGTCACCTCACACCTCACTATTTTACTTGTATTACTTTTTTGCTCTGATCATTAATGGCTAACACTTAAAGTTAAAATATATTTTCTTTCAGGAGTTGGACGGTAGCTTGGAAACTTTGACATCAGCCTTTGAGAAAGCCACATCAGAGAAACTATGCTTTCAGGAAGAGGTCAACCGCACCAACAAGACTATAGAACTTGCCAATCGGCTGGTGAAAGGACTGGAGGTGGGTGCTGCAGTGATCGATGGGAAATAAGTTATACTTGTGTTTCTGGAACTGTTTCCAGAGTCTTTAAAAGGTTTTGATACAACTCCAGAGTCTCACTGTGTAACTGTGAATGTTTCAGAGTGAGAACGTGCGCTGGGCCCACTCAGTGGCTCAGTACCATGAACACGAAGAGACCCTCAGTGGGGACGTCCTCTTAACGGCAGCTTTCATCTCCTATTCCGGCTCCTTCTCCAAGAAATACAGGAGAGAGCTGCTGGAAAACCTCTGGATGCCCTTCCTGCGTAGCCAGAAGGTCTTCAGTCTTATTAGGACTTCAATATTTTTGCAGAATTGAATGAAAATGAAAATAAAACTTCCTTTATGCATATGAGGTTATTTGTTTAACTTTTGTGTGAATCTATCATTATCCACATTTTGCACAGCTGCCTGTCTTCATAACAGCAGGTTTTGTTGTCTTTGCATAAGAACATTTTGTCTTATTTGCTCATTTCAATAACATAATCTCTCCATCACATCAGGTTTCCATCCCCATGACAGAAGGATTAGATCCAGTGTCGATGCTGACTGATGATGCGATGGTGGCTCAGTGGAACAATGAAGGCTTACCAGGAGACAAAATGTCGACTCAGAACGCGACCATCCTCCTCAACTGTGCGGTTTTGCTGTTAAATATGCTGTATCTCATCACTGCAGAGACGACTGTCCCTTTTCTTCAGGCATTCAGTTTACTGCCACTTTTTGTTTCTCAAATCTGCTCCTGTTTCATGTGTTATTAACAACAGGTGAGCGCTGGCCTCTTCTCATTGACCCACAGCTTCAAGGTATTAAGTGGATCAAGAGTCGCTGTGGCAGCAGCCTCAAGGTCGTCAGTCTTGAGCAGAAAGGGTGAGTGTTTCCCAAGTGCCAATTTCTAATCCTCAACAACTTAAATGCTAACTCTGATTCAGTCTGTGTGAATGTACCAACTGAAAACAAACATACTTGATCCTATTGTGGGGAAGATCTTACGGTTTTATTGTGAAGGATTTAAATAGCATTTATATTACATTGCACACACTTGCTTCCACAAGTGTTGGGAGGTCTGGCAATTCTATGTATTTTATAAAACGTTTGATTATTTGTATTTTATTTATTAACATTCAGTGTTGTTCCAGGTATGTGGACGTGATAGAACAGGCCGTAGTGGTAGGGGACACCGTCCTCATAGAGAATCTTGAGGAGACAATTGATCCTGTCATCGATCCTTTGCTGGGACGACACACAATCAAGAAGGGCAGGTAGCACAACAGACACACGTTTGTGTAGAAACAAAACAAACCGTTGTTCCTGTACTTTTCTATTCCTCTGTACTGCTCTCTCTCAGTTGTATAAAGGTCGGGGACAAGGAGTGTTTCTTCCACCCAGGCTTTAGACTGATTCTCCACACTAAATTGGCCAATCCTCACTACAAGCCAGAGATTCAGGCACAGACCACCCTCATCAATTTTACTGTGACCAGGGATGGTCTAGAGGACCAGCTGCTGGCCCAGGTGGTGAATCAGGAGCGACCCGACCTCGAGCACCTTAAGGTGGGCTGAAAGTAGTAGTAGTATGGCAAATTTGTGGAGGGTCACTTGTCTTAAAAATGATTGCTTCTGCACTAAATAAAGCCCTGTATTAAACACGTTGAGACCAGGAAACCATTTCATGATGGGTGTAATTCATTAAATAAGATTTCAGGTAAATTTGACAAATCACAAGTGTAAAAAGAGTCATTCTTTATTGTCATTATACAATTCTACAAAGAAATTATTTGGCTTCACCTTAAAGTGCACACATAGAAAAAGAGGAATATAAGAAAGTAACTCTGATGGGCTATATGTTAAAGTTATTTACAGGTAGCAGCATAGTAAATTATGGATCTATGTTGCAGAAATATAAAATGAATATGAATACAGTATGTATTGTATTGTATATAAATGTAAAACTATAGCAGAAATATAACATATTGATATTGACAACTATGAAGTAAACGACAGCAGAGATATACAAGTATAAGAAATGCATAGTACAAAATGTAAACTGTTGCAGAAATATAAATAAATATTGCCTATTGTCTGAAATGTAAGATATTGCACATGCCAGGAGAGTGTGTGTGTGAGCGTGTGTGTGGTAAAGATGGGGGGGTCAGCGCATGTCCAGGTTCACTGTGGTTATGGCTCTGGAGAAAAAAATGTCCTTGAGTCTGTTTGTCCGAGCTTTGACAGACCTGTATCGTCTGCCAGAGGACAACATGTGGAACAGATGAAAGTCATGGTGAGAACGGTCCTTAACAATGTTCTTCGCTCTGTTCAGGCAGTGGGAGTTGTAAATGTCCTTTAGGGAGGGGAGAGTGCAGCCGATGAGCCTCTGTGCTGTGTTGATTACTCTCTGAAGCTCCTTCCTGCCTGCTTCAGTGCAGCTGGCGTACAGGCTCTCTATGGAAGAGCGGTTGAAGTTAACCAGCAGCTTCTCATTGTTCTTCCTGAGCACAAGCTCTTTGTGTTATCTCCCTGCAGAGTGAACTGACCACACAGCAGAACATGTTCAAGATTGAGCTGAAACTTCTGGAGGACGAGCTGCTGACCAAGCTTTCTGCTGCAGAGAGTAACTTCCTGGGTGACAACATGCTGGTGGAGAAGCTTGAGACCACCAAACATACAGCTGCTGAGATTGAGATGAAGGTAACAGTGTGAATGTGAATGATTTGAATATCAGATAGATCTAAAATAAAAATAAAAAACACCCTCCGCACTTTCTCCTCGTTCCCCACCTTTCTATTTCCCCATCGTCTTCTTCGGTCTTCCTTCAACTCTCCCTCACAGGTCCTGGAAGCTAAAGTTAACGAGGTGAAGATAAATGAAGCCAGAGAGCACTATCGTCCAGTTGCTGTCAGAGCTTCTTTGCTTTACTTTATCATGAACGACCTCAACAAGATAAACCCCATGTACCAGTTCAGCCTCAAGGTGAAATAGAAACAAAGCTGTGTTAAAGTTTCTTTGAAGATGATCAGCCATGTGCTTTCACTTTGTGCATAATGTTAAAAAAAAACTATTAGCCGAACATCTCCGTCTGGTTTTCAGGCCTTTAACGTGGTTTTCCACAAGGCAGTGGCGATGGCAGAGGCCTGTGAGGATGTGAAGAGCAGAGTCAGCACACTCATAGACTGTGTCACCTACTCCACCTTTAACTACATCAGCAGGGGACTGTTTGAGCGAGACAAGCTCACCTTCACCGCTCAGCTGGCCTTCCAGGTGTGTATGATTCTGTGTGAGTGTTACAGAGAGACAGCATTTCCTGTCTGACTGTGCTCTTCCTCTTTCAGTTGCTCCTGATGAGTAAGGAGATAGATGTGAGAGAGCTGGACTTCCTGTTACGTTTTAACATCGACCACAGCTACATCAGCCACCTCGACTTTCTTTCAAACACGGCATGGAGTGCCATCAAGGTGATTGCGCACACACAAAATCCATTACATGTTTTTCTTTCATCGCTGGCCAACAACCAAACACCATTGGCTGAGCCTCTTCTCTGCTCAGGTGATGAGTTTCACCGATGAGTTTCGAGGTCTTGATCGGGACATTGAAGGCTCTCCTAAACGCTGGAAGAAGATGGTAGAGTCAGAGTGTCCAGAGAAGGAGATGTTTCCTCAGGAGTGGAAAGGAAAAAGCTCCCTACAGAAACTAATCATGATGAGAGCCTTAAGACCAGACCGCATGACCTATGCCCTCAGGTTAGGAGTTCTTGTGTTTTTATATACTGATATTATGCACTGGGGGCGGCCTGTAGGGACTTGGGTTGGGAACCAGAGGGTCGCTGCTTCAAGTCCCCGTACAGACCAGGCCTGGAAATTGGTAGCTGGAGGGGTGCCAGTTCAATTCCTTGAGCAAGGCACCAAAAGCAGAAGTGCTGAAAGTAGAAAATATAGTCCAGCAATGAGTGGATGCAGAGCCCTGGTAGATATACGGGCAGGTGATGAGATGATGAGTTGCAGCTGGCAGTCACACCCCCGCTGATTCCACACACAGTTGACTTACATTTTTTTCCATTGGTCTTGTGCCTGGCAATGTTGTGTGGATCCTTTTTGGGCACATTGAGTTTCTTGTTTTGTCTTGTTCTCAAAGAAAGTTATCGTCAATGTAGGAACTTTGTGGAGGAAAAGCTCGGGGTAAAGTACACAGAGGGTCGAAAGACGGAATTTGCAAAGTCCTTTCGAGAAAGTGGGCCAGCCTCTCCTGTGTTCTTCATCCTCTCCCCTGGAGTGGACCCTCTGAAGGATGTGGAAACACTGGGTAATTAAACACAGACAGATACATCCTCAAAGCGTTTTTCTGTTTGTATATTCACTTGATATTAATACATTGTATGTGTGAAGAAGAGTCCTATTTGGGCTTTTTGGAAAAAAAAAAGTGTAATTACTTTATTTTCTTTATCTTGTTATAACAATAAAATAATCACGTTGTAGATAGCACAAAGAAAAAGGTTTGAAAAGGAAGATCTTATGAACCATAATATTTCTTAAATGGAGGACACACTTCAGTAGGAGTATGACTTCTAATTAAATCTTTATGTTTCCAGGAAGGAAGCTGGGATTCACCATTGACCTCGGGAAGCTTCACAACGTGTCCTTGGGTCAGGGCCAGGAGGCTGTGGCCGAGGTTGCCATGGAAAAGGCATCCAAGGAGGGTCACTGGGTTATACTGCAGGTCTAATATGACAATGGTGTAGAAGTGATGTATCAAAGAATAGAAATATTACGCTGAATGGTTACCTGCCTTATTTTGCCGAAATATAGTTGAGAGTACTTGAAATGTTATGTAGGTCATATTCCTGTTTTTTATTTAGTTAGTGAAAAAAAGACAAATACGATTAAAAACTTTTGGGAAATGAAAATGCCTTTATTTGCAGAAGATAGGAGTTCCCGCTATCACTTTCTATAATAAACTTTTCATTCCCTTCCCTGTAGAACATCCACCTGGTTGCTCGCTGGCTGGGTTCACTTGAGAAGCTGCTGGAGCGCTGCTGTGAAGGCAGCCATCCCGACTACAGAGTGTTCATGAGCGCTGAGCCAGCGCCAATACCCCAGGAACACATTATCCCACAGGTAAAGACAAAACGTGCATGCAGTTAGGCCATCTTAAAGCATCAATTATAGACAACAACGCCTCCAGGGTGTCTTTCCTGCACTCATACAGAATTACATTACTGCTGTGATGATTTCCCTCAGGGCATTCTGGAAAACGCAATCAAGATTACCAATGAACCCCCAACAGGCATGCATGCTAATCTACATGCAGCTCTGGATAACTTTGACCAGGTGGGTGTCTAATGTCTGCTTTCTGCTGAATGTGTGAGTTTGCAAATTACATTAATTTATTATTTATATCTTTGCAGGACATCCTGGACCAGTGCAGCCGTGAGCAAGAGTTTAAGACCATCCTCTTCTCTCTTTGTTACTTTCACGCCTGTGTAGCTGAGCGGAGGAAGTTTGGACCACAGGGTTGGAACAGAAAGTATCCCTTCAACACTGGAGACCTGACAATATCAGTCAACGTCCTCTACAACTACCTGGAGGCCAACGCACAGGTGGAGTGTGCTGTGTTGGTGTTTTGCGTGGATGACATGTAACACTTGGATTGAGGTGCATGTGTGTGTTTGCCGCGAGGTGTTTCATGGAAGCATGTGATGATGATGATTGCAGTGATTTTAACAATGATTATGATGATGAAGGTGCCATGGGAGGACCTGAGGTATCTGTTTGGTGAGATCATGTATGGAGGACACATCACCGATGACTGGGACAGGCGGCTCTGCAGAACTTATCTGGAGGAATACATGCAGCCAAACCAGGTTTGTTTATTTACACAAGAGGGAGAACAAGAAAGGGAATACATTTGGACCCACTTTAGTGTAGCTAAATGAAGTTTAATCTTGGCAAAAACACTTCGGTAGTGTCAGTAAGATTGTAGTGGGCAGTAGACTTTGGACACGTGGGCATGAGAATCGTTGTACTTAGCAGCAGAGTGGCTTGTTAGGGACCAAAGTTCTAGTTTTGGCTGCTTGAGTTTGAGTAATTTCATGTTTTTGAACTGTATGAGAGATCTAAAACTTCTCCTTTGTGCTGTTTTGTTGCCCAGTTTGACCGAAAGCTTGCTTTGACTCCAGGATTTGTTGTCCCTTCCAACCTGGACTACCAGGTAACAGATAACAGATATTGTGTTAGATAACATTCAATCTCTCATCTTGTTGATGTTGAATACTTGATAATCAGGGTAGTGCATATTATTTACATTTACATTTTAAAGAACTTTCAACAGATAGATGAATTAAAAAGGAAGTCTAATGAGAAGTTGAAAGGATTTAATGGATGTGGATAGCTCAGTACCATGAACATAAAAATGGATAATTTTCTCTCCCTACCTGCCCAGGGTTACCATGACTTCATAGATGAGATGCTGCCCCATGAGAGCCCAGTGCATTATGGGCTACACCCCAATGCAGAAATTGAGTTCTTGACAGTAACATCAGATAGCCTTTTCCACACTCTGCTGGAGTTGCAGTCTCCGGATGCTGTGATGGGGGAGGGAGCCTCACAGACCCTGGAGGAGAAGGTAGCTACACAACAGGATGTTATTGATTTTTTATTTTCATGGAATCAGGGTTCTTATTAATGGATATTAAATGATTGAATATGGCCAAAACAAAATAGTGACACCACATTTGAGCACTCTGACACAAGTCTCACCTCTGATTTCAATCTCTTGAGACACAACATTTAGAGAACTACATCACTTAATATGGGAACTATATGAAATGGTCTTCTTCATACCTGCCTTTTAATGATATGCACTCCTTCAGGTGAAAACCATTTTAGATGAGGTGATTGAGAAGCTTCCAGAGGAGTACAACATGTCCGACATCACGTCAAAGACAGCTGAACGCTCGCCGTACATCCTGGTCTGCTTTCAGGAGTGTGAACGCATGAATATGCTCATCTCAGAGATACGCCGCTCACTCAAAGAGCTGGACTTGGGACTCAAGGTAGAACACATTTGTTTGTGTTTGTGCAACCCTATACATCTCAACAACATCTACTGTAAATAGTTCCTTTACTTTGATCTTACTGCTGACTATAGAATGGGGCCATAGTAAGGGATTACTAGCTTTTTTTTGTCCCAAAGCAGTGGTGATGTTAGTATTTGAGTTAATAAAATAAAGACATCTCCCAGTACTCCCATTATCCTTACCATTAGCTGTGTGCACTTAAAGAATAAAAAGCCCTCGTCCTGTTTTGCCACATGGGAGTCTTTCGTGGCACCACATTAATCCAACATGCAGATTTTTTTTTTAAAATCTGATCAGGTGGAATATGCTGCAGTTAAAAAGTGTACAGCAGCTGTTTTTGAAAGTAATTATACAACAGTCTCAAACGTAATGTAAAAATGATTTGTTGATGTTAGTTTGCCAGATAAAGCACCTTGGCTGTGTGTAGTCATTGTGATATAACGGTTTAATATGTCTGTCACAGGGTGAACTGGCCATCTCCTCTGAGATGGAGAAGCTGCAGACTGCTTTGTTCTTCGATAACGTCCCTGATACCTGGACCAAACTGGCCTACCCCTCCACCTACAGCCTGTCAATATGGTGTGTTTGTGTGTGTGAGATGTTTGTCAGTGTGTCTAAATGTAAAGTATTGCGTTTTTGACGATAAAAAGGACAGTTTAAGCTTTACTTGGTTAATCTTGAATTTAGCTGTGAGAAATATGTGTGCCATTTTTTGCAGTGCAAACAGAACTCTGATATTATCTTCAGATCTTCTCCTCTCTTCATGGGTCTGACATGGCTTACTTTGGGGAACACATTTCAGACTTGTTTTATCAGGACTTTTTGTCCAATAGGGGACACAATCCAAATCCCCAGTTGAGAAAATAAATATTTCGAGTGATTGGTTGAGGGTATGGGATGGAGGAGTCTCCAGGAAATTAATTTAATTTTATGTATTGTGCTAAACATGATCTAAGTAAACGAATGTGTGTTTGTGTCAGGTATAATGATGTGCTGCAGCGATGTAAAGAGCTGGACAGCTGGACTCAGGACCTCTCTCTGCCCAGTGTCGTCTGGCTGTCCGGACTTTTCAACCCTCAGTCCTTCCTCACAGGTATCAAGCTTTCTTTATTTGTTCATATATCAAAGTAAAACTTCAGCATTGTTAGAAAATAAAAAACAAATCCTTTCACTTTTGCTATGTGTTGGATTTTTTTGGGGGGGGGGGTTTATCTCATTTGTCCTTCGTTTTTAGTTTGTATCATTTTCTTGTCCTGGCTTTCCAGCAGTGATGCAGTCTCTGGCACGGAAGAACGAGTGGCCCCTGGATAAGGTGAACCTGACTGTGGATGTTTCCAAAAAGTTTAAGGAAGAGTTCAACCAGCCTGCCAGGGAAGGGGCATACGTTTATGGACTTTACATGGAAGGTAGAAAAAAACACATTTTCTGCAAGTAATGTCACAGAATTTGAAGTAAAAGCTAATTTCTCCCTCTGTGAATGAAATTGTGTCATACATGATAAGAAATGTATTTTTTTTTCATAAATAAATGTTGCTTTTAAACAAAGCTATACCAGGATTTCCTCTTCTCAACATATGTTTGTCATAGGTGCAAGGTGGGATACTCAGTCTGGTGTGATCACTGAGGCCCGTCTGAAGGAACTAACCCCGGCCATGCCAGTTATCTCAGTCCGAGCTGTGCCAAACGACCGCCAGGAGACCAGGAATATCTATGAATGTCCACTTTATAAGACCAAGATCAGGGGACCCACATATGTATGGACTTTTAGCCTCAAGACCAGGGAGAGGCCAGCCAAGTGGGTGCTGGCAGGAGTCGCCCTGCTGCTCAGTGTTTGATTGTGACTTAAGGAATGTGAGTCAGTGATTTAATGGTTTGCAGGAATTAGAATTTTATGAGACAAATTAGGTTTCTACAGTGTGTTAAAACGTGTCGTCCATGTTTGATTTATCTTTAGCATAGACACCAATATATACATAAATGTCCTGGATAATAGGGCTAACTCTATCAGAGAAGAAGAGCAGAAATGAAATCAAAATTTCTTTTCTTTTTATTGAAAAATGATAAAATATACAGAAAGAAATGCCAAACATTCACACACAAAATCACAGTTAGAACTGATAAAGTCAAAGCTTTTTCTGAACAAGTCAAAGCTATAAACTAAGAGATACTTTACAAGCAGAAAATAAAAATATCAGACCGTGCTGCCTCATTAGAGCGGCATTCAAGTGTGTTCTTTCTGTAACACTTGTACCTCTTACAGTGTGTTATGCAGCAGTTTTTAATAGCACGTTAAATTACACAGGTGAAGTCATTCTGTCAAAATGACAAGACAAATTTTAATCGCATCGCTCTCCTTCCTACTTCACAGTACACATGGGTATGATATTCATCCATTCAATAAAAAATTACCAAAAAAAAGTGTGTATACCAGCTCTTTTTGAACTCTCAAAGACTCTAATGCACATACTGCAGCTTAGATACTGTATGTGTTAACAAACTGAAACAAAATCTGTCGAGTTTGGCCTCTGTGTGTGTTTGTGTGTATTTGTGTGTGTTTCCTAGTCACTATCAGACCAGTCGAGCTCCATCATGTCCATGGCTGCAGAGGACATGTTGATCTTGGTTCCGTGCCGCACGCTGCAGCTCTTCACAGAGTTCTGATTTGACGAAGCTCGCATGCTCACCTGCACTCCTGACTGCCCGATGACTCCCACTTCCCCTCTAATCTTTTGGCTGATGGCTTCGCTGAGGTCACCTCTTACTCCCTGGACCATGACTCCCATGTCACTCCTGCGACCCCTAACCCCCACCTCACTCCTGACACCTTGACCCACTACTTTCATAACTCCCAGGTCACCCATGTCCATGTCTATGTCTCCTATCCTCTCCATGTCCCCCATGTCATTCATATCTAAGGACAACATGTCTCCCAAGCCCCCTAAACTCCCATGGAGACCCTTGAACATGGTTGGGAGCCTCCCTCCTTCTATTCCTCCCTCTACCCCTCTCTCCTCCAGTCTATCCCCAAGTTTTTCTGTTTCCCACCCTCCGTCTTTCTCCCTCTCACCCTCCCCCTCTCCAAACCCACCTGAGTATCCTCGGACTATGGTGGTCACTCGGCTCCTCTGCATCCCCCCTCTCTCCCTGTCCCCGTCTCCCCATGTTCTTTCCTCCCTCTCCACTACACCGCCTGGGAAGCTCCTGAGTGTTACCTGCACCCTTCCTCCACTGTCATCCCTCTCCCTCTGCCCCCATCTTTTCTCCTCCAGGGTCCCTTCCTCCTCCTGCTCATCCTCATCCTCATCCTCATCTCCAAATCTGCCCTGCAACCCTCGGATCATAGCATGCAGCCTCCCGCTGTCGAGTGAGCCCATCCCCTTCTCCAGTGTCGCATTGCTCCCTCTTTCCGTGTCGCCATTGCTGAGGGTGCGTAGGAGACAACTGACGCCAGCACTACTGACCCCAGCACTGCTGATGTTGGAGTCCTGAGAGTGTGAGCGGAAGAATGAGCCAGAAGAACCGATAGACATCGGTGTGAAGAACTGAAAATGTCAGAGAGGAACGAGAAGGGATCACTAAGATGCCAAGAAGTCTGGGTGGATATTGGCTTCAGTTGCCTAAACAGATTAACATTTACTCGCATGCAACTCACTGGTGAGATGTTTGAGCGCTCCATGAGTAGGGATGTTGGACTGGGACTCATGTTGGACCTCTCCATCAGCCTCTCCTCCCACAGTCTGAGCCTCCTCTCCCTCTCCTCCAGCTCCTTCTCTTTGGAGTAAAGTTCCCTCTCCAGCTTTCGAAGGCGCTCCAGCGTCGACTCAATTTCACACCTAGGATGTGCAGACACAATGTGTGTTTAATTTTGCATTAAGTTGTTGTGAAGTTTCAAAGCAACTTTTCTAGTTAAGTAAGAGGTTCACTGTCATGATTAGCACTATTGTATCAAGCTTGTGCTCCAGTGTGCACTGAAGGATACTCTTGACTTATTACTGAGGTTTTAATGTCTTAATTAGTTTGGGCTGGCAGCATTTTTTGCCATCAAAGTTCTACAGCTGCCACTCACATTCAAGTTTTACCTAAATGATATATAATCCATACAATTATTATACAACAATATAATGACATGAAATGTACTGTTTGGCTAGTGAACAGAAAATAAATCTGCTTGTACATTTTATAAATGTGTTAATGCACGTCATCGATCTTCAACACTCTTGAATAATAAGTACTTTATTGATTCAGTGAAAAGGAATTTTTTTCACATGGTGAGAAAGTAACTGTGTTAAGAGCATGTTCACATATATTCTGTTTTTCAGTACACATAATTGTAACACCTTCATGGAACACACTTAAACACAAATCATGGTTAGACTTTCAACAAACTTTGAAAGGGGATCAATGTTTTTCTCTCTAACGTCTAAAGTCCTGATAACAGTTGTACATTTTTAAAAAGTGTTTTTATCAAACATGACATAAAATGTTTAGATTCTAAACTATTCCTGCAGGAGACAATACTGTAAAGCAACAAGTTAACCATTTGTCAAGGATGTAACTATTGAGCTGAAGAACTGTTTGTCACCACAAGAGGGCACTGTTAGAGTTAGTTACTACCTTTGAAACTCATACACAGTCAACACTCAGGGCAACTAAATATAGACAGATTTGATGCACAGCTATACCTCCTTCTGTGTTTCTTCAAAACACACACACACACACACACACACACACACACACACACACACACACACACCCACACACACACACACACACACACACACACACACACACACACACACACACCCACCACCACCTCCCCTTGCCCAAGTTTTCCACCCATACCAAAAACTCAGAACTGATTGCCTCGTTATACTCATGTTAAATATGCACAGAATTTCACACCTTCTCTCCTCTCTCTTTCCCTCTCTCGCGTCATCTGTCCACTTTGGCTTCCAACAAACGTTTCTGTTTCCCTCGTTTTACAGGGCTCTAGATTTCATATTCACTCAATACATTTCTGGTCATCCCTAAACTTTTCTTCTTCAGCTCAAACTGGTTTTCTCCTCTTTCTCTCTTCCACTGTTCCCCCATCCCCTCTGTCGCCTCCCTGCTGTCGGGTTAGGGCAAAGAGGAGGAGTGCAGGAATCTCTTCCATGGACTGTTTCCAGAGAGCTTATTATAGACTGAAGTAGAGCATAGGGTCACACATTCAACTTCTCTCCCGAGCTTTAGACTCCACAGAGCTGTGTTTGTATGCATGTGTGTGTGTGCATGCTGGCACGTGCATAGCTATGTTGAATTTTGTACATACATATTGAGTTTTATTTGTAGTGCAGTAAGCCACTGAATGCATTTGTCAAAACATAGCATGTGCGTGTACCTCCACTGGTCCTTGTTATGTAGGAAAGAGTTGCACTGGTCCGGCAGACGGCTGTCGTTGGCCATAGTCTCCAGGGTTACCAGCACCTGTTTGAACTGTGGACGCTCCTGTATGTATACGCACACAAGGTAGAATAACCAGCACATACTTATCGTTAAGTCTTTGAAAGTATAAAGGCGAGACGATTTTTTGAAGACATTAACAACTGCATCCGTTTTTTCATCAAGCTTACCTTTGAGTCTGCTTGCCAACATCTCCTCATCAGCTCTGCAAAACTTGCCGGACAGCTGGTGGGGATGGTCAGCCTCTAGATACCCACACACACAACACATGCAAACAGAAGAAGTAAAAGCCTTTAACCGCAGTAGAAAAATCTTGTC
This sequence comes from Symphodus melops, assembly GCF_947650265.1. Taxonomy (NCBI): domain Eukaryota; kingdom Metazoa; phylum Chordata; class Actinopteri; order Labriformes; family Labridae; genus Symphodus; species Symphodus melops. Next base: position 13,925,774 of record NC_136697.1, on the reverse strand, counting down.
ATGCTTGTCATAAATCTTGGAAATGAATAATACTTTAACAAGCTAAAGCCATTCCAAACCCCTGAAAAACATGTCCTCCAAGCAATCTTGGAAATGTATTTTAGAGACACAGTTTACACGAACCAATCAAATTTTTAAAAAAGCCAACTATTTTAAAACACATGAGAAAGTTATAAGTCCAGATACATGTATGTCAATCAAGTATGCAAAAAGGGAATAACAAGATACACAACTACATCTTTTAATTTTAACAGTACTGGTTGCATGTTTTTCAAGAAAAAGAAATCTAAATCACATCCACTGCAGAGCTTTTTAAATATCATATCCAAGGCAACTATTTCTTCAATAAAATGTAAACCGTGGCTGTGATGTAAGACCAGGAGGGTAGAAGTTGATGGCCTAATGTTGTGACTTTTATTATGTCCCAATGTTTGAAGATACTGCATGCAAATTGAACACATAGTGATGGAGGCTGCACTGTGTAAAGTGGTGAAAACAAATGTTTACTGTTCCACTCAAGCCTTTGAACACAACCTCAGTGCTTAAACTCTGATGTTAAGTAGGTACACTGTTCACTGTTGACTACAAAATCTGAGTTGAGCTTGTTGGGTTGCTACTGCTAATAGGCTGCACTCCAAGTATTTGGTCATCAATCAAAGTAGCACATGACTTGAATTTATGTATCAAAATAGAATCTTAAGGAATCACTCGGGTTATTTCTGTAAACTAATTGCATGGCAAAAGTTCATCTTCTTCAAAAGCTGCTTGAGTGACTGCTTCATTAGGACCGTGTTGAGGTTTCATTAGTTTGGTTTGACAAGCCTTGAAGGACAAGCAAACGGGCCGACAGCTGCCGCCTCACTGACTACGACTCACTACTAACAGGATAAAAGCAAAGGCACAGTGAAGATAAGAGAAATCTTTAATATCCTTATCAGAAGAACATCTGGACTGTGATCGTTTTAGAGACCTTGATTTGTCTTCTCAAAGACAGCTACAATATGTAAGACGTAGTATGTTTTCTTCAACGATTAAACTGCAGCTAATGTAAATCCACCAAGATAATGTCCCTGCATTAAAGATCGTCTGGCATCTTCAAAGGTCTGAATGAGCCCAGATAGCCCCATAGTACAGTGCACTACATGGAAACAGTGTTCTTTGGGGATTCATCCGAAAATATCACCAACTCTGAGTCGAGGGAGGGCAAGGAAGAGGGTCAGGAAGCAAGGTATAGCAAAGGAGGGGGAAATCAGAGGGAGACTGGGAAAGAGAGAGACAGTGAGTTATTTAGGGAGAGTATTTGGAGATAAGCCAAGAGCTACGCAGGAATCATATTCCCAGAATTGTTTGCTGGTCCTTCTATGTGCCTGTGTGTTTTTATGTGTGGTTGTTAAAGTGGATTCAAACACGTCAATAACTGAAACACATACAGTCCAACCGTCACTCCCCCAACTCCCATAAACCTCCTGAATCAACTGTCCCCTTTAATCTTTTCTCTTTTTTTTCTCATCGCTCGCTTGCTCTCTCTCCCTCTCTTTCTCTCGTAAAGGCTTTAGCCAGAGGGGGGAGTCTGGCCGAGCTCCACTACAGTGGATCCAAGCCTTACAAGAGCAGAGAACTGACATCAGGCCTAAAAATACCCAGCCTCACCAGCTTGCAGTGGAAACCATGAGAGCATCACATTGTTCATCCAGCCTTCTCAGACTCTGGTACATCGACATGCTGACAGTGGTCTTTACAAAAGTGTGTGTGTGTGTGTGTGTGTGTGTGTGTGTGTGTGTGTGTGTGTGTGTGTGTGTGTGTGTGTGTGTGCGTGCGTTTAACCTCAGTGCTGTATTAGAGGTTTACCTCTTGTTTTTCCACCACCAGCCATGCAACCTGCAGCCCTTCAAATCCTTTGAAAGGAACCTCTCGAGTCAGCATCTCCCACAGCACCTACCCACAGAACAAACTTTGTTACTTCATGGGGATAGAAATGATTTTTGTTAAATGCCTGAAGAGGAGCAAAACAAAGTAACATTTAAATACCACCTTCAGTTGTGCAGACCACAGTTCAGCTCATACTCTTGATACATTTGCTCATACTCTTACAAAACAGTACTTTTCTGATAGCTTGTTTTGTTTTTATTATTTAAAACATTGTTTTATCGATCAAACGATCAAAACAAATACACATCTGAGTAATGTGTTACAGCTCACCACGCCATAGGAGTAGGTGTCACAGGTCTCTGAGACAGGCAGACTCTGAATAACCTCAGGAGCCATCCAGGGAAAAGTTCCCACCACTGTCATGTGGGTGGTATGGGACAGAAACTTTGATGCTCCAAAGTCACATATCTGAAATTCCAAAAGAGCAAACCAAGAGGACAGCAGATTTTTAACTGCCTGTATGAACTGATTTAAAAATGCTTCTATGTGAATCTCTGTGCATGAAGAAAAGACACAAACCTTCAGCACTTTGTCTGCTGTCATCACCACTGAATGGGCGAGAAGGAGCAGATTAACAGGAGTGAAATAAGATAGTGATATAGAATAATGTTGGCTAGAAGATGCACAATGTGTTACCGTTTCGTGACTTGAGGTCTCTATGAATGACTTTGACTGGAGCTTCTGCATGGAGGTAATGCATCCCTGTGACGAAAAGAAGACAAGCATTTACAACTGGTCATACAAAACTCAGGCTGTGACAGATGCATGCAGGGGTGGCATGAAGTATATGTTTGCAAACACAAATTAATAGTACTCATTTACTCTTTCTGACTCAGCTCCTCTCTCCTTCAACTAACAACACTGAAGTATCATAGAGATGATGCACATTGCCTGCAGATCAGTGAATGAGACCATTTTATTGATTATTTCAGCTTTACCTTTAGCTATCTGTATGGCCCACATCATGATCTGCTCCATGTCCATCTCCTCACTCTGCTCACTTGAGAGGTACTCATACAGAGACCCCCCACTGGCATATTCTGTAACAACACATACATACACAGCAGTGATCATCGGTGAGGCAGAAAAGTCATTTTTTTCCCATGAACAGAATTGTTGATGAAAACGTTTGGTCATTTGGTTACGTTAAATCACACTGGAAACAAATGTTGGGATTGACCATCCTTAAACAAAGGATATTGATGAGCTAATTTCCATTTGTGTTGCAGCTAAAACATATTTCCTCAACATATATTATAAACATAATTATAAGACAGAGACCTCTCAGTTCAAAAGTTTAGCCCCTCCTATCACAAAGACCTGCACACAACAGAAATACCAGTAACGTTCATAAACACACACACACACACACACACACACACACACACACACACGCACACACACACACACACAATGACCGTCTAATCCAGATTATCCCTGACCTTTGAACCTTTCATTTTCCCCTATTAAGACTAACATTTCAATGAGACAAGAAAGACATAGAGGATAACATCCAATCAAAGGACTCCTTAGAGAGTGTTGTGGGTGCAAAACTAACAAATCTGACCCTTTAAAATGGATGAAAAGTTTTTTCAACTTTGACAAACAGTCATACCCCGAAACACTTCTTTTTCTACTGTACTTTTTTATTTTTAGTAAACACTGGACCAAAGTGCAGCAGTAGAGCGTAGTGTGTCGTACTTTCTCCTAACCATATGATCCCATCCAGGATTACAACCACATCCAAACATGCTGGTCTCAGTTTCAAATGTCCTGCCAGGAAACACAGCATGAACCAGCTCTCAGAGTATACACCAATCCTTCAAAACACACACAAACACCTGAGCATGTGCTAACACGTCTTTAAGTGGCACATCCAGGATTAAATACACACTAATTAAACTAATATACACACTGTGTTTTTTTTTAAAAGAGCACAATCTGCACCGACCTTCCATACCTCAACTTTAACCTTCATTTGACCTTCACCTAATGCAGTTATGAGGCTGCAGCCAAAAAGACAGTGATAAACATCTACATTTGAAGAGGACTTAGATATAACTCTAGAAGTAAGGGATTAGATATGAACAACGTGTCCAGATATTTATGTTCATGGGAGTACTTCTGAAAGGATACTTGAATCTCACACACAAGCACTCTCTCTCTCTCTCTCTCTCTCTCTCTCTCTCTCTCTCTCTCTCTCTCTCTCTCTCTCTCTCTCTCTCTCTCTCTCTCTCTCTCTCTCTCTCTCTCTCTCTCTCTCTCTCTCTCTCTCTCTCTCTCTCTCTCTCTCTCTCTCTCTCTCTCTCTCTCTCACACACACACACACACGCACACACACAGACACACACTTGATGTCTGACCTGTGACAATGCCATAGTTGGGAGATTCCAGCATGGCTCCATAAAACTGAATGATGTTCTTATGACTCAGGACACTAAGAATCTCGGCCTGCACATGAAGAGAAGAGAAAAAGTGAAACAGGCAAATGTATTTGCATCCTATTTCGTTTGTCGGCTGTATGATATCAGCAAGTAAACAAAGCATATCGATCGTCATGAAAAAATGTATTGCAAATTGTTACTGATCTAATGTAAACTTCAAATTTGTGGAGCTTTGACTTGTTATCCACTTCAAAGTTTTTCCTGACGGTGTTTCACTGAACTAAAGTCAGACCCTCTTTCATACCTCAGGTCGACTTTCAGAATAAAGACTTCCACACCGCAGTGACAAACATGCCATTAATCAGAGCTGACGTACGGGTCATACCCTCTGTGTATGTGGAAAATGTTAGTGTTGCCAGGCAACAAAAACAACTGACCTCCCGTCATATAAAATCACACAAGAAAAAGTTCAACTGAACAATAAAGTACTTCTACAAAAAAAAGTAATCAAAGCAATTTATACTATTGTTTCCAAAGCTGCAACTCTTCATTTACTCTACCGTGGGTAATGTGTCAGACAAAGTGCAGAGACAGCCTTTAGCAAAAATTCTCTTTAATGTGCACCAAAAATCAGAAATATTACACTATTATTGTTGAAGCCATAACACAGAAAAATAAGTTATTTAGGGTTTTAGATACAAAGCATCTTTGTAAACACAGATCATAACGTGCTGTACATTGTACAGTACAAAAACACTGTCAGGAAATTAGCACTTAATAATTGATCACATTTCGAAGTTAAGTTTGAGATGAACTTCAGATTTCATAGTTTGGCATTCCTATTTTAACTTCAGTAAATTATTCAAATACTGTGCGTCTTCCTCTGTCTCTGAATTTTGTGTGTGCAAAGTGTTGTGTTGAATTTCTTATGTTTTAGTTGCAATTCTTTCAAAGCCAGTGATCAATTAGCATTTACATATGAACTGCAAACACACACACTTAAATGCATGTCTGCCCATCCTGCATTTGTGTGATTAGGACAGTAAGAGAATTGATGTTACATTGTTTAACTCTTCGTGCTCAGTTTTGGTATCATGCCCTGATCTGAAGCGCATAAACCCTTGAATGACCACACACCTCGCCCTGAAGCACAATGGGAGGAACAAGGGTGTGCTGGCATAAATATATCTGCTCCATCCACAAAGTGGAGGAGGAGGAGGGGGACAAGGAGAGGTATGTTTAAGATAAACACATGTTCAACAGCAGACAACAGGGGAGGAGGGGGGAGGCAGGGAGGGAGTTATGACGCCGAGTCCGAAGAGAATCGAGAAGTTTGAGGAAACTGATTGAAGTTGAAGTTTAGGGTAGTACAGACAAGGCTCTGGCCTCTCATACATTGAATATTAAAATGATGCTGCTGAAGACATCTCTAAATGATGTGTGTGTCATTGTGTGTTTGTGTGCGTAATGTCCCCCTTACCTCTTTGTCAATCTTGAGAAGCTTCTTAACAGCCACTTCCTTGTCTTGGGAAATCCACAGGGCTCTGTAGACGCTCCCAAAGCTTCCTCCTCCACAGTTCTCATAGAATAGTAGGTCTTCATGCTTTATCTGCACAAACGACGAGCCAGGAGACGACATGGCATACTGACTAACGTTCACATACACACACACCCACACACACCACACACACTCACGCACGCAAAGAGTGTTACAGCAGCCCAAAAGGTTGCTGGCCTAACCCACCGATTCTTCCCACAAAAAAAGGTTGTACAGATCCACTCAGAGCAAAAGCAGGAGAGGAAATAATGAGGGGCAGAGAAGTTTACTCAACCGGGTCGAAGTGGATGTTGTCAGTCAGCAGAACAGATTGTCAGAGAGAAGAAACCAGAAAGTGCTGGAAAGAGAGAGAGACAGAGAGAGACAGAGAGAGAGAGAGAGAGAGAGAGAGAGAGAGAGAGAGAGAGAGAGAGAGAGAGAGAGAGAGAGAGAGAGAGAGAGAGAGAGAGAGAGAGAGAGAGAGAGAGAGAGAGAGAGAGAGAGAGAGAGAGAGAGAGAGAGAGAGAGAGAGAGAGAGAGAGAGAGAGAGAGAGAGAGAGAGAGTCTGGCTCCCTGTTTGTCAGACAAAAAAGTTGAGGCCCCCCGTCACTAGTAGAGGAGGTATTACATTGCCTGATAGTGGTGATCAAGTGTAACTACAATCCAACAGACCCACACACACGTTGCATACACACACACACACACACACACACACACACACACACACACACACACAGGGTGAAGATGAAGGGGAGTTGAATGTTCTAGTGTGGTGTAGTGTGTGCAGACACACTGTTCAAATATGGTCACTGGCATGCAGGGCATTCCTTCTTCCTGGATAACAGTGGCTATATAAAGCTCTACATGCACTACACACACACACACATACAAACACACACACACACACACACACACACCTACACACACACACACACACACACACACACACAAAAAGGGATATACAGCTCCGACTTATGGCATGTCTGACATCATGAATCAGCCAGCAACAAGGGAGACTTCCACAGATACACTCTGCATCTATACATATACAAACACACATGAGGGGAGCCAGGCAGTGACAGTGTGTTACTCAGCCTGGCAGGAAAAAAAGCCTACCATGTGACATCATCAAGCGAGTTATCTGTGCTGACATCAATGAGTAAGGAGAGCTAGGTTAGATCAGCTCCGGAAAGTTGGGACACTTCTCAGTTGTGGAAGCAGCAGTGACTCATTCAGCCCATAGTACAGCAGCCAACACTAGTGGCGCCAAAGGCCCTAAAAAAAAAAAAAAAGGTCATGGAGTTTAATAACTTAGTGGGATTCTTCCTCTGGAGAGAAGAAATGGTCTCAACAAACAGGCGGTCACAAAATAGAATATCCTGTTTACAAGTGGAATTTTATTTTGCTTCAGGGTTATGATAAGGGGGATAAGGTCAAAACATTATATTTCATCCATTATATTTCCTCTTATGAGAACCGTAAAAGTCTTAGACAGCTCTTTTGCAATCTATGAAGTGAATTTTTCCTGTGAATTTTGACAGTTTGGTCCCCAGTGAGCCCTGAGATATTAAAAGGACCCCAAATATACAAAGATCATCAAGGGAGCAGTGAAATCTGAATTGTTTACTCTAATCTAGTGGAATACTGTTACTGCTTCCTATATTGTAATCAGACATGTTTATTGAGCAGGGAAATCTTTTCCATAATTCATATTTACGATGTTGCGTATAGTTGCAAGAATGTGAGCAAAAATCTTTGAAAACAATTTTTGACATGGTCCCAAATATTGGTTTGGTTGTAGAAACTTTAAAAGTGACAGATGAAAACTAGATTGGTATAACTCTATAATTAAGAAAAAGTGTGCAGATCATTAATCCCTAGAGATCTATATTTAAATACAGTATGTGGGATACTCCTACACTTCCTTATGGTACTGATCCTCAGATGGATCTTGAAGCGGACCCTCCCTGCCGGGTAATACACACATTTTTAACTTTGTACTTGTGAAGCATAAAGGAATACTCTCAGACTAAACTAAACTAACAGCTGCCTCCAGAGCCACAGAGGATATTTTATCAAGCAGAGTACTTTGGATTCAGATAAAAGCTCCTTAAAGAAGTGGCCAGTCTTTACTGTGTTTATGTTGGAGACAGATGTTTCAGAGAAGTCACACATGTTAATGTACCTGCTCTACAGTCAGGAAATTAAAGAAGGTTTCGAAGAATGACCTCAAAGCATTAGCACTGATAAATTATTTTCTTTTATTTACAAGGCAGACCACACATACAGTACAGTTACAGGCTGCTCTAAGGAAAGCCAGCCTCACAGAGGTTCTCGACACACAGTCACATTAAAAGCTCCTGAGATCAAATGAAATTCAATGACACTTGTCAAGACCACACTCAAAAATCTACACGCACGGATATAAAAATAAAATCACACGGACTGATCCCCACTGATAGAGACGAGAAGATTTCCCCTCAGAGTAGAAGTTTTCTTAGAGACTCCACATCCAGGATCAGCACTTGCAGTGAAAGGAGTACAATTTGATAACCAAACTGACCTCAGAGCAGATCAAACTAAGAACCATTATCAACTAGAATTATTCTTTTAGAGTTGCACACAGTTGTAAAAACACAATCCTGCAGCGATACTATTTTGAACACTTCTTACAATACCATAATTTACCTCAATTTAGCTAATACTCTTGTAGTAGTTTTGAAGTGTTGTCTTATTAAACAACACTTTTTACCTAAAAGACATCCAATTTGAAAGATTTTTCTTCAATTTTGGATACAATCGTGTAGATTATAAAGTAGATAATTGTTTTCTGATTTCACATTAATCTGTATATTCCAAAGAAGTTATGAAGATCTAGGCTACAACGGTTGATGTGTTTTTTCCCTGTATGATTAAGACCATTGGGAGAGTACAGTTTGATTTACAGGCAGGTACAGTAATGTTTTGTATAGTAGGGCTCATCTCGGGTGGCACAACATAACAGGACACTCCGATAGAAATCCACTGTATAGAACAGTGAAGTTCAGTCATGCAGGATATTGATTCAAGTTCTATACACTACAGTTCTATCTAACAGGTCCCAAACAGTAACAACTAGTACAGTTAAAGCCCCCAGTGTTGGGGGGCTGAGACACAGCGACAAGAGAGCAGCTGAACACTTTATGTCCGGGAGGAAGAGGCTTTTAATGGCACAGTACAAGTCCTTGATCCGTGATAGTCCTTGAAAGTACAAGAGTCACTGACAGTTACGATTTTCTACTGTACAACCAGCCGAGTTAGTTATCAAATCCAGGTAATGTGTGTGTTTTTATGCTAACGTTACAGAAAAGGCGATGGTGGTGGAAGATCTGGAGCTCATGTCCGTCGAGGCTCCAGCCTGTAGGAGAGCTGGGTCAGCGCCCTCTGGTTGTCAATCACACTCAGCTTCCTAACGTAACCCCGGACATCTGCTTGGTTTTTGTTAGGCTGGCATATGTCTGGATCTAATGTCGTAATAGGAAGGACACATGTTAAAAGATGGGTTTATAGCTGTGTGATAAAAATGTGCCAATATGTAATGACCACACTTACTGAATGGTTGGCTTCTACAGTGCCTCACTTGCCGAATTGTGTTGGCTATGATACGCTGGACAGATAAAGAGAAGTAACTCTGTGTTAAACTTGAGCTAACAAGAGGGTCATTTATATTACTCATCCCTGTCATGAATAATTGCCCTTTCAATTTGAATAGATACTTACCATTTTCTCAAAATTGACCATATTGTCAATCATGGTCTTGTTGCCCTCGTGTGTAAATGTCATATCTGTAGAAACAAACATTTTCACTTGAAAAAAGTCACATTTCTCCAAGAGAATAATCTGCATTTACTGATTCTGTAGGTGCAGAAACTGATTTCATGTAATAGAAGTGTTCTGAGTTCCATTAGTAGTCCTAACAGTACAGTCCACCAGGGTTTCAGATTTACTTTTATTTCTGTTTTTGTATGCGTTATGATTTATTTTCAGGAGTCTTTATATGTTTAAGGAGGTTTTTAAGTGAGTGTTTTCATTGTTGCTTTTATATTTGACAGTGCAGAACTTTTAATCCACTTGGAAGTGGATTTGATCTGACACAGGAAAAAAGTCTATGTGGACAGCAGAAGAGGCCAAAAGCAATCGTCCAGAATCCATCCATTTTAAACAGACGTCTGCAGAACAGTGCAGTTTACAATTTACACTTGGATATCTGTATTGTCGTTAGATGACAGCCTATGGATTCCTGTAAAACCGTGATGGGGTAATCATGATGGAGACACGTGTCATACCTTTAAGAAGGAGGGGCATGAAGGGAATAATGGGCGCTTCTAGTTTGGTGACCGTGAGTCGATAAGATCGGTGGTTTCTTGATGGGTCCTGTAACAAAACAACAATTTAAATTCCATAGATATTTGAATGCAATAAAACCAATACAAAACGTGTTTACATTTTTTTTATTTTCCAAAGAATGCAGCGATGCAGGTCTTTATTTTCACTCAGACTTTTAGAAATCTATCCATGTACATTTTTCTACATCGCTACATAAAAGCTGCCTCATCTACAAAGGAGGAAAACAGACTTTCATGTAACTCACCATCATACTTTCAAACTCGGCATAGAACTTCTTAAACTTGGTGGGGAGTTTCTGCAAAGACAGAAAAATGAATTACAGAACAGAACTAACAGAAACTGAAGATGTGTTCATGTATCAGATAGTCAGCGGGCAAACTTTACCTCCCATGTCTGGCTCAGTCTGCTCACAGCTGGGTTGCTCATCCCCATAATGATGGCAAAGAATGAATTCATGTTCTTAAACTCCCGACAGCTGCAGGTAAATAATAGAAAGAAAGACATGTAGAAAATGCAGAAAAATCAAGAGAATCTTTTACAAAAAAGTCTGCGTATTAGATGTGTGACATGTCTTGCGCACTGTGCAGCTATCTTGATGAACTTCTTCAGCAGCTGGACTCGCTTGCTGAGCTGTCCGCACAGGCAGACCTCAGTGACCACCCACAGCTGGACCTGGTTGAATCTCCGCAGAAACAGGTCCAGGTTGGCCGTGGTCCTCCTGAAGTTCTGTCGGCCGAACGTGTGGTAGAGCAGCTCATGCTGGGGGAAGAGGGGGGGAAACGTTAGGGACAGCAGGTTTAGATGCAGAACTCATTTTTAAATCAAATGTTTCCGCAACACTATGAGTGTAAAGAGCAGACTTCAACCACTAGTTTGAGCTGGATGTTAGTGTGTGTGCATGTGTGATACCTCATGCACACAGCTGAAGAGCTCCCAGTCAAACATAGTCATTTGGTATGCAAGGTCCTTAGAGCTCATCAGCTCAAAAGTTGACATGGAGCCTGCAGTGGGACCATCCTGGTCTGGAAGAGGAACCTAAGGCACATAGGTGTAGATGGATACACACATAACAAAAAACACAGACTAATCACACAAACGCTTCTTTCAAAAATCCATTGCTATTGAGACAATAATTAACTAAAAAAACTAAACAGGGGAAACCTTCATCTCTTACTATATTGTTAAGCTGGTCTCTGGGACAGGCAAATAATCGGCCGTTGATACTCAGAGTAGAAAACACAGACACATCATTGGGCTTCAGGATTAGTTTTTCTGCAATGAAAGTGGGGACAGTCAAGCTTACATCATCAACAAAATGTATCCTAACACGTTTGGACAAAAGTCACCCTATTATGGACCTTGACTTGACAGTTCGCACTGTCTCTGTCAAAATACTGAAAATGTGTACAAAGGGACTGTTCTGGTGAACTGCTCTGTCAGGTTTTTCATCGTTCTTTGTACTCACCAGCAGCGGAGCTGAGGTGAACCAACAAGAGCTCATCGGTGGTGCCAAGTTTGTCGGCAACAGCACTGATGACGTCTCTTCCCGTCGCTGTCACGGACACACGGATCGTAGAGTATGTGTGATCGCTGCAGTACACCTTCAGTAGGACTGGACACACACACACACACACACACACACACACACACACACACACACACACACACACACACACACACACACACACACACACACACACACACACACACACACACACACACACACACACACACACACACACACACACACACACACACACACACACACACACACACACACACACACACACACACACACACACACACACACACACACACACACACACACACACACACACACACACACACACACACACACACACACAAATAATTAACATGTTTTGGTCCGACTTTTACGCTAGTGAAAATGTCAGGGTTTGCTTAGTCATACGATTCTTCTCACGTGATGTTTCATTTTAAAATGTAATCTTGTAAACTGTTATTAAAATATCTTGCTCCTCAGGGCACACCACTGGCAAAGTACAAAACAAACCTTCACAGACACACAATATAACTTACTGTCATCTTGGTTCCTAATGGGCTGCTTCTTCTGCAGTCTTTCGTCCCCGCTGCTGAACTGTCGTATGAGGGTTTTCTGTTGAATTAAGATGTGCAGTCAGGTTCCATATCACTGTGATGTAGCTGACGTGTAGACTGTGAAGTCATAAAAGAAGTCTAGATGTACCTTTTTTGTGGCTTTGGCTTCTTCCGATCTGCAAACAAAAAGCAAAATTGTGTTCAATAAATATGGCTACGTTAAAAAGCCTCACAGTGAAAGAGTGATGTGCTGGCGTCACTGAACATACTAATTTAACGACTTTCTCCAAATCAGGAACCAGGTCTTTCAAAGCTCTCAAAATCCGAGAATCATTTGATACACTTCCGTACAACTCCTGAATGAATTGAGATAAAAACAACACACTTATACCATGTTCATACTCTGCATTTGTTCTGATAAATACTGTTAAGGTGGCTTTTGCTCACCTCAAGAAAAGAGATCGCAGCAGGCTCCTCCTGAAGCATGTATGTGTGTGTGTTGGCCCAGCGCAGGGCTATTATGAGGACTCTTCTCTTACTGTTGATTGAATACTCCAACCTCTCTTGTTCAGAGCCAGGCGGGGATGCAGCATGGTAGGTGCACACGATGTTAAGGATAAAGGCCGTTGTCAGAGAAAGGAAGCGCAACTGTGTATATAAACACAGCATTGGAATGACCAAGACCTAAAACCTTCTTAACTGGGATTACAACCTGTGACTGAGGTGTAAAGAGAGGGGTGTGCTCAGTTCATTAGTGCTGGACAGTCAACTGCTGCCTCAGCACTTTCACCACACTGACCAGTTAAAGGCAAAATCTGAGATGTTGTCAGTACCACTGTGATAGTTTGGCCCAGATAATACAGGTAGACAGAGTGGGCCTGTCAACATAACACACGCATTAAAGTCAGTTAACTTTACAAGAGGGAATTACAGACAGTGTGTATTATTAAAACAAGTAAATGGAGTCAGAAAAAGGATATTGTGCCATTAGGAGAGGGCACAGCTGGCTGTTTGGAATGAAGACACAGTGCATGAGGACAAAATCATCCACCGCTGGATCTGCCAGGGGAGGAGGAAACACACCGCAACAGGGGAGATAATCATCAGCACCAAATGTCATGAAATTTTCATTAATCATTAATGCGTATCTCTTGGCTTTCTCTATATATACCTGGCATTATTCCTCATCAGTTGATCTATTTTAAACATATAGCTAAAATATTCTACATTAAGTTTATTTTCTCGGTCTTTAAGGCTACCTGGTTCACTGTGATGTATGTCCATCCTCATGGCCTCAAGGAAATGCTCGAGAATCTTCTCTGGTGTTCCTGAAATAACAGTGTACCTGCAAAAGGCAAGAAGAATTTCATTGAGAAATTCCCAGTTTTATGACACAGCCAAATGAGATTTATAATCTACCGTTCACTTGTAAGTTTGTGTGCGAGACTCTTCACACATACTTAATGCTTCCCTGGGTGGAGGCACGAGGACTTTTTTCTAACACCAGCACAGCTTGTTCATGCTCTTTCAAGCGCACCGTGTTGGCTTCCACATCCTACAAAAAAACAACAAGATCCATTTATTTAAATATTGTAACACTCCATGCAAAAATTTCATTTTAAATGTAATGCAGCTTCTCCACCAGAGGGGGGAGACATACGTCATGGTAAAGGTAAGACTTAGTGTATAGCGCTTCAAAGAACCAACTAATTCATGAAAGAGTTTAGAGAAATGAAGAGATAGAAATGCAGAAATAGCAGTGACTTTGTCAACAATTTCTCTTGTATCCAATCACAGGTTAAATGCTCATCCCCCCCCCCCCAAACCCACCCTGAGTATCCTGTTGAAATCTTCCTTATCCACCCGCAGGAAGTGGCAGTTGTCCTCCCTCAGGACGATGGAGGCCGCACGAGGTGAATCTGTAACCAGGGCCAACTTCCCAAAGTCATCCCCCTCATGGAGCGTACACACCACACCCTAAGACACACGCATTAATAAATACCCTCCAAACTCCAACAAGCTCAGACACAAGGACAGTTTATTAATCATCTTAAGCTCTGAAGAGATATCAGAAAATGCAGGTGCCTTGGGACTGGGATGACTCATTTGTACTTGCCTCTGTGTGTGTGTGTGTGTGTGTGTGTGTGTGTGTGTGTGTGTGTGTGTGTGTGTGTGTGTGTGTGTGTGTGTGTGTGTGTGTGTGTGTGTGTGTGTGTGTGTGTGTGTGTGTGTGTGTGTGTGTGTGTGTGTGTGTGTGTGTGTGTGTGTGTGTGGTTGATGAAAGCATGCGTTTATGCACATGTGGAATCAATGTGTATGCACACACATGGCAATGTAGATTATCTCTGCCTGTACGATGGTTGTAAATCAGCAGTGTGAAAATTGTGCATGCCGACAATCCCCAAAGCCTTTAAATCATAGTGATGAGTCACAGTGAGCTGAGCAGTTTACTGAACCCCTCTACTGGTATTTCCCAGCCCCACAGGGAGAAAATTGTTGGTCTTATCATACAGACAGAAACAGCTGCACATTTCAATCTATCATACAATCATAAATAAACCCCTATGTGTCAAAGAGAAACACCAAAGCAGCCAGGTGGAGAAATAGATTTAAGCAAACACACCTTGCCATAGATAACCACATTGACCGAACCCTTCTGAATGATGTACCATGATGTTCCCTCCTCACCTTGGTTGAACACTGGAAGATAACCAGGAAAACACTTTAATACCATGACATGAAAAACGAGCACACATTGTGGACAAAAGAGGCAGCACATAGGTACTGCTGTGAAATGATACTGTTTGTGCCAGTTCATCTCTGATGTCGACACACAGACATGATAGACACCTTCTTAGATTCATTGTGACCTACACTTCCTCTGAATATATCAACGCTCAGGCGTTACCACTAGGTCAACTGAAACCCCTCTTAAAGTCAAGTTTGCACATTTAAAAAAAAAAAAAAAGAAAAGCCAAGTTGCCATCATATGAAAACGTTTGTTTACATACCACATTTTCCTAGGGTTTTAACATCAATGAGTTTGTGTTTTTTTGGGGGGTAAAATGTTTACTGAAGGAAGGGGGGCCATGTCAAACCTCAACACCTTACAGTTACATACTTTGTATATGATTTTCTTTTTTTTAAAAGCATGCTAGTACAAATAAGACAATAGGAAAACTTACACACTGTTCCAGCTTTTGCATGAGACTCAAAGATCACAACACTTGCCAGTTCCCTCTTCACCTAAAAAAACAAAAAAACAAAAAGTTTAAGTCATACTTGGTTTAGCTGCAAAAGCTATAGTAATAGGACAGTAATGATGATTGTCTGTAAGGATGCGTGTCTTTACAATCCATCACAACAGCACATGCAAAAAGGTTATTGAAATGTCCATTTAGAAGCATTATATCCAAAGAATAACAGAGGGAAATTGTTATAAAACATGTTGAACCTCTTTCACCTCCTGGAATATGATTTGTGTGACTTTAAATGTATAATAATGACATGATTTTTATAAGTGTGTTGATAAATAAAAGACTGCACTTCATATAGGGATTTCACACTTGCAGAAAACTCCTGAAAAATGTGTGGCAATTTTTCACCCAGACTTGGACCGCCCCTTAGTATTATTTCCAAAGAAAGTTAGTGTGCTGACGTGAGAACGCAGAAGGATATTATTCTGAGAATTCACTTTGAGTGAGTAGGAGAGGGCGGTGAAATTGACATCCTTCTAGGATCAAGTTTAGGGTGCATAGTATGTATGCATGCGACAGCTAAGATCTCTGTGCATATTAAACTGCTGCATTATGTTTTCATGTTCAGCGTTATGTTTTTTCTCTGCACTTTAGTTGATATTGTTGTTCAGCTGAACAACACAGAACACTGATGTAAAGGCAAATGTTTTAATTATAGAGTTGTATAGCGGACTCTGCACAGCCGGGTCAGGAGAATCTCTGGAACATTTCTTCTGAAATAGTCTCGATGTTTTCAGGAGTGCATAATTATGTGAAAATGGTTATACAATCTAATCTACATGATTAGATGATGGTGTGTACTTGCTAGCAAAAAAGCCTCTGTGTAAAACTGTGTACTATGAATGAAACCTTTATTGCCCCTAGGGGAATTTGTCTTGCACTGAGAGCATCAAACACTATAGAAACAAACATTTACAAGAGAGCACAAAAGAATAAAAGCACATAAATCACACAATCCTGTTAATAAGAGAGATGCTGACAGTGAGTATCATTTTTCCCTCTGGTCTTAAAACAAAAAGACTGCAGCAATTGACTCTGATGTAATACTGGCATTTTTGGAAACCTGCCCTGTCCCTTTAAGAAGAAAGAGGAGCGTCTGACTCACAGTGTTGGAGAGGTGAGCTAAGGCCTTGATGTGAAGTAGCTCATCATAGATGATCTCCAGGTCATCCCCTGTCCTCTGACCGGGCCTGCAGACACAAACACTGGTTATTCAGAATAAACTGACTGGTAAGCTTACATACACATACTTTATTTCTTAGATGCACTCAAATACTAAAATAAGTCAGTAAATCAGTTCTGTGATCATAAAAAATATTTTTCAATATTCTTTAACATGATTGTACTGCGTATTAAATTCAAACTCGTCCACATAATTGAAACAAAGAAATGACTATGCAACACAATTAAGTGGTATTATGTTATGTGTGTTGTGTTGCTCGGGTAGTTTAACTTCTAGTTGGTTTTGTTCAATGTTACTAACGATTTCCTGAGGATCATGCGCAGCAATGCATCAGGTCCAATCTGAGCGAGGAAGAGAATGGTCTCTGGCAACTCTTCCTCACTTTCCCTCTTCTCCTCCTCACTAGGCATCGGCGTGTCCTCCTCCTCGTCATCCAGGAAGCGGTAGAACAGGTACTTATCCTGGAAGCCCAGCTCCTGGTCCACTACAGAACAGACAAACAGCATATTTTGATAAAACACAAGTTTAAAAATTAGACGATTAAAAAAACACTCATTATGTATGTGACTGGCGATTCTCAGCACACATGTTTTCTTAGCTCAGACTCTTTTAAATTCAAGATTTTTCTTTCAAGTGCATGACTTTGAAATCAAGCTTTAATCTATAGTTCATGTTTCTGCTTCAAATCTTTTAATTAGATGTTCATGCTGGTAGCCCGTCTTCCAAATAAACATTGTAGATGCTTCGAGCCGGACAGAGACACTGCGAGTCTGTAAGCCACTTACATTTCTGATTATCACTTTATCTTTAATCTTCATACATTAAACACAGTGAAATTGAAATGTTTTATTTTAAGAGTGGATCTGGGTCTGACAATTGCATTTTTATTTGTGTGCATTGAGGGGAATCGTTAATGGCCTACATTATGATTAGAAAGCAAAATAGGACGCCAAAGTTAAACTTACCATGGTTGAGCCCCCCTTCTTCAAGTAGCACCTGCCACATCCCAACAGCATGGGAGCGTGTGAGCACACAGGCACTCTGCAGCACCAACCAGTCCACCAGCTCTGTGCCTACACAGCATTGTCTGAAGTACAAAAAAACATGTGTCATGTGTTTGTTTTTTTTCTGTGTAAACACAAAGTCAGAGTAGCACACAAAAGGTACTCTTACCTGTATGTCTTGAGGTGGTACTTCCTGTCACGAATCATGTGTGGGGCTCTAGACAGGATGGCATTGCGGAGAACCTTCCCCGCTCTCTGAAGCTTCTCTGAAGGAATCTACGCAAAACACAGGAATGTGAGGTGAGTTTGGATGACAGATAGTTTCAGTAAACACTTGCAATAGTTGCTCTGACCCCATGCTGTGATGTTTACATGACAAAGTTAAGAGAAAACAAATTGTTAGAATTAGCCCCCTTCTTAGCAAAGAACAGGCCAATGACAACATATTAGTTCAAACTAAACATGCACCAAGATTGCATTATCTATGATGTAAACTGGTGACAATGATCAGGGCCACGGTAAACTATGTAATATGATAAGCCATTGAAATTCACTAATTCCACTGATTTTGAATAACACAAAGTGTGCACACAAATGAGTTCAATGCAAATTAAGGTAAATACAGTACAGCTATAATGGCGGTAAAACTGTATCAAACATCTCCACAAATACATCCGACAGAGAGGGACACCTGCACCTTAGGAAAAAAAGGAAAAGGAGCAGATGTGGGCACAAACAAATACACACACACATAAACACGCACACACACACACAAAGAGCTGCATGTGTATAAAACAAAGGCTGGCATGCTAATAGGGCAGATGGGACCTTTTTTTCTATGTGCATGTATTAGCTAGCATTAGCATAACTACAGAGCACCACAGCTGTGAGTCATCCCTGTCTCTTCTCAAAGTACACACACCTACAAATCCCATTCTGGTATTCTGAGTCATTGACACACATGAACGTATGCAGCACTCCACTATGTCATGGCACTGTTTTTTTTTTTCTAAAAGGACTAAGAATATTTCAGTTTTTTTAATAAGCACTTTATTTTCTACCAGTGAGACAATAATTAACAATATTGTGCTGAACTTCGCTTGACCTCTCCAAACAGATACTCTTATAAAAGTAGTGCAGCAAAGAGGAATCAAAGACAACTGGGACTGCATGGGCCAGAGTGTGTTGGCTGTGAGTTTGGTTCATTCATGCTGGAGGAAGGGCACAGCTTTCTGAAATGAGTTGGCAGGGGTTACTCAAGGGATCAAATTGCCATGCCGGATTTTTTCCCCCCATTATGTGCAGTGTGCTGTAGTGTGCATATACCTTGTTGTGAGCTTTATTTGCAGAGTCTGAGTTCATGTTGTCTTTGTCGGTAAGTCCTGTGGAGGAAAAGAAACATACACTTTTAATAAAACTTCACAAATATCAAAAGACAACTTTTTATTTTATAGCATAGATGGGTTTTTTACTGCTCAAGATAAACACATTAAAAAAAAGTGGTGAGTAGTAGAGTAAACAGAGATGTAAGAACAGTAATGTATTTTTAAATTAATCAGATGAAAAGATTGCTATAAAATTGCTTAACTTTCTTTCCAAGATATAATACTTTTTTTTAAAACAAATTAATCCTCTATAAATGTTCTGACCGTCTCTTATTTACAACCAGTCCGATCCATTTCTTTTAATAACCACATAATAAAATATTGTTATTGGTGTGTGTGTGTGTGTGTGTGTGTGTGTGTGTGTGTGTGTGTGTGTGTGTGTGTGTGTGTGTGTGTGTGTGTGTGTGTGTGTGTGTGTGTGTGTGTGTGTGTGTGTGTGTGCGTCAACTCACTGTCATTGCTGGATCCACTCTCCATTGCTCCATAAGGAGGGGCCAACAGTCCAGCCAAGCTCTGACGATACTTCTATAACAAAAAACACAAACATGCATCACAATTCATGTCGACCCCTATAACATTAACACCTCTGCCACGATGTCAATAATAATTATAAGACAAATTAATTCATTAAATGTCCAATCCATCACATTTTTCTTCCCTCTAACACACATAAACACTTTGACACACACAAACTGCAAACGCCCCTCAAAACAAAGCCCTTTGTACAACCAAGATCATTTACATGCAGAACAACTAACATTATATAACACACACACACTCTCTCTCTCTCTGTGTCTGTCTCACACACACACATATTCACACACAGAACACACTCGCACACATAACATCAGTATTTAAATCAGGGTTAATAAGAGAAGCCAGAGTTGCTAAATGTGTACAGATGCTGCTCTTACAGATGTTAAAAACATTAAAATGTTTCTATGGCATAGGCACTGAAATACACAGAGCAGGTCATTATGAGCCTGCATATGCCATTGGTCTTCTGCAAGGTAGTTACCTTTACACACAAACAAGAAAAGACAGAGAGAGCATCTGTTTGACCCACAGACATAAACACCCGGATGTCTTTTCTCACTCTAAAACACAACCAGCACAAACACTACAAACCATTTCTGCATGATTCATTTTCAACACACAAAAAAAGGAAATATATGGCAATATTACACACAAGGAAGTCTACATGCACATCACACAGAGACTACACAGTGTAGCTGAGGAGTCAAACTCACCTGAGGATACACACTCAGCGGCCTAAAGCTGGAGGGACTGACACCCCAGAGAGCTGCCCTCTGCTCCTTTACAACTCACACACAAGCCACCAGATAGCATCCTGCTCCAAACAAGCTGCTCGCATCCTCTCTCTCTCTCTCTCTCTCTCTCTCTCTCTCTGTCTACAACAGTCGCCCCAGTGTCTCCCTCTTTCTCTAGCTCCCACCCTCTCCAGCCAAGAAACAAACCACTTTCCCTCCCAGGTTACCACGGTGATCTGTACAACTGAGCTACTCCAGTGGGTGAGGAGTAAAAGGGAAGGAGAGAGAGCAAAAGGGGGGCAATAGGAGGGAAAGAAAAGAGCATGGTGAGGAGAGAGGGTGAGGATGGAGAGGGAGGGAGGACAGGAAGGAGGCTGGCAAAAGACACAACACGGGTCATAAAGGAGAGAGGAAGTGGGCAAGAGAGATGTAGTGCAGGTAAAAAGGGACGGATGCATAAAAAAGGAAAGAAAAAGAAAGGCTTACAATACATGCCATACTAAGCATCCGCCGTTTGACAAACTGTATTTTTAACAGCCGTCACAGAAGAACTCTTTTACATTTCCCCCCAGTTTATTTATCCCATTTTCACTTGGTGTTACATTTATGGAGCGGCACTTTTCTCTTTCATCCTTAAATCAAACACATGACTGCATTCATCCCATTGCTTTCTTGTCTTTGTCACACACATGCACACACAGTTGAATTAGCACACGCAATCACACACACAAAAACATGAAACACAAAGATCCTTTTACTTTGAGCTGAATAAGATTGAAAGCAGGACAACCTCGGGCTGTGTTTTCTGCTTTATTTCTACAGTCCAAAAATAGAAGGCAGAGAGAGAGACCGAGTGCACTTAGGCAACAAACAAACACACAACAAGCCTGATAATAGGATGGCACACATGATTCAATAAACACATGTTTAATCCGGCCTTTCATGTGTATCCATGTCAAAAAATGGAAACATCCCACCTCCATAAAACCAGGTTGTAATCATCTATTTTTAAAAACCGCAAAGGGTTCATTGTTGTTTAATGAATTGCGGCACTGATAATTGTCATTAAGTGATAAATTAACAATTATATTCATTTTAGATTAAGAAAAGCTATCAAAGGAGATTTTTTTTTTTACCAAGAAATCATCCCAAGAAGGATGCTTTGTTGGCCTGAGGAAGATCTTGAAGATCAAACGTTTGCCTGTTTAAATAAAAAATGTGATTGGGAGGTGTACGGTGTGTGGACCTGTGGAAGTAAATTTCTACACTTCTCCTGCACCTGTATGCATTTTGCCTGGAAGTGTGCACACTCGTTTTCTCTCCTTGTTGACAGGAGCAACAGTGCTCACGGTCATATCAGTTTTTAATTTTTTTAACAAAACGGTTGTGAATTTTTAAAAGGTCATCTACTAGTGACAAATATTTCAATTAACCAAACCTTACTATTGAGCAAAATGCTGCATGATTTAATCAATATTTCACACACTGAAAATCTAGGTCAATATCAAACCACTGTCCTTCATCAGAGCAGTTCAACACTTTTAATCTTATTCAGCTCAACAGTTCAACACTGAGAGAAAAAATGGGTTACATTTCACATTAGCGAGCAGAGACAAAAGCCAACACTTCATCTACACTAGTTCAACCTTACAGTCCCTTAACCTTTTCAGACTCTCAATTTATATGTTCCAAGCATCAACACTGATGAATCTTCTCTGATTTCACGGATTCAACTTGCTTCTGAAAAGCTTGAGCCTACGTTACACATGACACAATATGAAACATGTAGTCTTTAGCCCCATCCAGTGTCAACTCAAGTGACATCACTTGAGGATATTGCACACAGATTACATGTAGATCGCTCCAGGGTTAGAAATGCTTATTACAGCGCATTTCATTTATGTAGTCTTACTCCCACAGACCTGTGGACATGCTTTGAATTGTAAACCAATTCTACTCACTGTAATGTCTATGAGTTCATGTGAGTGAAACAATCTGAAGCACGAAATCCAAAACCTTTTGTCCTCTGACCTTAATATAAACAAAAAACTATCTTGCATAAGAAACAGTGTTTCCAACACCACACTCTTCTCACATAGTGCACGTTACAGAGCCTACACCATATTGTAGAGATTCTGAGTATGTATGACCATACCCTTTATAGTAGACTCATTGCAACCTAATGCATTGAAAGGGCTTGTGTAAAATTGATTATCACTATCAGCGTACTATATACCATCATCTCGAAGCTTTGATGAGCAAAAAGTGACATTTGACTAGTCTCGAGCAGAAGAGATGTGAAAATATGTTTTATTATTTATTCAAAATGCAGTACTTCATATTTTTATAAGATATTTAAGGGTTTTGTGAAAAAGACTCAGTATAATATTATCACTGAAATGTATGCTGTTATTTGCCGTTATTGTTGATGCCCAGCCAGTGTTTAGCTCTATGTTTCAGCTGTGCTACAGCAGTGACCTCATCGTCAAGAGCCAGCGAATGTCCAAAATGTGTCTTTTTTCATTGTTCCGAATGAGTGCACGACATCGATAGAAGTCCCCTTTAAAGGGGAGTAGGGACTGACAAATACTGTAATAATGCCTAAATGCTATAAACCAAAAACAAACTCATTAAGCATCCCAAAGAAAAGAGGATCTTGACACAGTTTAATTGGCTGGGCAGACACTTGTCGTCTTTCATTGTGAATAAGAATCACTACTAAACTGATCCACTGCTCTGTGAGGACTCACCCAGATAATGTGAACTGCAGAGAAGAAACTATTACAAAGCCAACTCGGAAAGAGCAAGTCATTTAGGCCAAATCATCATGACTTCTGAGTCTTCCAGTTCATATGAAACAGAATCCAGTTACCAACAAACATCAGCAGAAAATGACTTTGTATAGTCTAGATATGAGTCATGTCAATCTATCCAAACTACTGACCTTTCCCCACTCTCAGAAGTGCTCCTTGGTGATTTGTTACAGATGGATGGACACTATACCATAAATATCAATATATAATTTCATAACATACTTTTATGAACAAATTAGTGGACACCACATGGTATTACTACTCTTTAAACTCATTTTGAGAAAAAAATGGTGAGACATTTGTTTTATTCTTGTTATTCATCTATTGGCTGCAGTAGAAGTTCAGGCGCATCCTACATGTGATGAAAATGTTTGGAATGATGAGTAATAAATGACACAGAAGGGACAAATCTGCTGTGAAAAGGGCAGTTTAACTACATATTCACCTCCTACTTTATAAACACACAGAGACAATATTGTTATTAAATTTGAATTTGAGTCAGACTATCAAAAAAGTACTTAAGGGAGCTCTGTATTTTCCCCATCTAATTCTAACCACCATGCCAGTACTGAGCATGTAACACACATGATATAAGGTCTTAAGGTGTGTGGCTCATATTCAATTCAAGACAGCACAAAGACAACATATCACATTTTGAAATTGATAAAGGTCATTGCTTTTGGAAAATTGTTATGTCAGCAACACTTTCAAAAACATTCAGATAGGCTCCTGTTTGCCCCTCTGTTACATTGCTTCTCTTTAACAACGCTTCTCCTTAGTTCTAAACACATTCTGGGAACAATAGAGACCAGGTACTGTACATTTCAAAGTGAAATGTTCTACAATTCTTGGTAGATTTGGGATCTCCTATGTATTATTCTATACTTCATAATAACCCAAACATTTTCAGTGGGTGACAAGGCATTTGATATTTGCTCTGTTAGTTGCTCACATTCTTTACAAGGAGCCATACTTTTGTGTGGACAGTCCCTTCTCCCAAAGCAGCATCCTGTATTTTGCTGTATTTTAAACAGAAAGTACATTTTTGACTCAGTAATCCTCAGAACAGTTGTCCGTCTTAAATGACCCTGGGCCTAGAAAGGTCGCAAGGTTTCTGGATGTAGTTAACATGGTTTATACAATGCCCTCTTTGTACTGTATGATTTCAGCTAGCACTTGTGAATGCAGCATTGAACTGCGTTCACAGACAATGGATTCTGGAAGTGTTCCTGAGCCCATGCAGTGATGTCTACTTAGTAGAATGACACTACTTACTGTATGTTTTTAAATGCATGATAGCCACCAAATATTGGTTGGTTTTCCGCCATGTCCTTTGTGTAAACAGATGTCTTCAAATTCCCTTCTTTTAATGACTGTATGAATTGTGACGATGAAGTCCCCAGAATTTTTGTTTGTGTTAATCAATTATTCTTA
Source organism: Symphodus melops (assembly GCF_947650265.1). NCBI lineage: Eukaryota > Metazoa > Chordata > Actinopteri > Labriformes > Labridae > Symphodus > Symphodus melops. Next base: position 13,901,115 of record NC_136697.1, on the reverse strand, counting down.
AATAGTTTTTCGCAGAGTAGAGAACCCCTCCCCACCTTTATTTTGGAAATACTCTGCCTATCTGGGATTCTTTTTTTTTTTAATACCCAATCACATGACTGACCTGCTGCTAGTTAACCTGATTAACTGTTCCATCATGGGATTGTTTAACAATTTCAATACTTTTGCAGCCTTTCTTTTCTTTTCAGTCACAACTCTTTTGAAGGGTGTTCACTGGCATAACATTAATAAATGGGCATCAAATATGTGGCTTCAATGTTTTGCAAATCATCAAAATCTGTTTTTTATTAATATTTTATGTAACATCCTAATTTCCTTTAGTTCATTTGGGGTTGTATTATACAGTACACCCTCTTTTTCTTTATACCTTTATCAGCTTAAGGTCCGGTGTCACCTGAGCTGGGTGTCCAGATGATTAAGCAGAATGCCCCTTTATTGCTGACAGCCCTCTTGTGGTTAATTGCACTACTACATAAAAAGAGATTTTGAAAAATGCAGCCACACTACTCCAGGAAATCTTTATCAAAGATGGAACTCTTTGTGTACACAACCAAAACCCATTTTTAGCTGACTCATGAAGTTCCAGCTTACACTCACAGCTACACACACAGAACAATAACACTATCTTTATCTCTCACCTCCCACAGGCTCTTAAACTCTCTCTGCTCGATTCGGAGCAGCTCGCTGGTCTCTCGGCTCACGATGGTGGCATGGCGTGGTGTGTTGTCCAGGATGGACTCCCCGAACGCTGTCCCAATCCCCAGCGTGCAGATAGTGACTGCATCCTGTGCACAGACACATAGAACATGTTTAAATTGCTGCTTTACATGGACTATATGTTCAACCACACAGGGGTTACTCTAAGTTACACTGTTTCTGCTTTATACACAATACTGACCGTCAACAGTGAGTATATATTGCTTCCAAATCCATTCATCTTTTTATAATGATGCACATGTTTTTCAATTTTCTAACACAACTATACCACGACAGAAGTATTTATTTACACTTGTTCTTTAGTTTTAGGCGTTCAAAAGAAAAGAAAATATATATATATATACAATTTGCACTGTTGCAATTGTCAGTCCCCTGATTCAATTATCAACTCATCTTTGCAGCCTTAGGCAGTAACAATAAATGTCTATCCAAAGGTTTGCTTTATAATGGACAAGCATGAAGAGCAGACAGAATAATATATGGTAATTAATGCAAATACATGCATATACGAGAAACTAGTTAACAGAGTCTACAGTAGGAAAATATCTCTGGGTGCTGGATGAAATTGAACAGACTGGAGGCAAGAAACACATGCACATAAATGTACTTACACTGTCCACTAATTTGGACAAATATTCAGCATGCTATGGCAACCTTTTTTCAGCTGTCTAAAATGACATTTCAAATATAGCCACAGAAACTAGGCCACCACTGACTCTTTAGGCCTACATACATGAGAAGGACATTTTACCATGAAGGGGCTTTGTATCTCATTCTTTTACTGGGAGAAAATCCTCTCTCTCTCTTTCCACACACATCTTTAGCCTTCCTTATCTGAATATGTGTACAGTAAAACTCTATTTCTCTGTCATAAAGGGTATAGTTGCAGAAAGGAGTTCTCCATGGACTTGTTTTCTGTTCGGTTGCATCTTTGCTCTGGCATATTTAAGCTGGGAGAGATGAGCAAATGTACGAGAACAAGTCATGTTCTGTGTTTTGACAACACACTCATGTTAGACAACACAGCTCTCTTACATGAGAATCACTTGACAAGTTGCCGGGATCTTGTCAGGGAAGGTTAGGAGGAAAATAGTACAACAAGGAGTAGAAAAATGTGACTCATAAAAAAGCAAATTACAGGATGAATTCCACCGAGCCCATGATTCAAGATCCAATTCATTATTCATTTGCGGTTTAAATTGTATACAGGAAGCCAGAACAGACACAGAGGAGTGGCAGAAGTAAAGCCAAGCAAGATGAGTAAGATAAAAATGAGCCTGAAGCTGTGTTTACCTGGTGATTTGCAGTTTCTGACACTTTGACATCCAGCGAGCCGGACAGGACAGCGTACCAGCTGGTGCCTATGTCCCCTTGTCGAAACACTGCAGACAAAGAAATACATTAAAACATGTGGAGGGTTGATAATTCTGCTATATGCTACCAAATTATTTGCAGTTACCAAGGAAATATTAGTATTGTGTGCTCACAGAGTGGAAACACTGGATACTTTTAAACTGTGAAGTCCTAAAAAAGGTTTATTCAATGATCTTGCGAAGGTTTCCAGGCATTCACTGCTTCTTAAATGTCAGTCTGCTCTGTCCTTAAAAGTTAGTGTGAATACAGTGAATATTTAAATGGAACAATTTAAAGGGATCACTTCAGTTTTTTTAAATTTTCATTTTATAGACAAAAAACATTTGATGACACGGTAATCACAGGTTGTTCCTTGTATAAGACATTGGACAAATGATCACCTGATGCTTTGGTATTCTTATCTTTATTAAATCCATGAAAAAAACTGAAAATGCTAAAATCTTAGCTTAAAGTGTTGGAGAATGTTTATGCGGATAGTTATGTAAACAGAAATGGAAGTAATCACAGTACTCTGCATTACCATGCATGATCTATAAAACAGCATAACAGACAGTAAAGGGATCAACTTCAGTATGACGGCCACATAACACATGCTGCATATATGCATCGGTATAAAAGAGCTAACCTGAGCCTCACAGAGTAAGAAGTATCTTCAGTTTCATTAAATAAGAAACATTTTATAACCAAACGGTATTCTTCAATTTGTGTTTTGGTGGTGGTGTGTACATGTACATACGTGTGATGCCTTTCTCCAGGCACTCGTAGAAGGCACAGGCACAGATCTGCAGTAAGAGCGGAGGTGGAAACCTATGAAAGGCTTTGACCTCTCTCAGTCTGGTCAGGATTATGTCCACATCTTCTCCGGACCGCTCTGAGGGCCTGGAGCCACACAAGTAAAAAAAAAAAGTAAAACATTTTGTCTGACATTACTTTTGAAGAATCATTTTGGACTGTTATCTGAAGATAAAAAGAAATGTTTAATGCATAATTGATTTATCATGCTTTGGAAAGGGGTTGGCACGAAAGTTTTACATCACAACAAGCAGTAAATAAACTGAGTAGGGAAATATCTCTTGCATTGTCTTTTATTATAAACGACTCATCTAATATTGTGGTGTCTTTCATTGTATTGTATTCCATGTTCCTCTGGGTCTGTGTTTGTGCGGCTTCATTGTTCAGCTTGGTTTCTTGGTGATAACAGTGGAGCGCTGCAGGCGTTACTTTTCTCTCTGCTCAGACTCCCCACAGCGTGTTGATGTAAGATCTCATTCATACTTCTACTATTTCTAAAACGCTTTAATCCAAGCGCACACTCACACACACGCGCTCCTGCCATTGTTGGACGTCCATGCCAGCGCACAAACGCCTGAGAGACACACGTTCGATGTCAGAGCTTAAACATTCTGTTCTGTGGCATGGTGGTGAAAAACTATTGAGCCAAAAACGTATCAGAGTAACACACAGTCACACACTGCGGTTATCCCAATTCATTCATCTCTTCTGCCTTGTTAGTGACTCATCCTTTCACATGTGTGTGTGTTTGTGTGTTCACACACAATAGCTAATGCTCTTTCCCCCCCCCACAGACGAAAGGCCGTCTATCCCCTTTCCTCTTTCAGTTCCTATCCCTGCCATCATTGCTAGCTCTCCCTCATCTTTGTCTGCCTTCTCCACTAAATATTTCTCTATTCCACATCCATGTTTCTTTCCTCCCAAGCCCACTCTTTAAGGAACATGATAGGCAAGATGGAAAAGAACAAAAAGCCCCCTTTTTCAAGCTACCCATTTCCTCCTCTCCATTAGTAGCACATCTGTCCATTAACACACCCGCAAGCACTACTCTCCTATTATCATCCCTTTATTTCTGCTTTGCAAGCTCATAGGCTGAAATAACTCCCCTTTACCCACATGCACGTACATATATAAAAGACACATACACGTGTCCCTGAGCTTTATCAGCTTGTGCTCAATACCCATAGTCTCCCAAATAATCAAAGACTTTGCCTCAAGGGCTGAATTGCACAACACATCCGCCAGTCCCACAACATCTGCCATAAGCTCAGGGCCATACACAGACAGGTCTTTTCTTTCCTTCTCTCCATCTTTTTCTTCCTTTTTTTTTGCCTCTGACTCATCCTCCCATCATCCCACTGCCTACGTATTAGCCCTCAGTGCTCAGACAGAGCGTCACATCCCAGTGTATGCTGGTTTAATGGTTTAGACAGGTGGACTCCCACACACAACAACAGGGAGAGACAGGAAGGTTAACTCTGCAGGGTTGGATGGGTACAACCGGAATCAACCTTCAACTATGTATCAACAGGGAAACTGTTAAGATCTGTCAGTTATAATCCCTCAGTTGAGGCCTTCTTTTTTCTTGCCTTTTGTCCCCCTGTGCTTTGCTTGCCCTCTGCCTGTCCGAGGGAATGTGCCACACAGTTTGGTGTGAGACGGATGTGACCTGAGAGCTGTTCACCTTGCCTGGCTCTCCTATCATCCTCCCTTTTGTCCTTGCCTTTACTTCTCCCTTCTTCGGCCTTCTCTCCCCTCCTGGACTATCTATGTCAGCAGAGATCTCAGCTTTCCACCACAACACACACACACACACACACACACACATGCACTCAAACGCACACACACTCGTAAGCAGTATTTACAAACTGACCGGAAAGACACATCAAGAGACACCAGAAGGTTCTGCAGATTGTTACGGGAAACATCCATCTGGGAGAATTCTCTGTTTTCAGACAAATAAATCGTAGGTTGAACCAACCAAAATGTCAGCGAGCATCCACACAAACAGATTTCCCAGGCTTGCAGATAAATGTGGCGATTAGACTCTTCAACACCACTAGCAACCTGAAATCCTGTTACGACATTGAATTTGTAATTGACATGAAGCAAGCATAATTTTCCATTTATCATGGACCAGTTTACCAGCTCTGAATGATTGCAGATGAACCCACATTTCTGAAAATAGTTTGAAGAGGTCAAGATATGTTATCTACAACTTAAACTTCAGCTGACATCTGGATCGGTGAACTATATGTTGACTGGACGTGTCTGGGGGCAACACTAGACAAAACAAATCAGATCTCATCTCCCATACTTCAAACTCAGTGGCAGTAAATGTCTTTGGATAGCTATATAACAGACAGTTGTATCATAACCTCTGTCCCTCCTTACATTCCCCCTCTCTCCCACCCCTCCCCTGCTTCTCCCCCACTTCTCACTCTTCTTTATTTGCTCACATCAACAGTTACAGTAGATGAAAGCTCACAAACACACACACACTCCGCTCGATATTGATTGAATCAGGCGGTGCATGGCTGAGGACCTCTGAGTGCTCCACATTAAGATGCTGTCCGGTCTGATCTTACGAAAAAGAAAAAAAAAACTGCACTCACCGACTCCCAGCTTCATCTGCACCATTCTGTTTTTTGGATTGCTGTTTTGTTTTTCATGGGATGATGCATTTATTTTAGAGGACAGGACAATGGATAGAAGAGGAAATCTGGAGCATTGAGTGGGGAACAACACGCTGGAAAAGTGCAGAGGGCTGGAGGTGAACTGGGGCTGCCCCGCCTTAAGGGCTACAGCCTGTCTGTACATGAGATGTTCTACCTAAATCCAATGCAGGCGCCCTCTTTTGTTGGATTTTGATACACTCAATATCCTCTCAAAAATGCTTCAGTTGTATTCAATGCATACTTTGTATGAAACATGGATACAGTTTCAATGAGATCATTCATTGGTTACTGAAGAGTCACTTTGACAGTATAAAATTACGAGACAATGATAGAAGTACATCAGTACCTAGCTAGGACTCAAAAGCCAACCTGTAAAGGTGCGTTTTGAGGCGTGACTTAAAAGATTCCACAGAGTGTGCAGACCTGACGAAGGGAGGAAGGCTGTTCCACAAGTGAAGGGGCCTTGACTGCAAAGGCTCTCGGACACCTCAACGTCTGTAGCTGGAGTGACGAACAGCCAGGAAGCCAATGTTTAAGGATCTGAGGGGCCTGGCTGTTGTGTAGGGGCTGAGGAGATCAGTAATATATGAGGGTGCCAGGCCATTTAGTGCTTTAGAATTTTGTCTGTTTTAATTATTATTTACTTCATCTTGTATTTGAGTTTTAATAAATATCTTTGGGTAAGTCTGAAAAAAGCATGGTGAACTTATCTAAATGAGCTCAATGGAAAAGAAATCCAGTATTTAAAAAACTGCTTTTCTACACTTCCATGTGTAACAGTGAAATGTATTGAGATCAAGCATCCACTCTCATTACAGGTGAAGATGATAAGACAAGATGGTAGCTTCAGGTTGCCAATGGTTACATGAGGATGTGTCATGGTGAGGTGTGTAGCCTACAGTATATGTGGGTGTTAGAGCTCTGGGATCCTAGTCTCATACTGCATATGGCATTGTTTGTTTTACGTGTATCATACACAACAACAAACATATAGACTGTCATTTCATCTTGTTTATTTATTCAAGCACTCTGTGGGGTGATTTGCTTTTTGGCACAGTACTATGCCTGCAGCACCTACTGGAGAGATACAGCGTGGACTAAAGGGTTGTGTCTGCATAGTGCAGCGCATGGACTAAAAAAAAGAAAAAAGATAAGAGTTGATTAAAAAAAACAAAAAAAAACTGTAAATTGGCTCAGTCATTCAAACGTCAAATGGAGCCTGCAGTCATACATGCAGCACTGTGACAACAATGAAAAAACAAAGCATTGTCCTGCCTTCGAGGAAGCCACTAGCAAACACGCCTTGGTAGTATTTTAATAATACATACTTATTTGATTTAAGCTGGCAGACATAAACCATGTGCGTCTCAACAGCCACCTAACAGCCAATGCGGCGCAGAGACATCCCCTCGAAGCCACCAACGCCTTTTTGACCGGGCACACTCAGGAATAGCCTATTTCAAACAAATACGATGTATTGTCATGCAGTAACGTCTTTTAACATCACTGAATTGGAGGTAGATGTATTAAAGGCTACAACAGCGCGTACCATGCCTTTGTTGCACACTGCACACGCAGCGATCGCCGGCTGCGATTCATCACGTTGACGCAGGTGAATGAGAGAAACACGGTCACGGCGGTGTGCATGCGTGTGGATGGACGGCATGGATTTGTTTCTTGGTGTGTATTTTATTCACGCACCTTTTATCCAGGCAGCAGATCCACTCAGCTAACGGAGACGAGTTGGGGGACGTCTGCACCGCGACCATCTTCCCTGGTCGTCTGTGTGTGTCTGTGCGTCGGTGATCACTGCGATGGAACACCGGAGGAAGCTTCCCGGTTTGACGGTGGTCGTTAATGAATGTGAGCTCCGGCTGCGCCCCCTCCCCTGCCCTCCCCTCCCCTCCCCTCCCTGCCCCTCTGCCTCCAGCTGCCTCACACAACTACAGGCTGATGTGCCGCTGACGATGATGATCATGATGCTGCTGCCTTCATCATGGCATGCATGAGTTTTGTTACTCTTCTTTTTTGGAGGCAAAGAAGGGCACACAAAAACCCCAGGACAAATAATTCACTGCAGTGCTATGCTGAGAAACACAATGAGCTAAAACTGTACTGGAACATTGTATATACTGTTGAATAAGAACTATTACACACAAGCTTAGAAATGTGATTAAGCCTTCTGTAACACACTGGGGGCAAGCAACAGCCAATCAGGGCCTGTAGACTTGAGTGATAGGCTACATAGTTCAATGTACAGTATTAATAATAATAATTATAATATATGAATGGGGTATCATGGGATTCATAGTGTGCAGCTTATAGTTGTTTCTATGTATTCCTTCCATGCTGCTAGTTTTTAAAATGCTTGGTTTTTAATCATTTCCTCTAAATTCAGGAGTGTCTGTTTTCCACGACGAGGATATTTGCAGGCTGAAACTCAGTATTCGGGGCTCCATTTGATATGTGACATGATGAATTTAAGCACCTGTACAAAATATACTCCAGGCTTGTTTCAGTTCTTTTTATTGTGTTTATTGCACCTGTTTATATCACTATGACACAACAAGTATTTTCTTTAGTGCAGCTCACAGAGCAGAAGAACCCCATCTCCCAAAGGACTCTTTGGTTCGCTCACTTGCTAACAATTCAGCAGAGCATCTAAAATGCTATGGGAATGTAAACACTCACAACATTGATTTTCCGACAAAAGATGTATTTTACATTTTAAGCAAGTGTTGCATACATTTGTAAATGGGGGCAGCATATTATTCCCAAATGGCTGTCACTTGTAAATTGCAGATTCATTCATTCATTTGCAATGCCCACATGACATTTGTTTGAATGACAGGCAAAGGATTTAACTCATGTTGCAAAACACGAGCTTGCATGTTGCAAATTGCTGAAATTGGCCCATAATGTCCCCGCCTTTCACAGGTTCTAGTTGGATTCAGAGGCATTAATTATATCACAGCCTCTCACCACTGACTTTTGAATAGTTGTATTGCTTAAAGCATTCTGTTTCTGCCTGTAGTTGTTTTTGAGTAAGTTTACCTCATTGAGGTTATTTGTTTCTCTTTGTCATTAAATTTCTCATTGTAGATGTTGTGTTTCTCTTTGTAATCATTGTGATTCTTTGTTGTTGCATTGTGTCTTTGAAAAACCATTTCGTGTCTGGTAATATTTTTTTGTTTCTTTTTGGTTAAGTTGTGGTTGTTTGGAGTGTTTTTTTTTAAAGTGTTTTATTTCTATTGACTTTCAAAGAAAAGGGGCTGTGGACAAAGAGGCTGCTGACCCCCTGTTCTCTAGCAGTATATGCCGAGTAGTTCAGTTAAGTAATCAATCCAGTGTAAAACCAAAGAGTCATACAACTCTGGGGATTCTTAAAAATTGAGGGTATTTAGGGTCAATGATCATTTACAATGTGAAACTTGGCACAAAAAAAACTGAACCGGGCATGTGGTAGAGGAACATCTTTTTGAAGATTTTTCTGTCCCTTCACCTGAAAATGCCAGTTAGTGCAATGCAGTCAAATGAAGCAGAAATCTTGCATGAAAAACATGAAGTTGAATCAATGCATTTTTTCCAGTTTCCAGATCAGGAAGGAAAAAAAGTTGCATACCAGAAAAATCATGAGGGCGCCTGCATTGGATTGAGGATTGATATAAAACCAACCTTTAAATAAACACTAACTTAAAAATAAATAAATAAAAGAATGAATAGAAGTTTAATGCATGATTAAATATCATGATGAAAACAATAACATCCAGATGAATTTCTACAGTGATAAGCTATCACTGCATCAAGCGAGCTGATCATGACATCTGCGTAGGTTCTCTCTGATAATGAGACAGTCACATGGACAGCACGCTCATTTAAACCCATATGATAGTTATCATGTCGGGGATTATTAGAAACAGAACTGGGCCAATCTTACTGGTTAAGAAATTGTATCAGACAATGTTATCAAGGTTTAAAGAATAACAAAAATGCATGACCAAAATTCAGTATTTGTGGCGTTCTGTCACATTTCTTTCTATATGTAAAAAAAATGTATCATAAATACAAACAGGTCAACATTTTGTGAGAAGACATTAAGGGGTGTAACCCATATTAGCCAGCACTGAATAAACAAGCTGCTTTTCACTGTGCTTCTGCATTCAGAGGCTCTGATGTGCCCACATGGAGATCACTGTAAGCTTACAAACATCCTCAAAGCAGCGTTAATTTCACTTGTTTTGTTTCAATCTGAAGTGATGAGAGAGAGGCAGCAGAAGCAGAGAGGAAGCGTGTCACATGGATGACTGCAGCCGCCACAGCAAAGAAAGGAAGAGAGGACGAGTGGGAGAGAAAGGGAGGGTGGTTGAGAAGCAGAGAGGCTTTTTAGCATCCAGCACCGCCTAAAACCATCTCTTACATCCTGTGCATGCACCAAGTGAAAACAGGAAATGGAAAAAGGGAATGGAGGAAAGGGAAGAACAGAAGATGAATAAGGAAATTAGAGATTTACTCTGAGTTCTGTGTCAACTATAGCTGTTCAGACAGGAAAGAGAAGGAGTTATAGAACTTGATAAAGGAGGAAGAAGGGGGGGAGAAAGTGTTGCATCTAAACTTTCTTCAACATTGTTCACACAGCATGTCTTCTTTCATTGTGCATTTTTTGGTAATCTTAAAGCATTTTGCTAATTACATCGAGAGAATGTGTGTGCACCTGTTGCAGCTGTGTGTCAACCGAATTACTATATAAACAGCTTAGTTACTATAGTATGAAAATGAACATACTGTAAATGTTAGTGAACACTATACAGATAAATAAATCAATGTAAAAGATTAAACAACATTCAAGCTTTCTAATGGGTCTATACTGCAATAAATACAAAATAGCACAACTGTATGTGCTTCTAATGTTTCTGCAGGACAAAAAAAATCTTTCCAAAGCATATCATTGAATGATGATCAGATGTTAGAACCTGGTTAGAGACTTTACTCGACAATATGTTCAAATAATAAACGTGCAGTACACACATTAGACACAAAGTGGCAGTATCATTGTTTATCGACTCATAGCTGCACCAGCACTTATGCTATAATAAACCACACCTCAGACTGATTCACAGCATGGTGTAAACAAAGTGTGCAGAGCTGCCGCACAGCTAACACTCAAATTGCTGACCTGCGTGTTCATCCCAGCCATGTGTCGAGCAGAGAATATGTATGTGTATGTGTGTGTACTGTATGTACTGTATATATGCATTTAAATGTTTGGAAGACTGTTATTCCCTCCTGATTTTGGGAAACTCTAAACATGGTTGAGAGAACAGATTACCATATGGGACATGACTGTCTGCCAAATGCAGCCTAAAACAAAAATCACGCGCACACACACACACACACACACACAGGCACACACAGGTCTGATTGTCTAGTGTTAGACAGAATATAGATAACAGAGCTAACAGTTCTTTTCCATCCATGAATAACTCCTTGCACCAGGTAGATAATGGCAAGCAGCCGAGAAATAGCAAGATAATACCTGCTCTAATATTAACCCCCCTCTTGGGAACAAATAAGGATTGTGGATATTTTGGGGGTAAACAAAAGAGGGGCCAACTAACAAAGCACATGCCACAAAAAAGCAGGATACAGGATAGAGTATTCTAGAGGACTACAAATCGGAACCTACAAGAAAAAAACTGCATTGGCCGTCGAAGGATACCGTATAAATTTGCAATTTCATGTCATTAATGTGTGTGTTATTAATGAAAGACAGAAGGTTAAGTGTTGCTTTAGAAGCTAAAATGTGTAAAACAGTTCAGTTATTAAGTTGGCTAATCACATGTTTTTCATTTAGTTTTTTTGGGGGGGCCCATTCAACTTTTTTTTTTTTTTTTTTTTTTTTCCAGGTTTGATTGCTATGTGTTTTATGTTGGCTGCTGCTGTTTCAATGTAAATGCTCATGTAGGCGACATTAAGCTTACCTGAAAAGGGATGTGCTCTATAAATAGAACTATTCATTTTCACTCAGTACCTCTCATTTGTATCTGTGACGGGCGGTATCAGGCAATATACCACTGAGCTCCTAATCAATCATTGCTCCACCTGCTAAATTCATCATTTTCCTGGTAAACACTGTGACAAACTGAATGGCATTGTTGTAAATACTTGCAGGGTGAGTAAACATGGCTGTCATCATGCTCAATATTTGGAAGAAAATCCTTATGTGAGCCTTCTGTAGAAGTCAAGGTGACCTGCTGCTGCTGATGCTGAGAGAAATTGGAGTTGAGGATTATGTCAGGATACAAAGACAACTGTGTTTCTCAATGTACTTGGTATTGATTTGGAATTTCTCTGCTTGTCTAAATACAAGGTACTTCATATAATTTCTCTGCTGATATTATACCTGTCATTAATTGTTTTATCCACAATCATTGCTCATATCACTTCTTTTTATATTCCTCTTCTCCAAATTCAGGTTAAATATCTGCCTCCATCCTTTGTCTCCATCTGCTGTGCCTTCCTTACAGTCTTTCAGAGACCCTACCTCTCTCAATTTACTTCACCACCCACTCTGACATCACTCCCTCATTTTCCATCTACTACTTCAATTAATTTTCCCTCCTTTCCCTCCCACTTTTGGTTAGCCTCATTCAGAATAAGGCTTTTGTGATTGGCCGGTATTTTTATCAACTAGGTCCCAGTGCCACCTGGGACAATGGTCTCCAGTCAGATCCAGGTCACAGCAAGCAGAACTGTTCTTTGGCTCTGCATGGATCAGTCCAGTCCAGTCCACTCCGGTCCAGTCCATCTGCCACACAACCAAGCTTCACAGACAGACATAGCTACTGCACCGACTCACCCAGTGGCATCACACATACACAGGTAGGAAGGCACGCACGCACGCACACACACACACACACACACACACTCACATCAGCAGGTGCTGCATCACTGCTCTCCTTTCTCACACACAGGTAGATAACAAGAGATATCTGACTGCACTAACCTGCATCATGCACACAGGTGAATATTCTCACCAAGGTTACGTCTGAGCCAAAGGGAGACTCTGCTACAGGGACATCAGTTTCTAAAGAGGATGATAACACTGGTAGTGATGCTGAAAGACATGTGAAGGTAAGTGAAAGTGTAGCAACCTGCATGTTTGATATGCTAGCAGTACAGCAGTGTATATTATAAGTACAGTAGCAGTATGATGACAAAATGTGTACATTGTGAAGAAACAACACAACATCTGTAACCTGATGATACCAATAGCATAATATTAGCATCTTTATAGGCTAGCACAAATCTCAATAACTTCAACTAGCCCATGCTAGCATTGACTAAACTCTTTTGACTTCCTAATGTTACAGTAAGTAATCAACTAGACTATAAGACACATATGTAATAATTGGCCTTGATCACGTGTGGGCTACCTTGACCCTGTGCTGGTACTCAACCCCGTTAGTGTTTACACAGGTACTAGAGTAGTTTACACAGGATTACATGAGGATAATCCATTTACAGCATTAAGAGACATGAGTCGCCATCTGTCTGTATTTATCACAGTGAGGGAACCGCCAGCAGCACCGGCGGACTGTAAACAAACAGGACAACAAGGCTACGTTGTTTAAGAATAGAAAGGCAGGATACCACAGAGTTTACACTGCTATCAGACAGAGAAACTGTTCGGTTTAGTTTGGGTGTTGGTTGTCACGACCTTTAAACTGCGCGCGCACTGCTATCAGGTTGGTGAGATTTGCTACCTTCACGTGCTATCGTAAACTCCAGTATCTGCAATTGCACAGTTTATGTGATGGTTTTATTCGTAACTAGCGTCAGGTGTTATGTGGCGCATTTTAGTACCCAAAGAACAGAGGAGTGACGTTACATTGAACTGCATGGATACAATGACCAGGTCAAACTGACTAAGTTTACTTTGCTAGCTGAATAAACACAGCGTAAACCATCGATTCTATAGGCTAATTACGACATTTTTCTTAATGCACAATGAGTTATTAACCTACTACAAAGTCATGTGACCATTGCTAAATTAAAATGCTTATTGATTTATGGTATAGCCAATTCTACACGTCTCTGCACAGTTCACTTATCAATTTACCAACAGCACTTAAACGCCGCGGTCGTCCAGAGGACTTTATTGCTGCAGCCAACAGGTGAATTTTAACAAGCAGGGAAACAGAAACACCTCAGGAGGAGGACTTTTCGACAAAGCCGACTAACGCTGCTTATGCATTTTTCGACGTCGGAGTGAGTTGGCTTTTTAGTATTGAAATTGGTGGTTTTATTTCACTTTTAAAGCTTTAAGTCACCAGTAACTTAAGCTTCTCGATAGTTTCTTCCGGCTGTAATCAAGTTAGCGTTAATGGCCCGCTGGGTCGTGTCAGTTCACTTTAATGAACGTCTGTTGTGCTTCTCCTTTTCTCAATCCGCTCTTCCAGGAGTCATCTGTCGTACTGGTGATACCTTCTGAAAACACCTGTTGAAAATGACGTTTCCAAACCAAGAGCCCGCCTTCCTCTCCTGCAGTCAACAAAGAAATTCAGTAACATCTTAAAACACCAGCTCTTTTCATCCAGAATAGTCTCTTGCCTTTTCTGCTGTTCCACTGTACCAGCAAAATACTAAACATTATCTACCAGCTCGGTCCTTGCACAGGTGCTTACATTTGCTGTGAACGCTCCTTTCTCAGTTGAGCCACAGTGTTTCTCCCTCCAGAAAAAAACCTCACTTTCCAGATGATGCGGATTGACAGCAAAGGCCGCAGTGCCTCCCCTCACAGGATAACCTATAAGTCTGACTTTCATGCTATCAAATGTTCTTTTGACACTGGGATCAGTTTAACACCAGGGTCAAGCACTGCTGACAGACTGTCCAGACCATCCAGCCTCTCAAATCCCATCATGTCCCACATCAGCAGAGGAAGGGTCTCCAGCACCAGGGGGACCAAAATCAGAGACAACATCTTCCTGCAAATGGACAGCCAACAGCTGAAACAAGATGGCAGTTCAGTTCTTAGTTCTGGCTCCACTCCTCTCTTTTCTCCTCATAATCCTATTCTACAGCTGCAGATTTCGCCTTTCTCTGGATCCAGACAATCACTCGGCAGCTCCTCAACTCTGGAAGATAAAGCTTCCAGATCAGAGGAGATCACCGATATTGAAAGAGCTGCTCTTGCTCAGAAGTTCTCTGTAACCCGGAGGTTGTTTGAGACCAAAGTTATGGAAGTTGGAGGTGGTGGAGGGGAGGTTATGAAAGGAGTTGCCAACAGAGGAAGTAAGGGGATGGAAGACCAGAAAGGAGAAGAGGTGGATGAGAGAGGAGGGGGTTTCCAGTTGGAACAAGAGGGAGAGGCGAATGGGAAAAGGAAGCACATAGAAGAGGTTTGCTTTGATAAAGAGGAATCCGTTAACCTGCCCATCGTAAATATTTCCACGTCAAAGCCACTTGCAGCGGCCTTGATGACCAGCCACCCTAAATCTCCTGTATTGGAAGGCCCTGGTGAAGCATCCAACAAATCTTCCTCCTCCTGTCCTGTGAAAAATGATGACAAATCAGATTCAAAAGTAGTAGAAAAAAAGGCGAAAGATGCCCTTTGCTTAACTGCTGAGCAGCCAGTGAGGGCAGAGTTAGTTGACATAAAGAATGAGTCCTCGGAGAGCGATGAGAGCGAAGAAGAAAAGGCCAAATACTGGCTTAAGAATGAGGGGGAGAAGACGACAAAAAGAGTTGTTGGAGAAAGTGTGACAGAGCTAGATGATGATGTTTTTGAGGAGGCAAACATTGAAACAACACTAGGCGGACCTTACACGGCGCAAAACCGACCTGAGTCAAGAGCAGATGAAGAACCGGTCAGCAAGTTGTGCAACAGAGAGGATAAGTTTGACGGGGAAGGTGGAAGAGACAAGTATCGGCAGGTGAACGAACAATGGGAGGGGCACAGCAGACAGACTAATGCATGGCCAGGGAAGTCAACAGGAAAGGGAGAAAACATGGAGAAAATGACAGATGCCAGAGTGGAGGACAGAAAAGAGGGAGGCATGATGCAGGAGGAGGAGGAGGTTGAGTGGCACGCTGTGGGAAAGGGGGAAAATGACAGCAGAGAAGGTAAGGAATGCAAAGAGAGTCAGACCAGAGAAGAAGAGGAAGAAGAAAGTGAGAGTGGAGAAGCATCTGAGCCGGAGGAGGTCAAGCAAGAGGAGTGCACAGAAGGCCATGGAGGAGGCCAAGAGGACCAGAAGGACTCTGCAGCTGTGTTTGGGATTGAGAACAAGGCGTTTGTGCGCGAGCAATCGCCGAAACAGGAAGTGGAAAACTCTATCCCTGCAGGAAGCGCGCTTTTATATGATTTCATGGAAATTCCTGGAGTACCTGAACTGTCCGACGAGGACACAGAGGAAGTTGCACACAAAAAGGTGAAGTTCTCATCAGCACCGATCAAGGTAAGACGCATGGAACTCGTCTACACAGGCGCTTTCAGCATCCATCATTCACACCTCAGGGTTACTGTTCTCCCCTTCCGTGCATTCAGGGAGGCTCTTTATCCGCAGAGTTGTGTGACTGTCATTACCAGCTGCAGTTTGACTCAATGCGAGAGAAGTGTTAGCCCAAAGCCATGTTTCTAATCCATTTTATAGGAGGAGGAAAGGCAAGATCCCACGTTTTAATTCTGTCAGCGCGCACCTCAGTGTTTCCATGACATTAGAGCACAGAGCGCATTCCTGTGGGCGTGTAAGGCATTAAACGTGTTAAACTCACAACAAGGTTAGTGTAGTTTCAGATAGTTGAAGTTGTGTGTGTGTGCATTAAGATCTGTAGCAACCCTTTGATTATGCTTTACAGTTGCATTTCTTTCTCGTTCTCTCTCTGACTCGAACACAGCGGCTTCACCATGTGGCTCCGACGTGGACGTGTACGAGCTTTCAGCGCATGAAACGCTGTCTCTAGGAGACCTGGCTGAGATGTGTTGTGTCAACGTCATGTCAGGGAGGCCTTTGCAGTGATTTTTAAAGTGTTCCCTCATTGCTGTCTTTCAGGTGTACAACACTTATTCTAACACAGAGTACGACAGACACAATGAGGATATTGACCCAGTGTCTGCCTCTGCTGAGTACGAGCTGGAGAAGAGAGTGGACAGGATGAAAGTCTTCCCGGTGGAGATAGAAAAAGGTGCATATTCCGTTTACAGCAGAACCCAGAGAGAAAAGAAATCATGCAAACAGTCACACGCAGAGCTTTAACACTAAAGTTGTGTAGCTTTGACATCCAGATATCAATTGACTTATTTTAATGACTTTAAGAAGAGGTAACTTGGTTAAACAGTAAGTTCATCTGGTGGAATTGTTTTTTTCACATGCCTAAAAGACAATACCAACGTTTACCAGATATAAATAACATTTTCCTACAAAAAGCCTATTTTAAATTTTGTGCAATAGGACATGCAAGTTGTTCTGGCTCACATGTCATTCTCTTAAGAAAAAACGTCTTTGTCTGGAGTTGACGCCTGCAAAAAAAGCATTCAGTAATCCTTGTATTAGTCTAACATTGATTGAATGTTAAACTTAACGTTTCCAGTCCCAGCATTTTCATTTCAACTACTAAATAAACAGAATGAGTCATTAAGTATTATTTGAACTACCATGTTTTTCCTATAAAAGTCTTACTTTCCCTCTTTTCACTACAATCTGTTTGCTTCTGCACAGTGTCTGTTTTCCTTTTTGCTAACTTTAAGATAATGTCCAACATTTTTTTTCCCCGGCAGGTGATTGCGGTCTGGGCATCAGTATCATAGGAATGGGTGTAGGTGCAGACCAGGGTCTGGAAAAACTAGGTATCTTTGTCAAGACAGTCACTGAGGGTGGAGCGACGCAGAAAGATGGAAGGTATATTGACACAGGTCAAACGTCTGCTGGAGTTTGACTGCTTCTCCCATAAAATGACGTGAAATGTTCTCTGTGTTAGGATTCAGGTGAATGACCAGATAGTGGAGGTGGACGGGCTGAGTTTGGTTGGAGTCTCCCAGCTGTTTGCTGCCACAGTCCTTAAAAACACATCTGGCCTCGTCAAGTAAGCAATAGTTTCAGTTCAGTGTGGCGTTCATCGGCCCTCGTGTCTTTTCTTCTCGCTCGTCTTTGTGAATCTTCTTTAAATTTAGCTGCCGCTGCGGGAGAAGCGTTTGAAGTCTTTCCCACTGGTGATTTGAACACTAGGTGTGACTATGTGCTTGTTTTCTTGCCTAGTTTTTTGATTTGTCAGTTTAAAAAAAAAAAAGCTGTCCATCTGATCAGTGCCAGAGGCAGACTTCTGAGAGTTTGCTATATTATTGAAGTTATTTAAAGAACACCCTGTAACGGCAAGAGAAAAAATGAGTTCTCCTTTTCTAGAAGTTGGCTTTAAAGGACCATACCGCTGTTTTAAAATAAGGATGTTTTAGCACATATAATGTATACTAACATTTCATTCAATAATTTTTCATACGCAGTGTAGTCTAGTAAAGTGTCTGCTGGACTATCACGTATTTAAAACTGGCTTTGTGACGCCGATCAGCAAAGCCACAGAAACACTTCTTGCTCTACGAACCTACTTTAGTGACATCATTATTTTTATAAGTGACACCTGTGATCCACCTGCTATGACTGGTCACAAAGTCTGCTGTAGAAAGAGTCCTTTTCCACCACACAGTCTGTGCTGTGAGATAATTGCCCACAGCTTCCCCTGATTTCTCTGCTCGGCTGCAGGTTTCTGATTGGCCGAGAAAAGGAGGGGGTGGAGAGCGAGGTGGCGCGACTGATCAATGAAAGCCTTGAAATGGATAAAACGTCCAGACAGGTGCGTTTTTTTCCCCCCCCAAAAAGAGGAGCGGACTGTCGATCGTGTTTACAGTTCCAAATTATTTGAACTTCGATTTAATTCATTTCTTCATGAAGAGCGGAGAGGAGGAAAACTTGGGGGGAATGTCAGAGAGGGAGTCATTGGCCGAAGAAGAGGAAGTTGATGAAGTAGAGGACATGTCTTTTCTTTCCTGTCTGGACAACGAACAGCTCTGCTTCAAATACCAGCAGGTACATTTTGTACAAATTTGTAATATACATACACACAGTTATCACTAACATATGTTTGTATCTCAGGTCAGTGTATGCTCAGAGGAATTCTCTTAAACATGATTTCTTGTTGGACATTTTTTTTTTTTTACACTATAAAGTCAAAGCAATGGTACTGAGTGTTTTCACGTTGTGATGTGGAACGTTGAGCACTATTGTTTGTTAAAAGTGAAGTGAATCTGTTTTTTAAAGTGTCCAGCCTTTTTGTATTTCCAGCTTCAGAATAAACTACAGAGCAGAGCATCGGAACTTCACAATGCAGCAGCAAAGGTAGGTCGCTCAGCAAGATTCAGATGAATTTTTCCCCTCATACAACTTATAACTGTGCTCACAGAAATATGGCACTTTGGAATCCACATTTGGAACAGTCTGACCCATTTTAACTGTGTAAGTTTGATCGTTGTGGAGTTACTAGGACATGGGCCGCGTTCCAACACTTCTGCCTGTTTTTTTCTGCCTTTGCCTTGAAGTAATCACGGCTCTGACATAACTGGGTTGGCTAAAGCCGTTCAGGAGAAAATGTGGCTTTCTTCTTTCCAGCAGTGTAAGATCAGGGCATTCTTCCATTTACTGTTTCAAAAAGCTCTTGAAAGAGGATTGAAAAAGTGTTCAGTTTCTCCATTTCCAAGAATAGTTTCAGACTAGAAAGAACGTAAAGAATTCTTTTTTTTTTTTTTCTTTTTTTTTTTTCTTTTAAGTAAGCCCTTTCTTTCCTTTCACAGATAGCATTTGGTACAAATAAACATGATCGGCTCTTTCTCTGTTTGTGTGCAAAGCTAAAGGTATGGGAGGAGCGGCAGGCCTGTTGGGAGATCCAAAAGGCTGAGATGCAGCAGAGAGCAGAGGATGGAGAGGAGAAAGCTGACAAGCTAGAGAAGTATGATGACCTGTGATAATCGGGCATACATCTATTAAGTTTGTTGTCCATTGTTAATGTCAGAGATATTTATTAAGTATATATACAGATCCATACGTTGAGGTTGGAGCAGAAGTCTGCAAATAGTCATGTCACACAACAATATGAGGATGATAATGGTGATTATAAGGGTGTGAATGCCTCTCACTTTATTTATTAGATATTGGCAGGAGGCCCAGACACTTTGCAGGGTTGTGAGCCAGAGGCTGTCTGATGCTCAGAGCCAATCAGAGAGCCTGGAGATCAAATACAACAAGGCCAAGAGGCTGGTGCGAGAATACCAAAGCAGGTATTTATTTCATCTAAATATTTCTCATATAAACAGGATTTTTATCATTCCCAAATTACATGCAGTGTATTTTTTAAGATTGTAAAAGTTTTAAATCTTGTAGATTTGGGGTTAAACCTGTAAAATAATGTTTCTTTTCATTTAGAGAAGAAGAGAGGGAGAGAAGAGAAGCCGACTTAAGGAGAGAAATGGAGGAGAGAGATAAGCAGCACAGAGAGACGGTTGAAAGACTGCAAATCCAGGTGAGAGGAGATTTAACAGTCCTGTGTGGATTTACTTCAGTTATCCTGCCTTTTCTCTGTAGTCTTTGTTTCACGTGTTTCATCACAGATAGCACAGCTGGAGAGAAAAGAGCCTGCACCTGAGAGACAGAACAACTCTGTGGACTCTTCATCTACAGGCAAGCAGCTGCATAACTGTATCTGTTTGTCACTGTAGCTCTCTTAGACTTTGTAGTGCTGTTGGCAAGCCAAAAAGTTTTCAATAATTTTGAGGAGACATGAAGGAATCAAAAGCTGCAACAATCAATGTAATTAAGGTTAGAAAATGCAGCATTAGTCAAACCTGACACAAAATGTGCCTTTTGACTGAAAATGGGAGCTGTGCTTGTGTCTCAGGTTTGGAATGGCAGATCCCTGTCCCTGATACTGGACGTCTGGACTCCAGCGCTCATATAGCCAGAGCTCAGCTGGCGCAGAAATCAAAGCGTCACCCGCCATCAAGAGACAAACTCAGAGAAAGCTTTAGAAAACAGGTAAAAGACCGAGCTGCACAAACTGATGATTGACACAGGGGATTTTTGAATATTTAAGGGTAGTAAGTAAAGTGCAGTTGCAGTATGTGTCGAGCAGTTCTGTTTTGTGATGATTCGCATGTGTCCTATTGTATAAACATCTCTTTAAAAAAAAAAAAAAAAGAATCATTTGACTCTAAATGTCTGACTGTGAAACTTTCCTTCAGGAAGAAGAACTTCAGAAACAGGAGAGCCTTTCACTGTCAGCAGTACAAAGGATCAGCAGGAGTGACTTCTCCAGCTCCTCCTCTTTCCCAGCCCTCAGTCCTCAACCTCCCACCGGCTCTGTCGTCACGCCTCCTATCTACATCAATGACACTGTCCCTCTCTCACCCTGCAAATCCTCCGCCTCCAGAAAGTCTAAGAGAAAATTCCCTGACTTCAGGTGCAGAGTTTCAGTTTCTCTCTCAGAAAACAGAGATGACAGTAATGAAAGATGTCCCTTTTATTTGTTGTTCTAAAAGCCAAAACATTTCATATATATTTGTTTTTGTAAAGGGATCGTTATTTTGCTGTTGACATGCTTTCTCCTTACTGTCTATGCAATGTCTTTTTTTTTGTAGTGGCCTTCGTAAGTCTCTCACCAAGAGAAGAAGTGAGAAACATCGTAAAAGGTCCACTAACAGGTGGGATATAAGATCTATTTTACACTCTTCTGACTTCACAATCACTATTTTAATAATATTGATGTTTTGTTTTTTTACTTCATACATTTTATTTCTGGGTGCCTTTTATCAAAGTCACCTTACAGCAGAGAAGACTTTATCAATAACTGTTCTCCCGCAGAGCGTCATGTGGTGATCTGGTGGACGAGCCTATTGGAGGTTCTCCTTCAGGTTCGGTCACCTCTATGCCTTCCTGTCTGCCCTTCCCATGGTTTGGAGAGCGAGGGAGGGAGAAGGACGTAGAGATGGAGCGAGGCAGGGAGAGACTGCGGTCCGTGTCCAGCAGCAGCCTGCCCTACCTGACCACCACAGGTAGAAGAGATCAGGTGAGAGGTCCTCTGTGGATGCTCAGATGTAATGAGGATGTGTGTCAGGCTGTCTGAATGCCACCCCTCTTCTTTCTGATCTATCATTTTTACTCAAACTGTAAATTATTTTAAAAATTAGGATGCGTGCATGCAACATGTCTAGCCCAGTCTGTAGGCAGTGAGGTCGTCTTCTCTTGCTTCCAGAGTCTTGGCTCTCCGGTTCGTAGCTCAAGCATGGAAGGTCATGTCTCTGATCACTCTCTTTCTGGACACTCTTACACTTTCACTTTTTCCTCTTCTGAGGTGAGTCTGTCCTTTCCTTTTTATATTAAGCTCCTCCCCACCGTGCACTTTTATCTACTCAGTTATACCCCAGGTTAATTCTCTCCTTTAATTAGTTTCCACTCATTTCTCTTCTTGCCACTCTGTCTGGTCTTTTGTGTCCGGTCAGACATTGGATGATGAGTCATTTCCTACCAACAACAACAACCAGTGGCAGAGTCGACCTGTGACGGAGTGGAGCAACCAGCAGGTGTGTCTCTGGTTAATCGCCATGAACATGGACCAGTACACATCAGCGTTTGCTGCCAGAGGAGTTGATGGGACACAGCTGCTTAACTTGGACAGTGAGAAACTCAAGGTGAACATTAAGATTAGGACGATGTAAGGCTAATACTTGACCAAATGTGGTCTTAAGGATTTTTTTGTTCATGTTCAATGCCCAGCTTACACAAGATAATTACTTGGCAGTTAATTAGCTTGGGAAATAAATACAATTGAAGTGAACACAAAGCATCTTTTAAACATTCATGCGACAGCCATTAAACAGTCCACAAAAACATGGAAACAACTGAATCAATTGAAACCTTTTGAGACTTTTCCTGACATACAAAACTACAAAAACAAAGCTCCTCATCAATATTAGTGTCATTTGGGGCTGTCAGCAGTTTATCTGGATTAGTTACTGTCTGAAATGAATGAATTATTTTTAAAATAGCAGTTAATCATGTTTTTGTTTTTTAAACTATGGATAAGCTTCTGCAGTGTCTGTATGTATGTGTAGTTTGTAGGGAACGACACAAGTCAATCTTTGAATGTCTCATTTTACACTTAACTTATAAATGCTCATTTGATAAATCAAAAGGAATATCCACCTGATGCCACCAAGCCTTTCACTTTTGTAGCATTCATTCAGTTGTTGGTTTGGAATCTGTCACGAGTTCTTCCTTGCGTTTTTTGGCAGTGTTACCTGAAGGTCCATAATATAAAAAACATTAACTTTGAAATGTCATTCATCGTAATTCAAAATGTACTTTCTTGACTAAATAAAAGATTGTCTATTTGCACGGAAATGGAACCTTTTTCCCCTCCTATCATTCTGTTGTTGATCTATTTCTAAAGCTCTGAGTTTGACATTTAATAGTATCAAAAATGGGCCTATTTTTGTCTATTTGAACAGGGGCAAGAAAAATAAATAGTTTAAAAAAAGTGCGCTCTCTTGTGGACAAAGTATGTCATGTCCTGAATCTGTCTGGCAAATCGGCACTGCTATTTGAAATACACTATGGTATTGTTACTTAATAACTGCCTCAGACAGATGTTTTTTGCAACTATATTAAATTGATTGAAAATATTAAAATATTTTTTTATTTTTTTTGATCAAAACTATTACCAGAATACAATCCATGTGTTCTCTTCTGTTTACGATTAACATTGGTTTTCTTTTTTCCCTCTGTCCCAGGTTCTGGGGGTTTGCAGTCACGGTGACCGGGCTACACTCAAGAAGAAGCTGAAGGAGATCAAGAAAAGTGAGGAAAAGGAGCAGAGGAAAGAAGAGAAGAGGCAGAAGGAGGGATATGAGAAAAACCGAGTTTCGGATAAGGAAAATGAAGAGAAGGCCAGGATGATATTGGAGGAAAGGTCGGTGAAAGATCTCAGATGTAGTGGAAAAACTGTAAGAACCGAGTCACTTCTGTAAATGCGATGCCAGAGAAGCTCCACCAGCATCAGGCTGTTTGCAGTCCAACCCACAAAAACAAACCGATTTCCATTTAGTTGCTAGAACCAGTTACATATTGCACACATCCTCTAAGTGTTCACATCTTGAAACAAATCTTTTAGGATATCAAAAATTTTATGGTTTTAGCTGGTACAAATATCTATAGAGTGGAAGCTGACGTGAGCACCAAGGTTAACTATTTGTCAAATGTAAAGTGTGACATTTCGCTACACTTCTCCAGTTTTTTTCTTTTAATCATGAACTTTAAATTGTAATTACAATAATTTTAATATATAATGTGCTGATTTAAGCACTAAAGTGTTCGCTGTAAATGCTTTTTTTAATGTATGAATAAATAATGCTTCAAAAGTCTCCCTCATGCCTTTAACTCTTTGATTTGATTAATCACAACACACGTGTAGAAATAACACTGAACCTTTATTTGAAACACCTCTGTTCACTCTGTATTTGGCTTAAATGCGACTTCTGCAGGGGTTTGGTAATGTATTTACAAACTGAGCACTTGACCACTGTGGATAAGTTGCTGTTCTGCCTTACACTCAGGCACCTTTAGCATGTAAAGAAGGCATAATTATGAAGAAGTTAAGATGGGCCGCATTGTTGTAAGTGAAGAGAAAAAAAACCTTTTCAATTAAACTTTTTCATGAAGTCACCAGTAACATAAAGTTCTCCTTAAGAGGAATAAATACAAACCATTCTGCAAAAACATTTAAAAAATGTACATAGAACCTGGAAAACCTCCCACCCTCTGAATAGTCAACACTGTGAAATTGGTAAATACAGTATACAACAAGCTTAGGCAGAAAGTAGCTGTGTTGCACCATCTCCCACAATGCAACTCTCCTTCCAGTGTTTCATACAGACTTTGTCCAAGATCAGTTTAGGCCCTGACTGAGAATGTGTCATCAAGTATTCAGTCCCATCTTCTTTTATCCTCTTTTTAACAAACTGTTTTTTGATATTTATTTACAGACCACATTGTGCAAAAACAAGGCAGAAAAAATAGTAAAATGTGAAGTTGATCAGTAAGCAACAGGATTATTTTAATTTTTATGTCAGATCGCATTTGTCAAGAGTAATGTTCCTTGTCGTGCCATGTTGTCATCCAGGATTTCTTTTCTGGGCTTTCCCAGTTTTCAATCGCGGGGTTTACTGCTCTCTCCTCCCGTTTGATCCGAACAGCATTGTAACTTGGAATCTTATCTTCATATTTGGCACGCTCGAAAAAGCCACACTGCAGTGAAGAAAAACAATTAGACTTTAGGTCATTGAGGAAAAAATGGCTTAATTAACATTTAATGTCATCAGTCAGATTCCCAAGCAAGAGCTGAATGCAATATATCCATTAAGAGGTGTAGACCAGCCATCTGCACCTCTTACAGAGAATAAATAGATTCTGCCTTCTATGAAAGTAGAATGAAACCTCCATACCAAGTGACAGAATAGATGATGAAATGAAGGTGAAAAAAAGAGGAAAAGATCCAGTTACAGAACAGCCCCCTTGATGTATTTCATCACAGCAGTAAATGACAGTAGTTGCTCATAAGCCAACACCTTCCCTTGCCATGCATGTCAAGTGAAATGATCCACACATAATCATGTGTGAGAGTCTCTTGGGTATGGACTTATAGCAGAAAAAATCATTCAGCTGTTATTATAGCATCCATGGCTCAGCATGAGAATTGTCCATTGGCCCTGTGAACCTTGGAAAGCAGTGCTTTCGCAGCAAAAAGGGAAGAGAGAAAAAGTTAAACTCATTCTCTGACGGCCTTGTAATTTTACCCTCTCTCTTTTTTATGCATTTGGTGTCAGTCTCTCTTTTTCTGATGGATCCTCTTTCTTTTTCCCAAAGAGTCCACACTGAGGAGAGGAAAACTGTTAGAAAAATGTGCATAATGTGCTGCCGTGTATACCTTGTGTTTGTTCGTTTTTTTTATGTAAATGTAGCGTAGAAGAAGTCTACAAAAAGTAACATTTATGGTAATATTTCTTAAAATCAGAACATACAAATGTGGGTGTGTTTTATGTGTTTCAAATAAATAAGAAGGGGTGTCTCCTAGCCCTTTGTCCTTTAAGTCCTACCTTCCACAGAAGGAAAGCCAACAGAGCCAACAACAGCAGCCCGAACAGGACTGACAGCACGATGATCCACCACGGCACTCCTGAGTGCACTCCTTCTGCTCGTCTCTCTGGGAACACCGTCAGTGTCAGCTGAGGAGAACAATGAAGCAGCAGGAGATTCAGACTATGAAACACAAGCTCAAGTGTTTATGTTTATGCCCTGCAATAACGTCTACTAATAATAACGGTGTCTGTGTTACCTGTGTATCAGCTTGTTGCAGCACTGTGTTCTTTGTTGTGCTTTCAACCTGCAGGGAAGCCTTCACTATCACCTCCACGTGATGTAACTCAGAAAAATCCTTTTTGTTTTATGGAGGAAAAAAGAAAATAAATCATTTTAGTTTTCATATTACCAAAAAAATATGGCCAAATTAATGTAGTGCAAGGTCATTTGTTAAGATGCAAGGTCATCACAAACCATACAGAAAAGTAAGTTGTCTAACTTTACAAATGCAACTCTTCTGTCAGCTTCAAATTTGATATTTAAAAAACGTGTTTTGTTTTTAAAATGGTATAGTTCAGCAAAAATGTGAGTTTTGTTACCTCTATGAAGGTGCCGTTCCAGAGGCGAGACTTGAATGTAACCACTGCATTACTATCCAGGCCCCGCAGAGGGCACTGTATCGTCACACATTTGGCCCCACTGTCACAGGACTGTCAGTAGAGACGGAAACACAAAGGTACACATGGATCATTCTTGGGTGCAAAAGCTCAATAAAATAACACTATAAAACAACACGTGGAATTGTGTGTGGGGAGGCGGTTACCAGAGTTATAAAGTTTTTCTTGTCCACGATACGTGAAATAGTGCCCTCCTTGATTTCCTGTGAGTTTCCAGTGGCTCTTCTCACCCTAGGTTGGCTCGGTACCTTAAAACAAAGACGAAAAGTACATCCAACCTTTAAGTTTACATTTCTAATTGTATAAATATGTAATTCTATAAACTTCATATTTCATTCTTCTCCCACAACATACCACTGAACTACTACGGGATGCGTTCACTGACCATGTTTAGAGGGTTGACCTCCTCTGTATGAGAGCACTGTACGGGCTCCACTCCGGTGGAGCTGATCTTCATAAGGTAGATCAGCCACTTCCCTGACTTTGTTTCCTTTGGCCACTCGATGTTGAGGGTGGCGGTGCCAAAGCCTGACAGGCGCTTTCCCAGATTAATAATCTTTAAATCAAGACAGGAACAATCCAATAATATAATATTATTACCTGACTATAGAACACATGCTGTACATTTAATATGCCTTGTTAAGATATACAGAAAATACAAAAAAGTAGAGAACACAATTTAAGGAATGCTGTTAAGAACTCGCCACTTTTAAAACACAATTATTTTATTGAACTCACTCTGAAATGGTGTGTGACCGCATTGCCAATTTCACTCTCAGACTTCATGGCCGTGTCGCTTTTGACCACTCCTGAGAAGTAGAGCTGAGATGGCTGTACTATTCTAGGGAGAGAGAAAAGCACAGTTAGTATTATGTTTTGGTGCAAATGTGTGTGTTTGGTGCAAGAACTGTTTTTGCGTGCTTGATTCTTACCCTGTCAAAGAAAGCTGCAGCTTGATGTTCACCTTCGCCTTTGCCTTCACAGGAGCTAAGTCCAACTGGACGCTTGTCCTGTCAGAACAGAGTTTACAAACATAATAAACAAAATTTTATTTCAAAATCAATCGCACAGCATCTTGAAAAATATGTTTGTAAGTATGTTATGAAGTAGTTATATATACTGACGTATTTAGCTGAAGATCAACTTCCAGTTCTGTTGTGTTGGAAGAGATGCTTGACGTACTAAGATAAATATAGAAGGTTGCCTACATACAAAAAAGAGACAGAAACATTATATAAATATCGACACTGTATAAACAGTGAAACCTGTGCAGAGGAGATAACATTGCCACAAGAATTTCTCTCACCTCTGTGTCACGTTTGAAGGGATTTCCAAGCTCACAATGTGCCATTGAACCATCGTCAGTGGCACTACAGCTTACTTGTCGCTCCTGAAATCAGTATCAATTTCTAATCAGAACCTAACACTTGAAGGTTTTTCTTTAATATTATTATTCTCAGGTCAGCTATAGCCTTAATTGATAGGATATTAAGGAGTGACATGGAATATTGGGAGGACAGGGTAGTGGGGACATGAAGTAAATGTCAATTGTCAGCCTCAAGCCAGGAACAACGGTCAAAGCAAGGACTGCACTCTCGGTTCTTAAAACCTTGCAGCTGAGCTAATCCAGTTCCACAACCATGTGAGATTCTGTGTTTAAGTGTGGTTGTGATAGAGACAGAGGGACTTACATGAGCTGGAACACGGTAAGCAGTATAGGTAAGTGAGGGTGGAAAGATGGCATCCACAGTGGCTTCATGAGCATCATCCCCGTTCGGATTAGTAACATGGACCTCCAGGGCGACGTCCTTCTGGTCACTGAGCGAGATCACTGGCACTCCATTCTCCCTTCAGATGGAGAGAGAAGCTATTAGCCAATATGCCAGTGACTTTGTATGCCTATTGTCTTCTGAAAAACAGTTAATCTTGTGGAAAAGGTGTCCATAAATGTGTACACTCTTACATCTTTAATTCAGTGAAGGTGCCTCCGTCGATTGGCCTGTGGCCGTAGCGATATTTCACCTGCAATTTGCTCTGGCAAATGTTGTTGCTGCCACATCCCTCCTTCAGGAAATGCAACTACAACCATATTCAGACAAAAAAAAGATCCAGTAGATACAGTGTTATTATCAATCATAAACACATCTAGTAAAGAATTGTGTTTCTTCTGGCGCTACAAATAATTGATCTATTCCGACATCCATGGTTTTGATCCTTTTGAAGCGTTTCACTAATGTTTCAAGTGTAAAATATCAAACATCATCTGGGTCCAGCTTTTTAATTCTGAGGATGTAATTCTTTTCTTTGTCATTTATGATAGCAGATGAATGTATATTATGGTTAGTTTGACCAAGGAAACTTTTTGGATTGGAATTGGCCTTTTTTCCCACAATATTGTGACATTGACAAGACTTAAAAAAAAACTTAATCATTCAAAAAAACAGCAGATTTATTGATGATTAATAGGTGATTAATCGTAAATACCACAGCTCGAGTTATCGGTTTCTCATTGGCGTCCAGGACCGGAGACAGAGGAGCAGTTGAGCTCTGTCTGCGTTTACGCTTGGACTCCTGGATTGTCACAGATACATCGATGGGGATCCCACTCAGTTTGTCTCGAATATTGTCCTGCAGAATGACGACACTTCACAGCTTTACACATAATAGACGACACACTTCAAATATAAATATATATATCAATAGAGTTGGTACCTGTATAACTATCTTTTTAGTAAAGCACTGTTTCTTTCCTTTGTTGTCCATGCTGATGACTCCTTTGGACTCATAACTATTGTCAGAAGAATCAGGGAAGTTCACCCTAGAATTTCGTGAGGCTTTCCTGATGTCAGCGTCAGCTTCTATTTTGTAGGCCACCACTAGATGGGGTAGAGACAAAAAGATAGAAAGAGGAAGATATAGAATGACAGCGGCCTATGTATTATATTTATATTTACATGCATGCATGTTTCCTTGCTGTTTGTATGATATTTCAACCATTTGATGAAAGAAAAAAGACTAGTTAGCATACTCAGTTTCGGGGCGTAGGACGCAGGTTTAGCCGTGTAGGTTAAGCATGTCTCGATATCCAAGCTGTGGACATAGTTCATCAGCAGTCAGACACAAAGACTAAAACACCTTTTCCATTAAAAAAAAACACAATTAATTGTGTACCAGAAGTTCTCGCCGCAGTTCTTATTGGTGAAGTCGATTTCTTTAGGGGAGAACTTTATCTCCTTTTTGATGTTGATAACAGGACTTGTTCTGAGGGGAAAGAACTAAGTGAGAAAATCTTTAACGAGAATCAAAGATGTTTGGAGGGGAAATGTACCATTTCACTTACTTGTAGACAAATACAGAGTCAGAGAGAGATCCGACAGCCAGGTCAGGATAGGAGTTACCATCCAAGTCCATATTGCCTACCAACGAGTAACCAAACAGCTTAACTCCTGGTTTGCTAGACAGAACCTAGGGCAAGAAAAAACACAACTTTATATGACAACAAACCATTATGGATAATTATTTAATTATTATTTTCATAACTGAAGGATGCATCGATGCATAAAAAAAAAAAAAGAAAATACAAATTCAGCCAACTGTATAACAAACCTGAGCAGCTTCCTTCGATTTTAGTCCTGTGGCTGATCCATGGAAAATGTAAACCTTCCCGGCACCATCATCTTCGTAAGGAGCTCCTACTGCAAAATCTGACAGCAAGAAAAAAAGAGTGGCCTTACATCAAGTGGATATAAATGTATTTAGATGTCATTCGAGGATAGGCATGTGTACAATAAAAAAAAAAAAAAAAAGTTGCCCCACCTTGGAAGCCGTCCTGATTAATGTCTCCCAAAGTTTTTACAGCCAGGCCAAACATGGAGTCCTGAGCTCCATCTATTCTGGTGGGTTTGACTTCGTTCCATCTTCCTGCTTTGTTGACATACACATAGACGGCGCCTCCGATTGTTCCATCCTTTTCAAAGTACTGAGGTGCTCCCACCACTATGTCCTCCCATCTAAAACAGAAACATTTTTTGTGAGTGAAAAGCACCTTTCATAGCTGAAATTAAAGATCGTCAATTCTAGCCTTACCCGTCCCCATTGAGATCCACTACAGTCAGATCATAGCCAAAGGATGAGGCCAGCCCTTCTCCTTTCAGCGTAAACTCTTCTTTCATGTTTCCGGTTTCACCTTTTTTCAACAGCAACACCGCACCGCTGTAGAATGCTCTCGGAGCTCCCGCCACCACAGTCAGCTCGCCTTGCTGATTCGTCAGCTTTGTCCCAGAGTCTAAAGAGAAGCCTGGGAGACAGAGTCAGAAAAAAAGCTTGACTACATGGTCAGAGATACTTTTGAAATGTTTTTGTGACAATGGAGTGACTTAAATGTTGGGAATAACACTGGCAGTGAGCTACCTAGGTAGCTACTGGGAGGAACAGGAACCAGCTTATCGTTCATGATCTTCTCGTGTCCAACCTCAAAAGGACCATCCTCGTCTAAGATCAGGGATTCATTTTTTTGCTCCAAGCGTACAATACCTAGAGAACAGACAAAAAAGGCCAAAGTCAAAACAGGGTAGAAAGAGCATTTTATAAAAGGATAAAAAAAACCCATAACATAATAATTTTAGGTATCAGATTTGAGATGGGAAAGCAAATGTTGGTATAAGATCACTTGTAACCACAAGCTATCACAGATAATAATACCTTTCCAATCGTATGTTCCTGGTGCCCCAAAGATGAGGTAGTGGTATTGCTTGTCAAATGTGGCGGAAAGGCCCTGCTGGCAGGAACCAAACATTGCGTGTCCTGCAGGCCGCTGCTCACAGAATTGCCAGATGCCTTCGTCATATGAACTAGTATCAATGGTCAAGTCCTGAGCCATCACAACACAGCGGCCGATAATGGCACGGGATTCATACGGCGTGCCCACCTTGGATCGAAGCTGGTAGCGATGGGCACAAGTCTTAAAATGGAAACAAAAACATATGATTCAGCAGAGATGAAAAACCTAAGAAAGCATAGTGAAGTTACTTTTCCTTTGTGTTTTAGTAGCTTAAAAAAAGCTTTTTTGGTTTCATTGAAATGTAAATTGAGTTTTACATGGTTGGTTAAAAAAATGGAAAAAAGATGTCACTTGAACAACATTAAACAACATTGAAAATAATGATACATTTCAGTTCTTATATATCCACTTCATTCATTGCATATCAATTATTGGATGCTTAAATCCAAGACACCTTTTTTAGGTTTAATATCTTATTTCTATAAATGTCCCTGTAAGCATGGCATGTTTGAGAACCTTGCTTTATCATGCAATACTGGCATGAATTTAGAATAAATCCTTTTGGTTTGAAGGTGGAAATTCAGAAGGGTTGAACTTGTAAATACTGTCATTATCAAGTCATCTGAGAACAGTGTAGTCACTAAAAGTTATCGTATTTCAAATGTTCAGATTGGAAAGGCCCTTACTGGAGAACTTTTGGCTGTTATATTTGGGTAATAAAAAAAATTGCTGATCGATTAATCTATGTATCCACTTATTGTTTCAGCTCAGTAATTAAGTTTGTACTATCAAATTGAAACTTCTAAATCTGAAGGTCAGAGTCGGAGAAATGAATACACAGTCTTACCAAAACCTTTCCTCCTGGCCCCTGGCTGCTGACTGACACTCCCATCCACTGGTTCTCTTTACTTTCACTTGTTGTATCCTCTACATAGAGACAGACAGATTATTGACTCAAGTACACAGAAAAGGTAAACATGTAAAAAAAAAAAAAAAAAACTGCTAGAAAAATGAACAGGTGTCCCTGGCCTTCTCACCAACGTTGTCAAAGTCAATTCTCGTACAGGCCGTTGAGGTGGAGCTCATGTCACAGCTGTACAGTCCTCCTGTCACCTTAGATGTTTGACCACCTAGGGCTTTTGCTCTTGGGGCTCCCACCAGCAGCCTGCATCAAACACACATCAATGAATCTATTAACAGAGGTGCATGTAGATGAATACATTGTGCATTGAGTCATTTACATAATCACATAAATGTTGTTATATCTGACATCATGCTTCCTATGTAACCTAAGCTTCAGGTTTATCATAGGTATTATCTGAGTTTCTTGTGCCAACGTTGTTGCATTTTGTATTCAATTTCAACTTTATCTACTCTGGTAAAATGTTACATCTTGTGCAATGCATACTACTTTTATATTTATAATTACTATTCATACCAGTGTGCTTTGACCTTTCATTTTATAATGTATGCATTTAATACTTTCTTTAATGTTCATTGGTTTTTTTTCACTTTTATTTATTTTCCACACTGTAAGGCGCTTTGAGCTGCATTTCTTGTAGAAAGGGTTCTGTACAAATGGAAAGCTGGAGCCCCATGTGTAGAGGATGGAGTCCAGTTCAAGTCTGACCCGTGGCTCCTTTCTCGCAGGTCTTCCACACTGTCTCTCCTCCATTTCCTACACTATCCACTGTCCTATCAAATACAGGCAAAGAGCTTAACAAGAAATCACAAATAAAAAATGTTTCTTGGAGAAAGGTTGATTAACAACAAGTACAGATATTTGCAGTTGTCTTCATGAGACATTGTGTAAAAGGCTCAAATCAGCCAGCAGACAGCACACATTGTTCATCTGGGCCACTGAAAGAGAAATAATTGAGCATTTCTTCCATTTTCCAGATTATATTATCACACATTCCAGTCTACTGTGTCGCACAGCAGCCATATTCACACAATCTAACACACATGCACGCACGCACACACACACCACCCGCAAGCTGATTCTCCATGTCCTTACGGTACAAATGAGTCAAAGACCCCTTTCAAATGCCTGCTGCGTTTGAATGAACCAGGCCCTATCTCTCTTTTCATGCACACACATAAACACACACACACACACACACACACACACACACACACACACACACACACACACACGCACGCACAAACAGGCTGTCTTTGAGGACTAGGACAAGGGCAAATGCCACACCCAAGTCTTGTTGATGTGCCGCTGGTTCTCAGGATTTCTTACAGAGTCGCCATCACTCGAACTGATGCTTTGTGCAGGTTTACTGTAGAGAGCAGGGCACACAAACACTGGCAGCCCCCCTCCTTTTCTCCCTCTGTGGATGTTCCAGGCGCTCACTCTCCCTTGACCTTTACAGTTAATGTTGTGCCGCACGCTGTCCTAACTAGATCAGATTAAAGAATTTTTGAGCTGGGACACAGAGAATTCTCAGATGGACAACATGTGGGAGGGAGTTTACTGAGACATATAGCTGAGGCCTAATATGATCAGCATGTCTACAGAGCAGACCCCAGAGAGCTCTAACCGTATGTAGGAGAGACTATAAAGCCTACTTTAAGAGTGTGAATATGATCATAAATATTTACCCAAGCATGCAGGCGTGATGTAGGTTAGGAAAACCAATCAATGTATTTATACGGCATGCAAAAATATGGTAAGTTAAAACTGTCAGTTCAGTCTTTAAATGGCTTTTACAGAACTGTCAGGCGGATGAAGAAAATGTGACAAATTGTCTAAATGATCAAACAAAGCAGAACAAGTTGTCACAACAGAAGCACACTTGTTCTACATTATGGACTTTGTATATACACTGTTAACCCCTCTGTAACCACTGGATTGGTTTTGCCTTGTTTTTAAAACCAGAGTAGTATCTTTGGAGCATTTCTCCCACCCATTAGTGTCCAGTTCAGAATTTGCCGTCTACAAAGAGAGACCAGAGCTTTTGATACTACACAGTCTGAAGTCATCAACGTGCTTCTTTAGGCTGAAGAAAATGACTGTTTACGATAAATAAAATGAATAGGACGAGCGCATTTCTGTCAATGAAGACTAAAACAAAGGAGACATCTTCTGAAAAAAAGAAGTTAGGTGAATAACGGGGGAAGTCACGGGTGGCTCATCTTCACGCCCAGAAGAGGTCAATGGAATGGTTTTCCAAGATGCACTGCATTTTGGTTCTATGATCTCTGCTGCAGTAATAGAGAAGGGATACTGTAGTTTATGATACATAGTGCCTCTTGTTATTCCTTTTGGATAAATGCAACCAAAAAGGAACATTTACACAGCAACTATTTCTAACAAATAATTTAAAACTGTTGCTGCAAACCAAGCGGCAACCTTTTGAAAAAACTGGACCTCAATTATTCACTAAAGACTGTCTGAAAAAAAAAAAGAAAGAAAGAAATCTACATTAGAACACAGATTGAAAGTGTATAGGTGGGATTTTTATAACTCAATGTTTTGATTCTACTTAGGCTAAGAGTTTAACATCATAAGGCAGAATGCAGTTAAGGGCTGTGGCGGAGTTGACTGACAGTTGAGCATTGTAGCTTAACAGGATACTGGGCTTCACTTCAGCTTGCTTTGTTAGTTTTTTTTAATCATTTTCATTATGCAAGCTATATGTCGAGCTGGATGAGCCAAATGGCTGCGTTTCAGCATGTCCAATAGTCGTCGGGAATGCCCCAACTACTCCATCTCTTTGCCTGCTTCTTGATTAGCTTGAAGTTCGTTGGAGTCGGCATTTCCATCATCTGTTGTCTTTATAATGCCTCTTTGAAAACCTATGGATGACTTCACTGAAACTGCATCCATGTTTCAGTCTGTGCTACAAATACATTATGACAAGAGTTTTCTTGTCATGATCTGAATAAAGACACTTATCTGAATGGACACCAATTACCTCAATTACAACACAATATTTTGAGTATTTGCCATTTAAGGGTGGAGTTGACATGATGTGTCATGGCCTGGCTCTGTGATGAGGCCATCCCCGCTGTCAAAGTGACAGTGACCCATGTGCATGCAACCAATCAACACCAGCAGAGGAAGCCCCAACACATGGGCTTAGTCTGCAGGGAGGACAAAGACGAAAACGACCGAGACAAACACACTGACGGAAAAAACAAAGGCTCTCTCTCCAACAGCGGGACAACAGTGAGCAGCTCAGAGTGACCATTAGAGAGAGAGAGAAGGGGAGAGAGAGAGAGAGAGAGAGAGAGAGAGAGAGAGAGAAATCCAATTAAAAGAGATTTGTAGTTTTTCTCACTTTGAAACACCCAGTGGTGCCCTATCAACTAGAGGCGTTCCCCTCCAAATAGGTTGCAGATCCAGATGTGTTTTTTTCTCCATCATGTGTTACCCAACTTCTCACTACATCAGCAGGCTGGATTCTGACATCTGAGATTTGGTGCCCAGATGTAAATCTGATTTATGTTCCTCTCTGCATTCCTTCAGCATCACTTTTTCTTTTTTCCAGATTATTTCTCTGCATCTTGCTTTGATGTTCAGTGACCTCAGACAAAAGGAATAACCATAAGATTTAAAAACGCTTTCATCCCTTTAATCATTTTGTTTACATAGACACATTTTAACATAGATGTTACAATCCATTCCTCCAGATACACACACATACGCATCTACGTCTTTCTCTTGCACATTTAGCACACATCCAAGATCCCAAACATCTTTAACCTTCAGTCTTTTACTTCCTCCCTCTCCTCCCCACTCATGCAATTTGCGCTTTCTCTCTTGGTTTTATGATAGGGACAGCTCCATCGCCATCGGGTAATTATGACAACCCCGGAATGCATCCCACGCACACAAGCAAAAAAAACATGCATGCAACAGATGCACGATCACATCATCTCCTGCAGGTACCAAACAAAACTCTCTCTTTTTTTTTTTTTGGCATGCATGGCTGGTACTGAATTGTGACTCAGTGTGAACACCCAGCAGAGAGGAGACAAGGACACAAGCACACACATGCCTACTTCTGCTCTCATATTGCTACAATCCATGTTAATGAACCTCTCTAAGGAAAAGAAAATCCAAGTCAGCACAAAAAAAGTCGATCTATCAATCCATCTCTTCTTTCCACTCCCTCAGGTTAGGAATGTTTTCAGCAGCAGGCTGAGCTCTCTGACGCTCGTCCAAGTCACTGACAACACGGCAACGCCTCAGTGCACAGCCACAGCACGCATCAGCAACATTAGAACACACCAAACACACACGAGCACGCACAGCACATGGATGCATGTGGACACACACACAAATACACTGTCTACAGGGAACGCACATTCCACTACTTTAACAGCAGGTCGAGCACAGTCACCTCGAAAACAAACATGGCTTCCTGCTTGGACATGAACACACACACGTTCAATGAGCTACAAGTTTTCAAATGCAGAGGATTGTTTCAAGTTCATTAAAGCTGGTTAAAAAGAAGACCGTTAACTTGTTAACAAACTCCTCAAGTATCTGACACCCGATTAGGGCAACTAACACATGAGGTGCAGGGGAAATACTTAGCCACATAAACATAACAATTAGTATTTATTTATTATTAAGCATTTATAAAAAAAATAATTTTGAAAAATATAAAAATGGGTGCAATAACTCCAATTGATTTTCTTTATTTTTCAATATATTATGCAGACTCAAATTTGACAGTAACTTCTTTCTTGGAAAGAATTACCTAACGAGATAAGGCTTCGGTGACATTTCTTATATCGCTTATTAAAACTCAGGTTTGAAGACTTGCTTTTAAGTGATTTGACCTTTAAAAAGATATTTTAATTCATTCTATTGCTATTCATCTTTTCACACGTTCCTAATCCTTCTTCTGATGTTTTACTCTTCCATCCCCTATTGCTATTTAATTATAGTATTATCACGCTTGTTCATCCTTTTTGTATCTTTATTTTGTTTGTATGTCATGGGATGTTGTCTCATTATTCTTAAAGTATAACTTTTCTCACATTTCAATAACTTTTGTGTCTTAAAATATTTTATTTCATTTACACAATTGTACAACACTGCCTTTTGAGATGTGTGTTGTTGCTTTCTTATGAGCATTTATTTATATTTAGTAGACGAACTGTTTTTCTTTCTGTTTTTGTAAGTTCCTGCCTTTGCTTTGTCTGTCAAATCCCTTTGATATTATTATTATTATTATTATTATTATTATTATTATTATTATTATTATTACGACTTCTGTAACATTTTCAAAGCATGACTTTAATCAGTTTTGCGGTATGTCATTACTTTCTTTAAAAGACTTTCATACGTCTCCTCCGTCTTCTTATAACCCAGGGGAAAAGATTAAAGTCCGGACTGGTCTGATCTCAGGTCAGATGAATATTCATGCTTTTCAAACCAGTTAGCACTTGATGGCTGTTAGTCTTTATGGTGAGTGACAAAGCCCTCTGATTCAATGCCCCTAAAAATGCCAACACTGATTAAATGAGATGTTTTGCACCGAAACGCTCGAGCCTTGTTTTGCCTTTAACCCCTCAGCTAGAAAGTCTCACATATCAGCGCGCGACACAAGGCGCGTGCACGTGAGCAAAATGTTCTGTTAATGTCCAAACAAACGAATAAATGTAAATAAGAAGGACAGGCTCGCCGAGGATTAACTTTATTATTTTAAGAAGCTACTGTAAGGGTAATGGTTTTCTACTGTTATTGAACAAACCGTAAAGAAAGAAACCACCTGCGACACACCTTTGCTCAAACGATTACGTTGCCCATAGCACACCAGTGTCATTTTACAGCTTAAATGATGTCGGAAGTTCTTTAAAAAAATAGGTTTAAAAAGGCTACTTCCCCTCCTGTGACTGACAGCCTTAAAATAAAGCTAAAATTGTCTACATTGATTTGAGTTATTTGACCTGTGAAGCGTTGTCCCAAATCGACACACAAGAAAACTTCAAACTTGGTTTTAGTTGAACACAGAAGTATGACACTTACATTTTCTTATCCACCGGTTTAAGCTGCCGGTGCATCGCGAGAGAGAAGCTGAACAAACTACCCGGGTCCCCGCTCTTCTCTAAGACATTGTCGGTGTCCAGGTTGAAAGCCGACAGCCGCAGACATCCAGAGAGAAAGACGAGCAGCCACAGGCCACAGGTGATCCTGCTGCCCTCCATGAGAAATAATCAAAACAATAATCAACTCCCTTCAACTGCTG
Organism: Symphodus melops; assembly: GCF_947650265.1. Taxonomy (NCBI): domain Eukaryota; kingdom Metazoa; phylum Chordata; class Actinopteri; order Labriformes; family Labridae; genus Symphodus; species Symphodus melops. Next base: position 13,862,706 of record NC_136697.1, on the reverse strand, counting down.
AAAGGAGAGTTCTTACTGCAAGAGGTGCAGGAGTGCGGCTAAATGACTAAAGGAAAGTTTAATGTCGTCCACATACTTGCCAAAGGCTGCCCCTCCCACTGTGTCTCCTGACACGCACGCACACACACGAACACGCACACACACACACAAACAGTACTCAATCTCACATCAAATAAATGGTCCCTCAGGCTTTGTCAAAACAAAATATCAGCAATACAAACGTGCTTCAGGCTTGTTATAATAGATAACTTTCTGCAAAAACTGTTAAAGGATTTCTGTTAAACTCCCTTGGAAAAACAAAATAGCCTATATTTTAAATCCCACAAGAGGGAAATGCTGGCAAACTACCCAGTGACATGAAAGTGCAAGCCGCCCAACTGTTCCACACTCTCACAGTAAATTGTGTTTGCTGACATTCTTGCAGTTAACATGGGGAAAACATTGGTGAGTCAATATAGACAATATATTTAGCAGTATTTCCCTGCTGGCTGTGCTCAGTCCAAACAACATTAGCAGTACAAAATGATGCTCAATATAACTAATGCCACAATATGATGAAACAATAGCGTACAGTACTCAACAATATACGATACAAGACAATAATATGTTACTGTACTGTAGAGTACTAGAACAATATGATATTCTCAATACTTACAATACAATATGATATGGTATGGTACAGTGCTCTTTTACATTATAGGACATTATACAATGAGATACAATGATATATAGTAATGACCTGAACGACAATTAAAAAAAAGGTGGGATCAGAAAAATGTCAAGATGAAGATGTGTTTTTGGAATTGAGGTATGCACAGATACATTGCTTGAATCTTAAAACTGAGAGGTACAAAGCAAGGAATTAGGTAGAGTTTATAATCACAATCTTTCCAGAACTCTCCTTTAGACTGATACATGCTACAGTATATCAGCACAGTGTCTGTGTCCTCTGTCATGATTCATGAGGTGAGTCACAGTGCCAAAAGCAGACAGTAGACACCAGATTGGACACAACACACCCGCACATTGACACTCTCTCTCTCACTAGATACGATTTTCAAGGCATTCCATAAGACACTGACCCCAAAGTCTGTCCTAGCAGCACAGCATTTCAACAGACAACGCAGGCTTTGTCTGTCTGGGCATAGAGAAAGAGGGCAGACAGAGAGAGGGAGAGTGATAAAAAGAAACTGCCCACATACAGTAGAAAGGCACAAATAATGGTGGAAGAGGGGAGTGCAGAGAGGGAAAAATGGTTTAACATGTTTAAAATGTCTTAATGATCTTCACTGAGGATCAGCTGTTTGCTTCCGTAAGAGTTTCCCTTTGGTCTTTTGTAGCAAATTACAAAAAAAAGAAAAAATGTGGTGCATTTGAAATGTATTCAAAAAGGACAATTTAAAGTTTCAAAACTTTCATTTTTAAAGATTTGTCATTTGTGATAACTGGATATTGACAAACATCTGAATTTCCCTCGGGATCAATAAAGTATCTATCTATCTATCTATCTATCTATCTATCTATCTATCTATCTATCTATCTATCTATCTATCTATCTATCTATCTATCTATCTATCTATCTATCTATCTATCTCCCTCAGTAAAGTTATGGAATTCATAAATGATGTGACTATCAGTGTGGTGACTCTATTTCTGCAGCGGTGTTGTTGTTTTTTAAGTATAATCTAAGCTTGGGTTTGTTCAAGTTCCAGTATAGGAGCAGTCGCCAGCTGCAGGAACAGCAATGATTTATGGGTAAGTCTGCAGAAGGTCAGAAAAAAGAATGAACCGTATTGCTGATAAGATACAGCAGAGTGTTAAGGTGAGTTAGCTTAGCTCACTCTTTGCTTCTGGATTTCTTTTGTAAAGTAAACATCCTCATCCAAATAAATTGATAACCAGGCATCTGATCCTTCTTCTGTAACACGCCTTTAGTGTTCAACTATTCAGCGTCTCCTGCTTAAGTTTAAAGTGGTTCTTGATTTGTTTCATTATATCTTTTCAAATGTCTAATCTCAACAACACACACACACACACAGCCTGTCAATATGATTATCCCTCCTTTTCTTCTTCTTCTTCTTCTCTGCTGTCTCTAGGGAAATAAAGGTCACACATGTCCACTCTTTGACAGGGCAGAGTTAAGAAACAGCTCCCGTCTGTTAATACTCAAAAGAATCAGGGATAGTAACACCCAGTCCTTTTGATAAAAATAAACACTGATAATGCATCTCTAAATGTTTATGTTTATATTGTTGTTATTGCCGATGATGGTACATCATCATACATAATGTGTTAACATAAGTCTCCCTCTGTAAAAGAGATGTTACTCTAGCTTTATGAAAATTTCACAATACAGTATGTGTCATTAAGACTTCGAACACACTGCATATCTTTTGAACATATTCAGTGTTGCGAAAGCAGAGGGGAAAAAAATCTTGCCCTGGGTACTAAAGTAAAAGAATTACAGTCAAAGCAATGTTCTCTGACTGACACACACACACACACACACACACACACACACACACACACAGGTTAAAATTCAGTGCCTGGACTCGCCCAAGCCACAGCCCTGCATTTGTTCTTGGAGCTTTAGTAATAAGAGAAAACAAACGCGCACTCACCTGAGGGTGTGGCGCTACGAGCTGAGTGGTAGGGTGTGTTTTTTTATGACACTGTAGAAACATAGCCTTGGGATACTGATAAATGCTTGCACACACTCACACACACACACACACACACGCACAAATGCACACACACACACACACACACACACACACAGGCACAATCTGTTACACAATGACACTGAACTCCAAACCCTTGATCTTTCACAACTTCGACACATGAATGCACTTTCTCTGAGAACCACATGCAGATCAGACAAGTTGGTAAAAAGAAATCCTTCAGCTGAAAACCAGTCATACATACAAGAAGACACATACAGTAGCAGATGTGGCTCTTCTCATTACAGCAGGCCTAAGGGCTACCGATAGATGCAGTAGATTCTATATTTTACATTAAAAAAACATTTGAGGTTATTTGGGGATAGTGCCATTTTTGGCAGCTTGCCAAGGGATAACTTGGGATCGTCTGGAAGGTTAATGAGAAACCATAGCCAACAGACAGTCAGGTAAACTTAGCAAAAATACTTAAAATAAAATATTCCATCTCTATATCTCCATATTTTCTGAAAGTTTAACACTTTCTGTATGAATTAGACCCATGATAGGTTTATTGTGTTACTTTTAGCCAGCTATAGAAGAGCTGTTTCATCTTGTCTCCATGCTGATTATGTGCTATACCTTACATATAAGATTTAAAGCATTCCATTTAAAATAGTATCTTAGCATCATGTACAAGTCAAATACCCCCCCCCCCCCGAAGAGTTACAATCCCCCTTTGAATGTACCTCCCGAAAGAGTCTAAGTGTGTGTGTTTGTGTAAGTGTGTGTCCCCAGCCCTGGCTCGAGGATGTAATATGAGATGGTGGTATTGTACAGTAGGAGGGGATCCTGTGGTAGTGGGTGCAGGTGTGCCAAAAACAGTTTAGCTAACTTGAGGGTGGTTTGTAGTGTGAAACGTTCACCCTCACTATGTTCAGCTCTCTTTACAAGAATTCAAGCTGGCAGTCACGTATCAAATTCTGGTCACTATCTCTTCAGGTGTCAGATTTAAAGTATTCTTTTTGTTATTTTCACCCTCCTCCCAGCTCAATCCACTTATTCATCTTGAGTTTTGCATCTTTAGCCCCTAAAGATGCACAAATGTCTGTTTAGCCATCAGGTACTTGTTTGAACAAACTAAATGAAAACAAAACTTAATTCATATTTTGCATGAACCTTTTGTGGCTTTTTGGCTGACAACATTAAAAAAACAGACATGTCAGTATGATGAGGGAATAATTCTTGAACTGGCTGTGTAATAAAAGCAATGAAGATGTCCATCCATCCATCCTTTCATAAACACAATAAAGTCCACATTGTTGTAGTGAAGTGTTTAAGTGGCAAACTAAAATATTGTTAATGTGCTGATGAAACAAGAAGGGGCCATTACGTAAACAACGTAAAGTACATATAAATGTTTGTTTGCTGAAAATTGTAACAGTTGTTTCCACCAGTTATACTACGCTGAAATCTCAAGAAGTATTTTAAGAGCTGTTTTACACAAAATACAAGAATGTGCTTCTGATTAGGTGATCTTCCATCTTCAATTTGCTTGATTCGATCAAGGAAACCCTTTTACAACCGCTTTTTTTATACTGAACTATATATTTGGTTCAAATGCACACAGATCAGGCATTGTTAAAAATATTTATGATTTATAGGAAGGAGAGAGAGTCGTAACAAATGACAATTAAATGTTTGTCTCTGAACTAATTCTCTTTTGTTATCAACATGTTGATAACACCGTCTGCGAAACATTATTTGCAACAATTTGTCTCTGGTACTACAAGTGTCGTCTTTGTTTTGAAGAAACTGACTGAATAGATCAAGAGAAAATTGGTTTGACATATTTTTAAATGAGACATTTTTCAGGGGATTAAAGAATGCTTTTTTCCCCTACTTTCAAGCTTATCTAATAAATAAAAAAGCTGGTGATGTAACCACATCCTCAGTGAGGCCCACACACACAGTGGAGCCCATTTTTCTCTGGGACAAACACATTGTGGTGGCAGTAAGCTGTTTGTGTTTTTGTGGATGTCAGAAGACAACAGAGGTAGACAGTAAGCATTTTTTATTAGGGCAATGCCTACTATATATGTCGCAGGTGATGCATACCATGTACACACACAGCATCCCTTTCATTATTCTACGGGTCTTCTTAGGCTGTTAAGACTCAGGAACGGTGTCAAATAAGCTAACAGACACAAATAAGCCAGAAAGTTACACCCAGGAATCAAAACTTCACACATGGGAATGTTGGATCGCTTGACTTCTTTATCTGTGATCTGGGAGCAAAGGATCACTCCTCTTAAAATATTTCCATTGTGTTAATGAAAGACAAAACACATTCTTTGCTATTAAAGAGTCAAGAGGTCAAAAGAGAAAGTTTTCCAACTTGTAAATGTCAATCAAGAGGGGAGCCTCCCTGTGCTAGTCTGCTGACTTGAATTTACAAGTGTCTCTGAGTGCTGCAAACACCATCCACACATTCTTACACTTTAACTGTAACTTGTGACACATATACTACTTATGGCCTAATATGCCTTCAAAACAGCTCTCAGATATGTGCTACGCCTTTAGACGAGGCGTTAAAGATTCATTCTGGGACTCTGTTGCGTCTTTTTCAAAATGAAATATTTGATTATATTTAGCCTATAATGATATTCTCATATCGTGTGTTGTATAATAGATTTATAGGCATAGCTCCAGGGGAGCAGTGACCATTTGTTTACATTTGAGTAAAAACAATGCTTATCCAATAACATGCTTAATAAGATTAAATACATCAGCATATTAGCATTGTGAGTATATTAGCTTACTTAAATTAGCCTTCATCTATTATTAAAGGAGGGGAAAAATAAACCAAGCATCAAACATGTAGATTAACATGAAGCTTAAAGGCTCAAGAAGGTAGATGTGATAACATCATACATGTTAACATTAGCATGTGGCCATTGCCATTGTGAGCATGCACATGCTTAAATCAGCATTTTGCTTTAAGCTACTGTGAGAACTTGACCCCTGTGAACAAAGCTGTATCTTCAACCTGTTTATTGATCTCTAGATTTAGACTTAAACTGAACTTTATTGATCCTTTTGGGATGACTCCTTGAGGGAGTCTACCCAGTCTACCTGTGCATGTAAGTATTATTCTGTAACATATAATCCTGAACTCTTTAAGCAGATCAAAAATAAAAAGTACATTTTCTCTCTGAATGTTTTGGTGATTGATATAAATTCATATAACTTTCAGTCTGTTTATGCAGCTTTGTGTCTCAGCTCTGAAACCAACGTACGCCTTAAAGATGCTAACGTGTCACTCGAAGATCATGGCCATTCTCAAAATACTCACAAAATATCTGAATGCTGGCATCATCATTTTGAGTCTTGAAGAATGCTGCCATCATCAAGAAAAATAAAAGATGATGAACATAGCAAAAATTATATATCCGTACAATTGCTATGTAAATATTATCATTGTACGCATGTTAGCATGCTAAGATTATTTAAGATAGTGGGTATGATAAACATGATGGGTGCTTCTATTAGCAGAGTTGTCATGCTAAACAGGTTGGCATGCTAACTTTTAGAGAACATCTTTAAAATCACACATGCTAATATCGTGTTAGAATTATCATTGAAAGCTGCTATCAGAATGAAGTCGCTGTCCTCTGAATCTAACTCTGTAACTTGTGTTTTTTAACTTGTACTAACATCTCGACACTTTACTCTCTGCTGTTCCATGTATCTAACTTTGTGATTTTGTATTCTAGCTTTATACTAACACTCTTGACACTTGTTCTTCTTTGACACTTTATTCTTTGTTGACTCTTGTCTTGGTTAAATGTTTTAGCATAGTTGCACTGTCGTTCACTTACTGTTATGTGTGCCCTTGAATTTCCCCCCGGAAACAAATAAAGCTTTTTCAATTGAATTGAATTGAATTGAATTAAGCTCAAACATTTGCTGTACGCTTTTTTTCTTTAGTCTGTTTACACTCAATGTTTAGTATATAAAAACACTGAATAATGAAATAACATATGGAAGTATAGTTATTAGATATTGGATATAATGAACACTAAGCAACAGCTGCTGATTGTTCATGCATAGTGTGAAGATTGATTTATCACCTCCAAGCTGGGTTTAGAAAATGATTCCTGTCTAGAATAAATCAGTAGTGAGGTATTTGAATCATTTAACATTTCATCATGGTGAACAAACCCATTCATTGTAAAGATGTTCGTATTGCTACCTGTCCTAACTCAGTGCAAGCTTAATTCCAACTAATAAACTCAGATGTTTTTTCATGCCTCCAGGTGGTTTGTCCCTACGAAAAAGCATAATCAACTTCAGTACATGCCCGTGCATCAGTGTGTCAGATAAATCTGCCTCTACAGGTCTGAAAATGATGCGTCACTTTGCTAATGCCATAAGTCATAGGTCACCAAGGTAACCAAGAATTCCAGTGGTGCCCCTCAGTGAGATCCCAGGTAGGTGTGATAAGTAACGGTCTCCCTCTCACAGACATAGAAAGATGTAGGTATGCACACATAGTATGTGTGGACATGGGAGAAACAAATTGACCTCATCATCCAGAAATTAGACCAGCTTAACACTGTCAAATAATTGTAGCATACAAAAAAACATACACCGATTTGTGTACTTCAGGGATTCAGTAATTTCTAGCCAGTACTGTAACATTGTTTGTTTCATATAAGATGAAGATGCAAAATGTATGCCTATAATGTCTCAACTTCAATATGAATGTCATGGAGGCGTAATTGTGGGAACAAGTCATCCCACCTGGTGTTAGAAGAACCGAGGTTGTAACAGAGGCATTACAGGGGAGCCAGTGGAGAACAGCACTTTGTATATGTGTGTGGGAATGCATGAGTGTGGTTGTGTGGCCCAGACTGTTTCTATGCACACTGTGCTTCTGTAACGTTTTAATGCAATATAAAATGCATAAATACGTATAAATGTGCATAAATGGGATAGCTAATACTGATGGTCACTTTACATAGCAGCCTCAACCTACATAGGTTTGACCTGCGTTGTAAAAGCCCTGTGAGTAGTCAAAAGACAGGAAATGCACTATGCAAGCTCAAATCTTTTTACCTTAAAGTGTCCATCTACTTCTGTTGACTGATATTTTTAAATAGTAAATGAGAGTTTATTATTATATACAGATGCAGCTCATATGATTTGAATATCACGAAAAGATTAATATTTCCATTAATTCAAAACTGAAACATCTATATGCTATAGATTAATTAGATACAAAGTAAAATATTCCTGACCTTTGGTAGCGGTCTTGTCTGTATTGTTGGATCTGATGTCTCTCACCTTCCTCTTGACAATACTTCCTATCTTCTCCATGGGGTCGAGGTCAGAAGTCCTGTGTAAGGTTTCTACAGTCAGGGATTTGGGGGGGCCATGTCATCTCTGATGTTAGTCCACTGTGTTCTGTCAAGCCCAGAGTCAATGCTGCTATCGGCGTCTACCGAGAGGTTCATTACTTGTTCCAGCAGAGAAGAGTGGAAGTTGTAAGTAACAGAGTTAAGGCTTTGAGTTCCTTATCTGAGCATCGGGTCTTTAACACCACTCAGGCAAGAGAAGGATTTTCACTTTAAGTTTCCATACATATGTGTGTGTATAATATAATATATATAATATAATATAATTTTATATTATATTATATGACCTGCTAATTAGGGCGTCCTGTTGGCACTTAATGTATTTGTGTGCATTACTGGATAAATTCTGTCTCTATGTAAAATCCGATAATAAACAATAAAGCGTTTGGCTGCTTTGCTTCTTTTGTTACAGTTTGATTAGTTGTTCAGCACCGCTGCTCATTTTGTAACATGTTAGGTGAAATTGAATAGGCCTGTTACTTATATATTGTTGTAGGTGGAATGTTTGCACTAAGGCAAACATACGGAGATTTATTATAGAAACATAGTACACTGGATTCTTCCTTTTTTGTTGGGGCAACAAAATAGTTTTGAAAACGTTTAAACTAAATGAAGGTCAAATATTAAAAAAAAAAAAAAATCTTTGTGGATGGAAAAACTAATAATGTGGATTTTTTACACGTCTGTATGATAGAACAATTATCAAACAGCTCTAAAATAGTCCACAAGGTACACTGCTAAACAAAACACAGCAGGAATAAATACAATCTCAAATGTTTAAATCTGTATTAATAAACTGTGAATAATGAGGGCCCTAACGTAAACAAGTGAGGATCACAAGGGAACTGCAGAGCTTGAGGAGAGAGGAGGAATGAGTCTGAACATGCAGGAGAAGAATGAGAGACACAAGAACATTCATGACCACAATCCTAAACACCTCACCCAGCCACTCCCTGCTCCTCCCTCACCCAGTTCCACTCCCCCTGATGTCCTCCCCAAAGCTATCTGCCTTCACCCCCCCCCCCCCCCGTCTTGCTTTCAAACCCCATTTGTGTATCTTTGAGATTTTTTAGATGTTTTGATATTAATTGATCATGTGCTAATGAAAGCCATTCAGGAAAAATTACACAACCAAAGTTCTGATTCACAGGAAACTCACATTCCTGCAACACAAACGCACATTTAATTAAACGACGAGTAGTGTTTGTGTAAGCGACGTGGGTGTGTTGGACGGAATGAATGAAAGAATCACACGTTCTGGGTCTTTCTCATAACTTTAGTAACGTCTTGACAGGTACAGTACATTCCACTCTCCTCTCTTCTTCTTCTCCCCTGGTCCCCCTCTTTTACCTCAACAGCGCCAATTCAGGCAACATACCTCCTAACAGAATTTGAACATTACTTGTGTAACCACTTGTAAGCAACATGGCAATTATTTTAACATTTCAATCATTTAAATAAAGAAAATAACCATATTTCACAAAGTTATTTGTAGAACTCATGTTCACTCTTACATTTGTTAAGTGTTTGTTAGTGAGAAGAATAGCACTTTAAAATGGATCATTCAAAACGTTTAGTCGAAAACGTCCTTCATTGAATATTTGAGTGCTATAACGTACTTTGATAGTCCCATGTAATGTGTAATCAGTTTTACCACCTTAATATAAACCTTATCATCCCAGAAACTTCGTCAAATAAAATCATAGGTGAATCATTTCCTGGCTGGACATGACCAGACTCCTGAATATCTTACCCACCTTTCTTTGCCTAATCTTTCCTACTCCACCCACAAACTCGCAGTGGCATGTGTGCAGAAACACACACACCCACAGACAGTTAGTGCATTTGGCAGGTTAAGCAAACACACCCAGTGGGCTGCGATCCAAATTGTTCCTTTTTTTTTTCTATGTGATGCTTCCTCAATTACAGCTCCAAAATAAAATCATGACAAGAACCTCTAATTGTACGACCATGTGAAGACTTCATCCACATACTGCACATTTTAATCCAACAATCGTTCAATTAACACACCTATCATTTCCTTGCCATAATCATAGTGAGAAATGGAAAACCTTTTGGAAAATGTTGTAAAAACTGAGAAGAGGTTAGACAGATGTCTTTGTTCTTGTTGTTTGATCTCTTTTCTTTATTTGAACCACCTGCAGATATGAAGATATAAATAGATGGGGAAAAATCTAAAAGAGAGCACAATGTTGCTCTGCCTGGAAATCACTTTTTCTCTCAAGCTGTTACACATTTATTCATCATTCTGAATATTCTATCTGTTCTAGCTGGACTTGAAAACAGTCTGGAGATGTTGTGAATCACGCTTTTCATTTTAGGCAACTGAGAAAGTCATGCCATGAGGGAAGATTGCAACAGTGATTTATTATCATAACATTTCCAACACTAAATTGTGTTTAAGACCAAATTTAACGGCCAAATTGGATGTGTTGCATCAGGAATGAAACGCATGAAGACTAGCTTTAATATGTTCTGGTATATGCTGCCATCTACTGGCTGTATTTGACTTTACAGTACTTCTCGAAGAAGCAGAACTCAATTGAAACTGAAGTCTTCGAACTGTAAAAAATAACAGATGTGCACTTTTTATATTTCAGACGGATGATCAAGGGTGCACAAAATTTCTTGACCCTCTAAGTCAAAACCCGGAAAATGTCAGTACATGAGTAAATTACATAAAAGTTGGCTGGCAGGTTTTTTTTAAGATAGGATTTTTATAGTATGATTGCAGTCTTTGTCAGACCAGCATCTTTATACAGTATAAAGGATCTAATTTTTCATGATAGAATAACAAACCTTGAAACCCAAAAGAACCCAACAACAACCCAAAGAGAAAACTTTCAGATAACAGATGTGGGTTAAAGAGATTTTTTTAAGACACAAAAAAATATGACTGAATAATAAATGAGATGATGTAGGGGTGTTGGGATTTTATTAAATAACATTTGACATGATTTTGGGTTAAGTCCTGTCTCAGGCCCTTTTTGTCTTGTTCCCATGTTACTGTTATCACAATTACTATCCAACTAACAGGAAAAGAAAGCTTCACACATCTGTAAGTTGGAAATAATTATAATAATTATATTCCCTTTGCATGCTGGAGGGCAAACATAAGAAAGGCCTGAATCACGGCCATATTGGATTCCCATCCTGACAGTAAAGATGCAAACACAACCACTTTCTCTCTGTATGCGTTCCAGTCTGAAGTAAAGATAACAACTTAGTCAACCTAAATATACAGATACTGTATGTATGATGATATCACTTTTATTTGAAAAATAAATAATTAATTTTCTTTAATGGTTTTATACATCATACTTTACAGTTAGAAACATATTTTGTGTTGTGTCCACTAAAGGTAGAACTATTTGACTCTTGGTGAGTCATTATTTAAGTCCCTTGGCTGTGTTTTGTTTAAAAAAACAAACAAACAAATTATTTCATTAAACAGTAAGGAGGTAGAGTTGTGCAGGTCACAGATTGCTCTCTTCTGGCAGTTTAGTAAGAATCTCCACTCCGTCAGATGTGATGACCACTGTGTGTTCAAACTGAGCCGACCTGCAAGATGGCCAATCAAGACAAACACAACACACGTGAGATTTTAAAGGAAACTTCAACCTTTTTTTAGAAATGTGCATTTTAGCTTGATCCTCCTTTCTGTGGATAAGTGTGGAACTGGAGCAAGGAGGAAATTAGCTTCGCTTAGCATATAGACTACAAGCAAAGGGAAACTGCTAGCCAGGACTCTCTAAAGAATGACAATAAATTAAAAGGCACTTCAAAGGCTGATTCATTAGAATTCTGTATCTCACATGGTACACTTCCACACACAAGCAGTTGTAATGAAAAAACAATGTTAAGGCTTTATGAGCTCTTTCACAAGCATGGAAGCAATTCAATCAGGAATTTGTGTTTTATCTACAAAAAACCCAGTACAAAGACATCGCTGGTTCAACACATACCTTTTATCATCTGCTGACACTGCTGTCCACTTGTCCTTCAGGATTTTAAACTCTGCAGAACCCTCCATCAGTATGGGCTCTAAAAATAAAAACACATGATCAGCCAAAGACTTATACAAAGCAGCATTTTAATGAGCACAAATCAGTGTAAAAGGTAACTCACCTATTGTGAAAGCCATCCCTTCATCCATAGTCATGTCATTGTCGTTAGCTGAAAAGACAGATAATTAGGATTCACTTTCAAAAAGTCATTTTGGAAATGTGACAACTTTCATTTTATAGTAACAACACAATTACAGTATACAATGTATTATGTCAAGTTAGTCCATCAATATTGCAAACATCTTATACAATTCAAAGTATGTTTGCACATATATATACAAGATGTATAGCTGGAGGGGGTTGTGTATGAAAACTTACCATGGTGCCAGATCTCAGGATGGCAATGAAAGTAGGAGCCAATTCCATGTCCAATGAAATAAGGACACACCTGAAAGCCACTGGCATGGGCTATTTCACTGTCAGCAGTACAAAAACGTTTAGCTCACACATTCGAGAAATATCATTGTGGGCAATACTTTGAGAGTGTGTCTACCTGATAGTGTTTCCAATAACACAAAGCTGTGCTCCAGGCCTGCAAGCAGCGATTGCATCATCTCTGCAACGTCTGGCGGTTTCGACCAATCGCTGCCCAACTTCATCCACCTGGCCAATTAAGAATGTTTCGGAGGTGTCACCATGGTAACCGTCCAAGTATACCTGGATACACACGAGTAGGCACAAAAGTATAAGTGAAAAGTTTTGCCCTAGCTAATCACAGTTTCCAGGTGACTTTATGTCAGTGTGGTAAGGCATAAACTCACAGTGACATCGACGTTGATGATATCTCCATCTTGAAGTTGCCGACTGTAGGGTACATATACACAAAAACATTATGGCGCATTCAAAGACTTACAGTGACTGATAAGTGCAAAGGCCAAATTAACTTACATAATGAAAAACTAAGCAGCACATATGGAAAAATTGAAAAAGGTTCAAAACAAATGACTGGAATGAGCTTCAAATGAACAGATGTGCAGCTAAAGCTCGAACAACTGCATTCAAATCTAAGGCGGGGGATTTAAAGTGAATCAGCCTCAACATTAACACTGTGGAGGGGAGAGCTGAGTGGAGCTTCTGCCAGGGAAACTGACAGAAGCTCCACTGTTTCTTCTTTTGAAGGTAACAGAAAAGATATGTTTAGTTAAACACATCCATGTATTTTAACATTCTGCTGTCCAGATAAAATGTAATTATTGTCAATAATAATTTTTCAGTCACATGTAAACAATGTAGATACGAGGGCTACAGTAGGACTTCCCATGCTCTCTCATTAACTTCAACACAAACTGCACCCAAGTCCAGCACCACAGCAAAAAAGATTAAAGACCTATTTCCAATACTTTAACATGCTTAGTATGGCTACACAGCCTGAACCTATACAACCTCCAAACAGACACTGATTTCAATGTTAAGAGTGAATGTCCTCCTTGTTTACCTGTCAGGTATGCCATGACAGACCACGTTGTTCACAGATGTACACACAGACTTTGGGAAACCTCCATATCTGAGAGGAGATGGGTAGGCATTGTGCTTGATGATCTCCTGATGCACGATGAAGTCGATTTCATCTGTTGTCATACCAACCTGGAAGCCAGAGGTCATAATGGTTGTGTTGCTCAATCTTCACATAGAACAACAAACTTTTCTTACAGTGAGTCGCTGCTCACCTTGAGACTGCATCCGGCGAACAGCAGTACTTGTCTTGCGAGCTGACACGCTCTAGCAAGGCCTTCAATCTGCTCCTGACCTTTGATTTCTATGTAGTCTGGCCATTCTGGGACCAAACCAGTGCCGACATAGTCAGGCCGTACAATGTGCTGCAGACAGAGAGAAGAGAAAACAGCCGGTAGGAAGGGGGGTGGGAGTCATATTGTTCACTGCTTTGAAGAAGGCTACAGCCAGAACATAAAGATAAACCGCTAACATGGTTCACACATGTATTCATGTGAGTCACCTTTTCACATCAGAACATTTCTCTGACAAGAAAAGATGAAAAATTCTAGATTAAATTAGAATCAACAAATGTAGAGGTCTCTGAAAATGGACTCTTATTTTTTACTGAAGTCATACGTAGAATATGCTTGAATCCCTACACTGTCTGTATTTCTATTGAGGATATAATAGCAGACATGTTGGTCAGCCTGCACCCTGGCATGGAAGTCAGAATATAGCCTTGTCAAAAGGAAATAACATAAAGGTTGAGAAAGCAAGCATGATAACTACAATATTATCTTTTTGTTTCAGCAACTTTCGAATGTCCCCAATTAATTTTGGCAGCCACTCCCAAACCTGCTGATGTGAGAGGCTCTACCTTTGGTACTGCATAAGCAGGCCTCACAGTGGCAGGACGAACTACATTTTGAGAACTTTTCCACTTCCTCCAGAAGAATCGGCGACGTTGCTGACACAGTAGAGCTGTTGAGGGACCAAAACAAACCCTCCGTAGTAAGGCCCCAAATCCTACAAGAAAAAAGAGAAAAAGCAAAACAATGAAGAAGGAAAGAATGTCTTTTTTTTCCCCTTACTAGAGTATTCATGTTTATACTGACAACTATGTGTTTTCTTTTGTTCACTATGTATTGTAGAAGATTCATGAAAGTTAACTGATTAATATGATCATGTCAGAGGTAGGACCAGCTCATAGTTATGCTGCTATAGGCCTAGACTACCGGGGGAACTGGCACCAGGATCTCTTATCTCTCTCTCCCTCTTTCTCTCCCAGCTTTCATATCTTATTACTGCTTGTCTCTATCTTTATATTCTAACCTCTCCTTTTTCTGGGAGCTCCTGAGCTCTCTTAGGTTCCTTGGGACTGTTGGTGAGGATGGCCAGCCCAAACAACCCCCCCCCACGAGGATGTTCTGCCCAGACCCCCCCCCCAAACCTATCCTATTCTTCTTTCTGTATCTTGTCCCATCTCCCCCATCCCATTTTCAAGCCCAGCACAGTTTAGCAGATGGTTGTTCCGTCATGAGCCCGGGTCTGCAGAAGATTTCTGCCTGTTAAAAGGAAGTTTTTTCTTGCCACGCTATGACGGATTAAGCTGGGCTCTGGGCTCTTGTAATATAGCCATAAGTAAGGTCCTTTACCTGCTTTTTGTAAACAATGAGCATGGTCTTGTTACCTGCTCTTTCGTTAATGTTAACAGACAAACAGTAAGGTCCTTTACCTGCTTTTGTAAAGTGTCTCGAGATAACGCCTGTTATGAATTGACGCTATATAAATAAAGATTGATTGATTGATTGATTGAGAGGTACACATATTAAATAAATACCTGAGCCCTAAAAGGCTAAAACAAAATATCCTCCAGACATAAATACAGCAACCATTACATGTAAACAGTCATCATAATTTTGAATGAGAATGTTCCCTAAACAATGTGATATAGAAGCTAATAAAAGCTTTGCATTTACACATGAGAGTCCTTGATATAACCATAGCATTACTATGATTATAACTGTTACTGTTTGTTATGAAACCACATGAGAGTTGTGGATGTGCAATGATGTTCAATATACACTTCAAGAGGGTTTTTCTTTCTCTCAACCTAATGCATCATAAAAAGAGCTACTTTTACTTTTTGTAGGATCTACTTTTAATGTGCCTTGAGAACTAAGTGCACCTGATATAGGTCATATAGACTATATAGTAATCCTGCAAAAGTCTAAGTTGAAAGAGAAGTGTTTAAACACGTTAACATCTAGTTCATGTAATCAAGTATTAGCACACAAATTGGACTTCTTCTGGTTGATACAGCTCACTGATGCTACTCAAGTACATGACCGTACATGAAAACATGACCGCTGATGTTGTATTTCACATGATTGTTGAAAAAGTCGATCATGTTTACGTAACATAGAAAGACAGACGGTGCTTTGAGCAGATGAGCAGGTGAGTATGCAGAGCGTTTTTCGTGCGATACCTGATCTCGCTACAAGTCCAGCAGAACAGTGCGCCGCCATGGATCTTTGTTGCTGGTCACGTGGTACAGGAATCACGTGACGTTACGTTCAATAATAAAAAGAGATCTGCAACAAACGTGAATTTCTACATTCAAACATCAAATGCAGCGAGTTCAAATTTAAGAACGAGGCTGTAAAGACTACAGTTATATATAAAATGATTTAACTAATATATTGTACATTATTAATTTTATTCTCTATTCAAAGCAAAGATCAGGTAAGAACCAGTTGCAGTAAAACTTTTGAACAGCAGGTGGCGCACTGGTACGCACTGCTGTCTCAGCAGGCTTTCTTCGTCTTTCTGTTTTGCATTTCTCACGGTGCACCGGGTTCTTCCCAAATTCAACAAGTATGCAAATAAAATTGACTACAAACCCCAGATCCAGCAGAAATTGTTGTTGATGAAATACATATATAAACAATTCAATCACCTGTGGAATCTTAACTTCGAATTTGTGTAGTCAAACTATTAATAACTTTGAATATGCTCTGTTTGTTGTTCTTAAAAAACATTTTTTTTAAAAAGATCAAGCAAATATGTTCGTTTTATTCCCTGTAGTGGAACTTACAAAACTACTAACTAACTAACAAATGCAAGGTAATTTAAATATTGGCTAAAGACCAGGTCCTTCTTAAATCAATAGTTGCACTGAACTGTTAGAAATACCGTACACTTATGGTTGCAACAGACTTTTACTTCTTATGTTCCCTCTATTATTTTTGAATTTCATTTAGTCCCATCGGACTTCACACAGAAAAGATTAGAATAGCACTCCACCTGAGAGGTTGTCCAAAGTCCAACCTCAATTGCAACATGCCCAAAACTACTCTAATACCCCAAACAAACCTTCAGCTATCTCTGTTTGTGTATTATCCATGTCAACAAATAAAGTTTTTACAAAGTTAGAAAATGGTCAGAACCTTATCAGTGACAACAAACAGTAGATATCACATGTTGACACCTCAGCAGGGTCATTGAGATACACTCACCTGAATCACAGAAGAAGGGACAACATTTCCCAGTGGAAAAGTAAACACTTGCACTGTCAAAAGGATGTGGAACTTCAAAAGTCCCCTTAACAAATAGATGACATTAACACATCAATATCCAGTCTGAATTGAAAAGGACACTGAACTTAAAATGCATTGGATTGAAACATTGACATTAACATTTGTTTAGGATAAGAGAGGTCCACCAGTTTTTTGCCTCATTGTTATGTTAGCTCATTTGCATCAATGATAGACAAGTAGTTTCTTTTCATCGTAAGCTGAGAAAACCTTCCTCGTCCTGTCTTTCAACACCATCAGGTAACATGAACTAGCAGTCTAATATTACTAATGGGTGGGAAATGCTAGATGTTGTGTGTTTGGTTTTTATTTGCTAAAGCTTCTGAGCACAGGAATGTCTGCACGCCCCTGTCAGACCTGATTTAGGTGGCTTGTCAAAGTAAACACACCCGAAGCTGTCTCTTTCGATGTAAATGAGGAAGCAATAGTGGCAGAAGACTAAGAAAAGGCTAATAGCTTTAGCTGTAGTGGTTGCAGGTCCAGCAGGGGTAATGGTAGCGATGGTAGCCGTGGCAACGAGAGAGAGAGAGAGAGAGGGAGAGAGAGAGAGAGAGAGAGAGAGAGAGAGAGAGAGAGAGAGAGAGAGTTAATATGTTGTGCGTGCAGGATACTTATATTATCGCTAAACACAATAAAACCCCGAGCATGACCTCCATAGTCATTACTTTTGATGTAAATATATTTAGTAAACGCTTGTGAACCCCGGAGCTCTCCCTTTCTGCCCTGTAGTATTCATGAGACGCTGCTGCGCTCTTTCGTTTTCGTCCGAGGGCGTGCGCTCGCTCGCTGTACGCTACGTGACGTCAAACCAGCATGGCGGTCAAGGTGACTTCGGCATCGCTCTCTTAACGATTTCCATACCTCTGCTTTCATATTTCTTGATGTTGTCTGTTCGTCTTCGTGATAAGGAAGTACTGAAGCTAGGCTATGTCTCGCTGGCCGGTACGGTGGCTCGGATGCGGCGTACTCTGAGGCTGTAGCATCCCTGGTGCTAGCCTCCGCCCGGCTGTGGCTGGCCTTGATAAGATATCCACAACCTAGAAGATAACCACATAATGCTAGAACAGCTATCAGACTGCTGCGATACACTGTTTTTTCCACACAGTCGTGTGTTTTTAGATCGTGCTCGTCCTCTTGTTTGCAGCTTTAAATAGATGCATGTCATTGCAGCGGGTTGTGTCCTCTTCCTGTGAGTCTTTTGTGCTTGCTAGCCGGCTACTCGGAGCCTACGTCGACCTCTGGCTTGTGGTCAATTGATAGTTTAGTTAGCTGCCTTACCTGCTCATTTTGAATGTGTGGGAGTTTAGTTGTTTAGTGAACATTGTGAGTCGTGTTGGTTACAGAGAGTGTTTCTTTTTTTATCTCCTTCACAGCAGTGGACGTTTCAAGGAGACACAATGCCACAACACCTGGCTTGTTTTCTCTATGTTCTGCTAACCACCACCTCCCAAACCCACTTCACGTTACTGGGCAGCATTTAGAAATGTGAAAGCCACATTAGTATCGTCAAACAACTTAATCTATTGTGTGCTGTTTTAGGTGCAATCTACTAAACGTGGGGACCCCAGTGAGCTGAAATCAATCTTCCAGAAGGTAAGGTTTACACAGATTACATCCAGACAAAGCAATGTTAAAATGTTTGACTAGCGTGTGAGCTCCTGTTGTACAAACACAACAGATGTGTCTGTGAGAAAGCTCTGGGTGAAAAAACAAGCTCAACCAGGACTGTTCTCCCTCGCTGAGTGAGCTTACAAACGTTGTCATGGGGTTTAAATTACAGTATCAGACACAGTTAAAGGTCCCATACAGACTGCTGCCTTTATGTAAGAACAAACAACTTTAACTGAATATTGTGGGTGGTCATATTTATTATACTGCCAAGCATTGCTTTTTTTGTCAAGAGTTTAAGTTTAACATAGTTCTGTTTTACACTTATTGTGGGAGCAGTAGAGATGTTATTGACTTGAAAGACAAGAGAGCACAAATATTTTAATTTTATTGTCCATGTTTGCTTCATAAGAAGAAACGTTTTTCTTGTCAAGTCGGTTTTGGTTAACCTTCACCTTTCTCCTCTGGCTGCTGCGTGCTCAGCGTGTCATCCACAGTGTGATTGTCATGTTGGCCGGGACCGTAACATTCAATAATCAGATGTCTAACAAGCTTAGCCCAGAGACATCAGTGAACATGTGCACGGTCGTGCGTGTTTAAGTGTGGGCTAGTAGATTTCTTACATGTCGTGCTGCAACTGCAAGATCAGTGATCTTGTTTTCTGAGGTACGGCATGAATCAGATTTGTAGAAAAATAAAACAGAACTGATGTTTTTTGTAAGCCACAAACTTGAAGACATGTAATTTGAACACCTTCATTTTAGACTTGCACCTTTGACCTATTTTTTTTTATTTTTTTTTACAATGAAATAGGAAGTTAGTGGCATGCAGTAAGGAGCAACATGTCCTCTTCCATGAAGTGGTTTAAGAGTGTGTCCTGAGCTTCTAGCACTGTTACAGTCAGTATCCAAAAAGGCAAAATGAGAAACAAGGGACATTGCACATCTACTATGATGCCAGACCTTATAAGATAAAGATAAAGGCCGTTTAGAGCCTAAATAACAAGTAGGTTACATTAATGATTTATTTTAAATGCAGTTACAGGCTTGACTGACATTTAGATTAAGCTAAAGTTTCATAACAAACCTGTGTTTCTGTGCTTTTTGAGACTCTGTCCAGAATGACCTGTAAATACATTTTTTTCTGCCCTTAAGCCAGCAACAGTAATACTGCTGCACTGTGTCTCAATGCCTCACTGCACACTAAACTGGCCTTAAGCAAGGACACAGTGAGGGTTAAAAAAGCTGATTGTAAGCCATGCTCCTGAGAAGGATTAAGTCTTAGTTATGCAAATAACTCGTTACAACTTGCAGAAGGAAACAGATACTAGTGAGCAATAGGAGTTGCAGTTTATTTTAAGTTGTTTGACATTGTAGGATAGCACATTTAGGACAAAATAAAATGGTGCTGAAGAGTAAGTATCAAGGTTGATGCAGTGTATTTCTTTCTCTCCTTAGTATGCCAGTGTTGTGGACAAGGATGGAGAAAAGTTCATGACCCCTGGAGACTTTGTCCAGAGGTATCTTGGACTAAACACACAGATCCACCACAACCCCAAAACTGTCCAGCTCATTGCTGCTGTGGCTGACACCACAAAGGATGGGTACGTACTGACACAGTTGAACCCAGCTTATCGTCACTAATCGACAGTTTATTAAGGTGTATCAGATCAGCACTTTATTTTATAGCAACATAGAGACAAGATAAAAGTCTCAATGGCTCTCATTCATCAGACTGTTGTGTATACAGTGATTTAAAAATAAATAAATAATAATATGTGTGTGTGTATGTATGCATGTGTATATATATATATATATATATATATATATATATATATATTGTTCACACACAAGGCTTTTATTTTGTCAGTTGTATAACACCTGTGTGCAACTTTAAGTCAATTATTTATCTAATAATATTGTCATTAAAAGTTAAAAATGCTGGTTATGAAGAACAGAAAACAAGTGTGATGTTGGTGATCTGGTCCTTGTATTGAAGCAGTACTATGTGATCTAGCATTGGCCTCTTTTTATGGAAAATGTTGTGTTTAACCACGTATATATTTTGCTCTCTCTCGCCTCTTATGCTACAACGGCAGGCTGATCTCATTCCCGGAGTTTCTTGCTTTTGAATCGGTGTTGTGTGCCCCCGATGCACTCTTCATCGTCGCCTTCCAGCTGTTTGACAAGACTGGAACTGGAACTATTTCCTTCGGTACGGACAAGTGTGCTTTTGCTTTGAGTTGACCTTTACATAAACAAAAAATGATAACACTTCACAACAAACAGCTTATTATGTAACACTGTAGATTCTTTACGTTGCACAGAAACAATCCATGGGCGCACTGCGTCGTCAGATCAAGTTACACACTTCAGTTTGGTTCACGTGGAGAGAGCATTTCCCAACGTTGTTAACCAGATTATTCTCGGTTTAAGTCATTAACACAGACTTACATAATGTCTCACGTGCACTATTTCTTCTACCTTGGCTTTCTATCTTATGTCACACACGCTTTTCCAAGCTTTTCATTTAAGGGAATAATTTTAACTATTGTTTCTGAAACTAGCCCTAAATAGGTTTTATTCCTCTTTTGGATGTATGTTGACATTCATTTGTGCTGCAGATAATGTGCGGGACATCTTCAGCCAGACCACAGTGCACCACCACATCCCCTTCAACTGGGATTGTGAGTTCATCCGTCTGCACTTTGGGCACGACAACAAGAAATGCCTCAGTTACCTCGAGTTTACTCAGTTCCTGCAGGTCAGCTGATTACACACCACACACACTGATTGTCACTTTCTCCTCTTTCTTGAATCTATTGAAAGTCATGCTTGTTTTTTTGTTGTGTTTTTTTGTTTGTAGGAACTGCAGTTGGAGCATGCACGCCAAGCATTTGCCCAGAAGGACAAAGGGAAGAACGGTGTCATCTCAGCAATGGACTTCAGTGACATTATGGCCACCATCAGGCACCACATGCTCACACCCTTTGTTGAGGAGAACCTTGTGTCTGTGAGTGTTTGTGTGTGTGCGCACATCAGAAGAGTTTTGTGAGATTTAATTATTCACTCTGGCCACAGCAAGATTGAGTTCAAATTGACTAAAGGAGAAGAGTTATTTTCAGATAATCATGTCTGTCAGTGTTCTAGATTCTTCTTCATAGCTCGCAGCTCAACCATTAAAACTCAAAACGGGCAATTTTTATAGAGCAGCAAAAATTCAAGCGAAAGGATGTTTAGGCCTATCACTTGCAAGCGGCAACACAGTTCTTTCAAAAGGTAATTTGTTGCACAAAAGAGTATTTTGACGATGCCTTAAAATAGTTACAACAAAGACTTATATAAAAGCTCCAGTTTAAATGTACGGTATATCAGACAATATACATGGATATTTACAACAGTATAGCAAGGCTTTCTCATGGAGAGTTTGATCCATGGAGGAAAAAGAGGCTTTTTCAAAGTCAAATCAGCACCTGACATACCCTACCTTTCTTCCATCAGGCTGCAGGTGGCAGTACCTCCCACATGGTCAGCTTCTCGTACTTCAATGCCTTCAACTCCCTCCTGAACAACATGGAGCTGATACGCAAGATCTACAGCACGCTGGCTGGCACACGGAACGACACACTCGTGACCAAAGGTATAGACTGATGGCTACAATACTGTGATGTTGTATCTTTGTTTTTCCAGCTGGAAAAAAAAAGTGTTCCAGGAATGGCCAAGTTACTTTAAAAGGTAACTCTTTTTTTCTCTGTCTTTTCCGCAGAGGAGTTTGTTCATGCTGCCAACAAGTTTGGTCAGATCACTCCCATGGAAATTGACATCCTGTACCAGCTATCAGGCCTGCACTCCCCCTCTGGGTAAGCCTCACTTTGCTCTTCTTTGGTTAAGTCTTTTTAGACCCAAACACTTTCATTACAACTAGTAGACGTTATCTTTGAGTCCTTGATGTTAGTAACAGAAGTCCATCTGTGCATCAGGCGCCTGAATCTTGTTGATATTGAGAGGATAGCTCCTTTGGAGGAAGGATGTCTGCCACACCACCTGGTTGAAAGTCAAAAACAGGTAGGATGATTCTGTTCTTCTCTTAATATAGGACAAATAATGTACATCCAAACTATGATAGACAGATTTCCTTGCATGAAAAACAAGGTAAATGTAAAGTGAATGCATCATTGACAGTTTTCATGATAGATCTTCACAATGGTGTCCCGTTTTGTTTTTTATACCTTCAGGCCCATGGAGACGGTCACAGGCCTGTGTGGCTACAGGTGGCAGAGTCAGCCTACAGGTTCACCCTGGGCTCCATTGCTGGAGGTGAGTTATCTTGAGACCAGAGACGGGTGAACGCACACCTCCAGCATTATTTGGAATCCATGTTGTTGTTTTTAAGGATTTGGTCTGAGACTGTGTGTTTTAACCTAGCTACGGGAGCCACTGCAGTGTACCCCATCGACTTGGTGAAGACTCGCATGCAGAACCAGAGGTCCACTGGATCCTTCGTAGGCGAGCTGATGTACAAGAACAGCTTCGACTGTGCTAAGAAGGTCCTCCGTTACGAGGGCGCCTTCGGCTTCTACAGAGGTAGGCAGGAGGAGCTCTCATTAAGAAGGATTCCCTTTCTGCAGCCAATACACCAGTGATGAATCACCAATCACACAATCTTTATTTTTATTCGGCCAATTTGAAAAATGTTATGTCAAGACACTACACAAACAGTGAATAGACTTCTAATCATATTCATTATATTATTCACTGAGACCCAATATTATGTTGAACAGTTAGTGGAGCGCCAAGCCTTTTTTTGTTTGTTTGTTATTCACAGTGAGTACGGACGATAGGCTGACGTTTAGTTTTTAAAATGCTGTGCGACCTACCCACACTACCTTTGTGATGGACTGGTAGATCACAATCGACGTATTAGGCAACCCTGCTTTAGATCAATGAAGCGAAATTAACTGTGTTTGTAAGGTGTCCTTCGTTTTTTTTTAAAGGCGCCCATACATTAAATGTATTATTATTAACATTATTATAAAATAAAACAAGAATGGCTTGAGGGAAGGCTTGGTTGTGGCAAATGATTTCCTTATTGAAACCAAATTCTTTGTGACCATGGAGTTATTCCCTGTAATAGATGCTGCAGGATTTGGTTTGTACAGAAACACATGATTGGTAGGGCGTTTCAGAAAGGTGCTATTCACAGACCATAAGGGTGTGGTAGGGTTGATTCTGTCAGGATGATTATCCTGCCAATATATTAGTCATATACCAGTTATTAGTTGCAGCCTAAGAACAGTACCAGAAGCCAGGAAGAGTAGATAATCCATATTGAGTCAAAGCAATGAGCATTCTTCTTTGTCTAACAAAAGAACATTTTCTATTTCTGTTTCTTATTTCTGAATGTCCTGTTAAGACCCCTTAGCCTTTCCTATCCTCTGTCCAACTGTCAATCCCTGTTTTTCACTCCTCCCTTGATTCTGCTGTTCCGGTATTACTATTAAAATATCTTCATGTCAATCATTCTTCCCATAGGTCTGGTCCCTCAGCTTATAGGTGTGGCCCCTGAGAAAGCCATCAAACTGACCGTGAGTACATCAAAGTGAAATGAAGTCATAGACCTAAAAAGAAGATAAGAAATGGCTTAAAATCTGTGTTAAATGCGAGGCTAAAATGAGATTATTTGACTGATTTCATTATTTGATGTAAACTGTCTTTAATCTCACCCCTGCATTGTTTGTGTTCAACAGGTGAACGACTTTGTCAGAGACAAGTTCACAGGGAAAGACAACACAATTCCTTTCTTTGCTGAGGTTATGGCTGGTGGCTGTGTAAGTTTCAAACGCTGTGAATGCATCATGAAAAGTAGAATAGATTAGTAAGGATGTTGTTCATTACCAAAGGTTGGCGTCTCCTTGGTTGTAAAAGCCATAACAGAGAATCTCTGCATGTGGTCTTGATTCATCGTGTCTGCAGAGTAAATGACATTACTAACACTGGGCTGCAAAAGGGCACCCAGGGTTAAAATGCCATTATCCATACAACATGTTTTTTTTTCTTTTTGTTTTTAGTAGCGTTGTTCATCCTTACACAAACTTTGGCCGAGCACACCTTATCCTCCGAGAAAAAGGCAAAGTAACATTGAACAGGATCCCTTTTTCTTTTCTTACTTTTGAAAGTTTTTATAAGTGGGACTCAGCTCCAGTCCTTCAGCTATGAACATGTACAATGCAGGAGCAGTGATTTCTTTTTTCTTTTTTTTTCTATTTAGCTGTTAAAACAAACTTTTCTCCCTGTGTATCCAGGCTGGAGGCTCTCAGGTGATCTTTACCAACCCTCTGGAGATTGTGAAGATTCGCCTGCAGGTGGCAGGTGAGATCACCACTGGACCTCGAGTTAGTGCAGTCAGTGTGGTCCGTGACCTGGGCTTCTTTGGCCTCTACAAGGTAATGTGTCATTAAGCTTGTGTGTGTCTGTGTGAGGCCTCTGTTAAGATGTACTGGCACTCACCTTAATGCACTCTTTCTCCTTCATCAGCTGTTTCCAAGCACTGTCTCATATCTGTTCTTTGTGTGTCTCAATAGGGTGCTAAAGCTTGTTTCCTGAGAGACATCCCCTTCTCAGCCATCTATTTCCCCGCATACGCCCATCTCAAGACCCAGTTTGCTGATGAGCAAGGCAGGCTGGGACCTCTGCAGCTGCTCACTGCTGGAGCGATTGCAGGTAACGTCAGATTGTGACTTAGAATATCGGAAGCAGGCAACCACTAATTATTCAGATCAAAACTCAACGATTAACCTGAACTGATGATTGTATACCATTCAATTATGTGCATACTTGATCCATTTTGCTAGCACCGGTGATGTCAGCATAATGATGCATTAAAAGCACATTAGGTCCAAGTAACCATCTGTCATCTTTGTAACTCTGCTTCCCAGGTATCCCAGCAGCCTCCCTTGTGACACCTGCTGATGTCATTAAGACACGTCTGCAGGTTGCAGCGAGGGCCGGGCAGACCACTTATAATGGAGTGATCGATTGCTTCAGGAAGATTATGAGAGAGGAAGGCTTCAGGGCTTTGTGGAAGGGAGCTGGAGGTGCGTTTTCTGAATATTGCTGCACACAGACTGTTGTTTTTTTTTTTAAATCAAACTTCTGTAACAGTTCTTTCTTTTCCCCCCAGCTCGTATGTGTCGGTCTTCTCCTCAGTTTGGTGTGACTCTGGTGACTTATGAGCTCTTACAGCGGTGGTTCTATGTTGACTTTGGAGGACAGTAAGTTCATCTTCTTCTTCTTCATCTTCTTTTTCTTTTTTTTTCGAACAGAACAACAAGAACAGCGATTCACTTTTGTAGCACTAAATGACCTAATTACACAGCCAACGAAGTCTTGTTAAGGTTGGGTCAGGATGCACTTGTTGGTCAATGTTAAAGTATAGAACATCTCACGTTAGTCATATATGACAAATACAAATCTAACATAAATGTTTATCATATACATGTACATAAATGTTTCTTATAATTCTTGGAAACATAACTCAATGCAAATGCAAATATTTGTTTTTAATTGCATCCATCTTCTTCTCATCTCTCCAGCCGTCCATCTGGATCTGAACCTACACCCAAGTCTCGCATCTCAGAGCTTCCTCCAATAAACGCTGACCACGTCGGAGGCTACCGTCTGGCCGCAGCTACCTTTGCCGGTGTTGAGAACAAATTTGGCCTTCATCTTCCCAAATTCAAGTCCTCTGGTGTGGTTTCCATTCATCACCCAGAGCCAGTCACTGCTACGCCAGCTGAGGCCCCTTAGAGATCGGAAATCTCTGTATCGCCACGCCATCCCTACTCTTCTCTTACCAGGAGCCAGACACTTAGATAGATACACACACAAAGCAAAACACGCACAAAGTAAAATACACTCCAAAAAAAGAGGGCCATTAAGTTAGGAACAAATAACAGCAGCTCGTTACTCGACAAGATGAAGGTGTGATGCACTGGTCTCAAACCAGCTGCGGATGTGAGCGAGCAGACGGCGACGGGACCAGACTGTTGTATCTTCTGTGGCTGTACGCTCCTGGCAACTCCATTTTTATTTTATTTTTTTTCTCCAGCATTTGTTCAAGGTGGGGCCTCAGCACTCCTCTCTATTTCATGAGTAGCACGTATGATTTGAATTTCTTTTCTGTCTGACACTCAGTGAGTAGGACTTCTCTTATTGGATGAAGGGCATAGAAAATATTAGATTGGTCAGCATGGTGTGTGTGTGTGTGGGGGGGGGGGGGGGGGTGGTACACTACTGCTTGGTGCTGAGACAGGAGGCTGTATACTGTACATATTGTATAACTGTACTGAGAGTACTTTAACAGGAAGCAGTGAACCAAATGTTACCACACAAAGTGTCGTAATGTTGACTCGCTCCAATGTTATGGCTACATGGGGCCTTTGGTCCTGGTGTTTGAGAATCACTTACTGATGTACAGAACTTTTCAATCCAGTGTTTTCTTTTGAAACAAGATTCATGAGCAAAGAATTAGGTTAATAAATTAAATGTATCTGAATTTAGTCATTGTATTTTATTGAAATAAATCATCCATATGGTTTTAATTTTAACAGACTGTCTAGAGTTTTATTCCAAATGGAAAAGAGCAACCTCAGACTACATGAGGAACAGCAACAGGAAAGAGAACATTACATTGAGTCAAAGCAGAAACGGATCTTCATGTTCTATCCGACATGGTTGCTACAGGTACATGTTTTAAGCTCATTCTACATGTGAACAAGAAAGCATTTTTGAAGCTGAACTGTTAAACCAGGCTGGTGAGATTAGACTGCTGCGTCTGAGGAAAGATAAAACAGGACGGAAGAAAAATAAAAATCCATTCATTTGCAATGATAAAAGTGTTTTGAACACCCGCTTTACATCCCCTCTGAAAACTTCATGTGGTTTATTTATATGCTCTTAAAGATGAGATGTCAGGAATCTGTTCTCTACTAGTTATTCAGTTACAGAGTATAAAACAATATTCCTTTGGTACAGAAAAAAACAACACTTAAAATGTTCTGTTGATAAAGTCGAGGCAAGTACAGTAACGGTTTGCCTGGTAAAAACACTTGTAGTGCTTATTTTAGGAATGTACTAAAGCTTTAGTACAAAGAAGCAATTTTTAAACAATACACAAAATATTTAAATAAGCATAACCACCAGCATAAATATTAAATATTGTAGTGGTTCAAATATAAGTAACACACTCCTGCTCAGGTCAGAGTGCATGTACAGTACAAGCACACCTGTCGTTTAGTCATTAAGTGCTGCTGTGGATTGTGATATGTCAGCATTTTCTTTTGTCACTTGGTTGAAACACTTATCCGTCCAGGTGCAAAAGCATGTCTGGAAAAAAATTAACACATGTAAAAACACTCAAATAGTAATAAAAAGGTGCAGGTACAAAGGTTTGCATATTTAAAAAAGGGCTGAGTTGGTTGAGGCCTCAGGAGAAGAGCAGTTTCTGGAGCCCTGAGGAGGATATCAAAGCTAGAAGTTTCGAGTGGACAGCCACATCTGGGCTACACACCACTTCCCTTGAATTCCACTTTAACCACTTAACCGTAGTTCTGTAACACTACTGCTACACATGACATTAATTATTCCAACACATACTCGAAACTCCTAATGACACTTTAAGAAGAAAAAAAAAACACTTCCTGAACTTTTCTAAAACTGTCTTTTCAATCCCTTCTAGCTCTGCACATCTCCTCAGGCCGAATCATGTAGTGGGTGACAAAGCTGGAAGCCAATGTGGTGTCGTGTGCTTCAGGTGTTTTGTGTACTGGAGAGGAAATGATGGGCGGTTGTCAGTGTGAGGAGGATTGTAACAATCAGACATTAGCA
Source organism: Symphodus melops (assembly GCF_947650265.1). NCBI lineage: Eukaryota > Metazoa > Chordata > Actinopteri > Labriformes > Labridae > Symphodus > Symphodus melops. The sequence goes on along the minus strand of NC_136697.1, from coordinate 13,834,019 downwards.
AGTTCCTCAGCTTCATCTCGGTTCTCATTGATCTCAGCCAGGGTCCTGACAAAGCGCGTCCATTCATCAGCCTTGGGTACGCAGATTTGCTGCAAAAAAAAAAAAAACACCAGCATCATCTCATGAATCTGATACAGGTTTATATATTTTGTTTCCAGTAGCTTTAATTGAGTAATTGATGGGATGACATCTCACCTCTCCTACGTCGTAGACCTGCACCTGTCCATCAGAGTCCCCAGTGGCGATCTCTTTGCCTGAGTGAGCCCATCTTACACGGTTCAGTGCTGGAGCTCCCTCTACACTTACACTGGCTGTGGGAACCTAGGGAGAAAAAACAACCAGCTCATATAGAAGCAGAGCCATGCTCAGACCACAACAGAGTTATGTTTGTTGTGGAAAAATATCTGGGATTTTGGCTTATAGGGTTAATTAACAAATAAATAACTCTTTCTTGTCAAGAGTTAGATGACAAAATGTACCACCACACTCTTGGATCCAGTAGGTTTTTTGTTGTTGTGATAAAATACTTTTTTACCTTTTGAAAGAATCAGACTGGTTATCTGGTTTTACAGTCTTTCTGTTAAAATAAGTTAGTACTGACTCGTGCAGCATATTTCAAATATAAACAAAGAGAGAATTAACTCTTTCATTATACTCCTGAAATGAAAGATGAAGGGCTTTATGTTCGTACTTCAGTATCATTGTTGAGGTTCCACAGGTCAAGGCGTCCAGCAAGGTCCACACAAGCAAACAGAGCAGGGTGTGTTGGAGACCACATGGCATCATAGACATAGTCACAACTGTCCTCAAATGAGTACAACGGACGGGTGCTCTGAACAGAAGAACAGGAGAAAAAATGGTTTAAAGTCAAAAAATATATATATAATTAAAGAAAATGAGTAATCATTGATCATGTCGTGTCATAAGTTGTGTAATACTTCACATGTTTCACCTTAGTGCTCCAGAGTTTGACGGTCCAGTCAAAAGAGGAGGAGATGAAGAGGTGAGAGAAGTCCACAGGTCCTCCAGCACTGTGGCAGCTCAGCCCGGTCACCGGACCATGATGGCCCTCAAACACCTCTGTGATACCCGCCTTACTGTAACACACATACACACACAGAGTTTACACCCCAAAGCAACAGTGAGGACTTCTACTTATTATCCTTTTCCAAAAAAATAAATCACACTGTTGTTCTAACTTTCTGAAACCAATTATAAATCTTGATACAGGAAGACATTTGTCACTGATGATGACAAATTTCAAAAAGCAGCTACCTCCCGTGGCGACAGGCAGTGTAAACTGAACCGTCCTCGCTCCCCACCACAAAGTTGTTCACATCCCCCAGAGGGAAGGCCATGGAGGTCACGGCCACAGCTTTGCTCTGTTTGAAAACCAGCTCCAGGCTGTCCTGCAGGGACGAAGCGCACACACACACAGACTCAGACTCATGGACAGACCAGCTGATAAGTCATTACATCATCCATACAGGCTGAACGTACCTGTGGCTGGGAGAGCATGTCGAGACTCCAGGAGCACATTTTACCGTCAGTAGAAATGCTAATCAGGTTGTTAGCATTCTGGGTTCCCACCACGTTCACACAATAAACTGGATGCTGAACACAGAAGAGAACACAGTCACAGGAGTTACATTATACAATATACACTTAGCAGGGAAAGTGAGCCAGGTATCAGCATGCGGAGTAAAAGCAGACAGGACGCTAAAGAAATGACACAGTTGACAAAACGTAAAGTGCATTACTGTGTGTGCAGCTGCAGACAGTGGAGTTCTCTGAACAGGTGTGCGCTTGTTGCTCCTGTTGTCCCATAAGACAATCTGTCCTGAGTAAGTCCCACCCACCACTAGGTTCGGGTGAAACTTGGCAAATCCGGCCGACATCACCTCCGACTAGAGGAAGAGAAAGAAAAAGACTGATACGTACAGTATCTGCTTCTGCCCAAACTTTAGTAGTAGTAGACACTAAAAAGAACTAAAAGCCATTTTAGCAACGTGGATGGGAATTTCTTTCCTACCTGGCAGTGGAAGATGTACTCAGGCGTGCCCTTCTTGTACTTCATGTTCCAGACCAGAGCCACTCCGTCTGGCTCATGGGGAGCATCCTCGTTGTTGTTGTACGAGGCCACCAGTAGCTCAGGGTACTGAGGGGAACGCAGCAGAAATAAAGAAGAGAGCAGAGAGACAAGAATTATCTAAGAGTAAAAAAACTATTTGAAATGTATTGAGAGTTCGTTTTTAGTCGACATGAAGGTCTTTACTCTCCGTGTCTGTGTTCTGAGTGACCCACCTGAAGAGACCAGTCCAGACAGGTGACCACTCTGTTTTTGGTCCAGCGCTCGTCTGCAAACTGTCTGTTCAGCACTAACTTTGCACCGGCCTGCAAGTCACTAGGACGGACAGAAAAAGAAATGTGTATCAACTCCGCCTGTCCTGTTCTCTTTTTTTTTTTAAATTTGACTTCAATCTGCAGTATTTTTTTAAATGTGCCTCACCCCTCTTTATCCTCGAGATCTCTGCCGCTGTAGTCAAAACAAACATCCACATGCTCAGCCAGAGCTCTCTCTACAATTCTGCTGCCTCGCTCGAAAAACGACAGGAAGTCTTCAGAGTGCAGTACCTGCAGCTTCTCCTCCTCAGTCAGCTCTTTAGGGGTATCTGTACATAGAAAATACAAAAATAAACAGAAAGAATACCCAGATAAGGAAGTTACAAATATTGGTAACGACAGACATTTGGTCAAAATCGTTACTTTAAGAAAAAAAAAAGTCTGCCTGTTCTCACCATCTTCTTGCTGTTCACCCTGATCATCTTTCTCCTCCTGGTTGTCCTCTACTGGTGGGGGAGCAGTTACCTCCTCGTCCTCTTCCTCATCTGAAACACACGCGTATTTGAGTAGGCAGTTATTCATTTCAAGCTACAAGTCAAGCTAAAAGGTTAAGAAAACGTGACTTTTTATCGGTTTCATATGTTGGTTTACCTGCTTTTTGATCGGTTCGTGTCAACGCCTCAGTGGGTGTCTGTGTTTCTTTACAGTAAGACACCATTTCCTTCGGAACAAAGTCCACCTGGGTCATTTTGGACATGCCCAGCCTCACTGCTCCACGTCTACACAAACATACCATCGTAAAAAAAAAATAAGCACACACACATTTGCAATAAAAGTTAAAGTGAATGACTAAATGCTGATATTTGTAGCAACATAAATAATGGTATACAGAGATAATAATAACACATTTGGACAAATCTAAGATGAAACCACAAAACTGAATAAGCTGGAAGACAAGCTAAAGGAGAGAGGAGCAGTACCCTATGAGCTCAGAGTCGGAGTGGAGTTGCAGAGTAGAGGGGTCAGGATCCCAATGCAATGTCCTTATACAGCCAAACCACCAGACGGTGTTAGTAAAGAGAGAGACGGGACGGACAAAATGAAAAGAGGAAGACAATGGAGGTGAAAGCAAACACAGATGATGAGCAGTTTAATAGAAATTAAAGAAGGGGAGGACAGGAAACAGAGAGAAAGACAGAGAGAGAGAGGAAAAAAAAAAAAAAGAACGGAGTACGTGTTAATTGAGAAACATCAGCATGCCGGTGAAAAAGGCAAAGAGGAGACAAGTCAGAGTTTGTCAAAGTTAAATTCACCGTGTTAACACACACATTTGGCATGCAGGTACAATCGACTTGGCACAACAACAAAAAAAAGACTAAAAGCAACCAATCCCCCCCATCTCTCTCTCCATCTCACACACACTCACACAGACCTTGGTCCAGCGTTTCCGTCCCCAGAATCTTGGCTTCCTGCATCGCTGCCCACTGATTTGTTGGAGGGAGACATGGGGGCAGGGACTAGGTAGTGAAACAGACACGTATCTTCTGTTACTACCCTCAGGGGCTGAGCTGTGAGTGCATGTGTGTGTGTGTTAGTAAGTGGGTGAGTGAGTGAGTGAGTGAGTGAGTGGGAGAGAGAGTGAGCAAGAAAGGGGAAAGGAATGGGAGAAGTTTCAATGATTGAGTGAGTGTAGGAATGAGTTTGCATGCGGTAAAAAAAAAAAAAAAAGACACAAAAGGGAGAGAAGAGAAAATGAAAATAAATGGCAGGCAGGTTTAGGTGTCATGCACAGAACAATGTCAAATGTTTAGATATTGGATGAGGTGGGGTTGGGGAAGTGACGGAAATCGGGCCAGACCACAAAGTTAGAGCTTTAGACTTTAATAAACAGTGAATCAGTCAAGCAAACAACCAGAAAACAGTGGCAGATAAGACAGTGTGAAGGATGAAATACAGAGGCATGCTGGTATTTGGAGTTTACCGTGAGGCATGTCAGGATTGATGCCGACACTCTGCAGCAGAGCCTCCGTCTCCCTCCTCTTCCTCTCCAGGTCAGAGTCTTCATGGCCAGCAGAAGACCCACCCTCGGCGGCTCGCTTTGAGTCTCCCTGCAGAACACAGAACAGGCTGATGAGTAAGAGCAGCAGACTGGCAAGTTCTGCAAGGGGTGGTAGTTAAAGAAGTCCAACACTCACATCCTTCTTTTTCTTCTCTTCTTCTTTTCGCTTCTTCTCCTCTCGAATCTGGGCGATCCGTTGTTTCTTCCTCTCCAGTTCAGCCTTCAGCTCACTCTTGTCAGACATCCTGTTATAGGAAGAGAACATATAAAATGGCAATGAAGAGACTCTTCAGCAAATCCTCACTGCTTGTTTTTTATTTCAATGAGCCGTTTTATTTCAGCTGATTTATTGGTCTCACACATAGTAAGATGCCCTGACCAGAATCCTCAACTACAACCTCAGTATGTTTAAAAGGGTTGCAACACAAGTTTCCATAAATACATAATCATCATTCATTATTTATTGTATATTATGACATGTTTTAAAATATTTAAGTGTATTGCTTTCTTTGCACTGGGTTTGGTAGTTCAGTTACAAACAAACATACCATTTTTTATTTTAATACTTTGGTTTGTCATTTTAATCATGTTAGTAATTGACTAACTCTGTTGACACTGAAGCCAAGCTGTTAAAGATCACTTAATACAGTGTTTACATAGACAGGCTCAAATCAGTAACACAACTTACATTAAAACAATTCAAAACAAAGTACATGAATTCACTGTTAAAAACAACAGCTGATTAAACAGGTATTACTTGATATCTCAAGTGTTTATATATGAGATATAAACACATATTCAGCTATGAGTCCTTCATTACACATTAGATAGTCTACTTAGCTTCACCAAATGTTGTTGTTTTTTTTGTCAAGAAAGTTGTACATAGACTTGAGAGCTGAACATAGTCAGTGTACAAATGATACCAACATCCTGAGTGTAATCTGTGAGCCTGTAGCCCAGGGCCTGTCATCCTGCTAACATGTGAACCCAGGCCAGCTGTTGATAACAATGTCCTCTCTATCCTTTTTATTATGTCACGGCTAACCATGAATGGCTTTTTATTCCAAAAATATACAAATATAAGAAATCAACCTAGGAGATGACAAGCCACTTTATTAATTTGATCCTTAAACTATTTTCAAAAATAATTTCTCGTTGTTTTTTTTGTCAAGCATACAAAGAGTCGAAACGAGCAACTTTTAGTATAAATTCTGTTTTTTTTTAAAAACATAACTTTATAGACACACCAGTTATAAGTTGATCATTTCCCAGTTATATATTTATATTTGTTAGTCAATAACAACAACAGAAATGCTCCTGTCTCACTCCACCCACAGTCAGAATCACTGCTGGGGGAAAAAAACCACAAACATCATGTTTACATTTTATCTTGTTTTTCCTCATTGTGTTTCTGCTAATATAATGACGTTTATTTTATATACATTATTTATCCTGGTTTAAACATCTTCAAATGTCAAGCAATGTGTTTTATAATCTAAACTAACGGTAACTGAATGTCCGCAGAGACAGCTAGCTCATCCGTGTTAGCATGCTAATCTCCATGGCAGCCGGCCGGCCTGCTGTTATAACGGGAGCATCGCAAACCAACGCCCGAGCTGCTGTACTGTCCCGTTTACTAAGGTGTTCAAAAGAGACACAATAACACAGGCGAAGTCTATACCTGATATCAGATGTTCGATGTGAGTCGGCAACCAACAACACAATGCAGTTTCGTGAGGGTTAAGTAAATCCACAGAGAAGTGATGGTGGTGAAGAAGAAGACTGATGATGCTGGAAGAGACAGCAGTTCACTCCGCTGCGCCCTTCTTCTTCTTCTTCTTTTACGGCTGTGGACGAATAGGAATTAAAGTAGAGTACTACCGCCCCCTTCCGGTCTAAAAAACACACTTCAAAGTATACGTCACAGCTGATGACCGTTTGAAACATGATTGTTATTATGTTTGGAGAATTATTCACTTTACATTTTAGAGTAAAATGAGCAATTCTACAAAAATGATCATATTACAGACAAAATTCAAGCATTCAGAGTTTTACCAAAAAGTAAGCAAAAGCTTAGACATATTTTATTAATTATACGTATGAGACATAATTGCCTTTTTAGGACTATTGTATATGAATTACACTATGAATTGAATTCCAAAAATGGCTTTTGTCAGGGTTTATCCAGTGAGAAGTAAACAATCAAAGGCTTTAAAACACGTGGGCTTAAGGTTTGCCCTGGTTTAACACCTGTGTGGCATCACAATGGTTTTAGTTTATATGATAAGGCCATAAAAGATTGTTTTGCATTTAGAAAATATTTTGTGTATGCAAAATGGTGAAAACAGCCTAATTATAATTGAATATAATAAAGAAAAATGTGCATCATGAATATCTTCCAATAAACCTGTTCTGGAAAGCAAGTGAAGAAAATAATTCGAATAGGAAATGCAGATTAAGATCAATAACTTGAAACATTGGAACGTAAATATCATCATTACTTTTTAATTGTTTTTTTCTTTAAAAGGTTCATTGAGCGTTTTTATGAACACCCAAACAAACATACAGTAAAGTCATTAAGTGTTTTGTCATGAAGAAGAATTTATAGGCATAAAAGCATTTTGTACGTGTCTGTCCTGTAAACATATGATTGATTGATGACTTTCATGGTTTGAATTGAACTCTTTGGTTTTAATGTGGATTTGTGCAAAGTCCTGCAATGATTTGGGCTTTTGATGTAATTTTGTCATCTGACCCTTTATGGAAAGCTTTCATCTCTGAGGCACTTTGTTTCTACTCTTCTGCAGCTGGTTCTACATAACTCAAGGGGTCATAAAGGTCACGTTTGAAATCATATGGATCAAAGAAAGGGTAGAGGGGTTTCTGAGTGGCAGCTGCAGGAGCACTTTCATCCACTTTTGCTACTTCTTCTTTCACCACTTTTTCCTCAGCAGGGGCTTCTGGTGCTGTTGTTTCCTGGACTGGGCGTGGTGGGTGATCAATGAGACAGTCAGGATCCCAGTATGGGTCACAGTCGTACTCCATACCTTTAGCAGTAATTGGGGGAGGAGGAGGGGGAGGTGGGACTGACTTTTTGGGAGCGGGAGGAGCAGGAGGAGGTGGGGTTGGTTTGGGAGGAGCGGCAGCTTCTATCTCCTCCTCTGTTTTAGGCCTGCAGGCGGGGTTATAGCGTGGGTCACACAAGACGGGAACAGCCCCTGTTGGCAGGTAGACGATCTGAGGTTTGCATAGAGGGTCCTTGGGGTGACACAAATAGATCTTCTGAGCGTTCTCCAGAGGGTCTGGTGTTGGCGCAGGGGTAGTGGGAGGTGGAGGAGGCTGAGTGGTAGTAGTTGGTGCTTCAGTGGTGGCCAGCACACCCAAGACATTTTGGTAATTGGAGGCATCTGGCCCATAGGTTACCTCAAAGTGACGCATCTGCTGATACAACATCCGGATCCTGTCGATTTCATAGAGCTGAGGGGAAGACAGTGAAACAAATCAGAGAGGAAGATGTTTCTACAGTAAAGGTGTAATCCATGTGGAAACATAGCTAATCAATTTCCACTTACTCCTTCAATGTGTCCAATGCTGTTGTAGAAGCGGTAATAGGACTGAAAATCAGGATTCCCTCTGTACCACTTTGGGTCAATGTTCCTCTTAGGTCGAGAGTTCGTCAAGAAATCGTGAGCCTGAGTGGAGTCAATGCTTACTGACCTTCCTGTAAAGTTACACAGCGTCAGGAATAAAAATGAGAAAAAAACACACAAAACAATTCTTTGATGTTAATCAATGTTTTTTTTCTTTCAAGACATGGAAAGTATGTTGAAATAAAACACATGAAATACATATGGAAATATGATCACTATTATATTGTGGTGGTAAAATGATTACACAGTAATCTAAACCTTTCATTTTCATTTATTAACAATATGCAGGAACCTGAAAAATACCTCCAGGATTCTTTACTTTCACTAGAGATGTTGCTTCAAGCAAACCTTAAATAAAGCAAAAGAAAAATTAGACTCTAACACAAACAGCAAAAGACTTGAGGCAGCTATACAGCAGACATTGAAAGTTTTATTTGTATCGTTTCAACTCCTTGATTTGGGTCATTTAAAAGTCATCAAAGAAAATATTTTGTTCAGACTAACCTGGCATTACTAGCAGGCAGCACAGCGCCCTAAACAGGGACACCCGGGAACTCATCCTCCACATCTGAAAGTGCAACAACACAAATAAATACTATTATATTCTAGTCTGTCTGACAGATCTGTCTTAGCACTGTTCTTCAGAAACTGTTATGAATAGATGCATGTTCAGAACTCAGGAAAAAAGGGGTGAAGTAAAAAAAAAAAAAGCATATACACCAATGGTATTTTGCACACAGACTCAACATTAGCCAACAGTTTCAGATATTTATTGGCAAAGGAAGACATTGACCTGGAATGAAATTAGATAGATATCCTGCATGTATTTTTGACTGCATCTTTCTTTGTTTTTCCACCTATAGCAGATATTTATTCATATATTTATCTACACATTGTAAATGTCTCTCTCAACAATTATCCTTGTAATTTAACATTAACCTTATCCTCATCATTTGTGTTAAAATTATTTTCTGTTCGAATTTTCTGCCTCATAATTTCTGATAAAACCAAAAAAAAGAAAAGTTTGCTTTAAACCAAACCTACTTACCTGCTGTTGCATCTCCCCAGTCCTGGTCTAATCTGCTGCTTAACATATCTGTTCATAAATACTACTGTTAATACAGGGCCCTTTTCATTGGCCACTGAACTACACGTTGCCCTAAATCCGCCCCTCTTCCATTTTCTGTTGCGACGTGGAAGAGCTCATTAGCACCCTGAGCATGAACCAGCAGTTAAGGACCAACTTCAAACAAAATGTGACTCCTTGTAAAGCCACAAGACACAACCTTGTAACAGCAGGGCACCACTGGGTGCACAGTCAATTGGTTTTCCTATCTATCTTTGGGTGTCGTAGGAATTGATGAAGCAATCAATGGAAAAAGATGTCATATTCAAAAAGTTGTTTTATCTGACAAATTCATAAATTATGGCAAAATGTTCTTTGCTACAGTTGTCCCATTCTTGCTAAAACATGCCTTGCAGGTAAAAATTAACCCTCTGGTCTCAAAACAGCTGGATATGTCCTTTCAACTCCGGTCTTAGCCAGTCAAAAATAGAGGGGGGCAGCCTCAACTGATGTTTAACTCCCCAAGAAATATGTAGGAATTATGGGCTAACTTGTCTTTACTCAGAGTTAATGTAATGCAGCCTGGGACACTCAAAACAACGCTTTTCCCCCCAAAGTTTCATTGATTAACATATTTAAATACTAAAAAGTTTAGATACACCCCAGAACAGCACAAGCTCAACACTAATGATGCTTTTAAGAGTCAAACTCTTTTAGAATAATTTCTCTGCATTAACTTTTGCCATGTCAGATCGGCCTGTGTCCTTTAAGTTTCTATAATAAATGAAACACACTTGAACCCTTACATCATGGTGACAAGCTATTCTAAAATGTAATATTTGTATTTAGTAGGTTACTCAGTTAAAACAAAATCCAAGAGAGTTCCATTTAAATCCCAAACCTGCTTATAATTCATTTTTGTGATCTATCCACTCCAGCCTTTCTGGGAAGCTAGTAGCATGCTAACAAGTAAACTTTCTAAAGCATTGTAATATACTGAGCCAAATTCTATTTAATTTTTACAATTTAAATGTATTACATTATTGCTACTGAAGACCTTTTGTAAAGCTTGTTAAGGTTCATATCATAATATCAGCACAGGTAAATGTTTTTGTTGCACAACCACTGGCAATAAACAGTATTAGCATCAAATAAGCTTAAACAGAAGGGATGCAAGTAACAATAAATCTCTGGTTGGAATAGAACAGAACACCATTGGGTTGATAAGTCTTCAACAATAAAGTCCAAATCAAAAAGGGCCACTCAGATCTTTTCAGCCAATGTCACCATGCATCAGAGGCCGGGTTCAGTGTCAGACACTCTCTGTTGTCTACATCATCATTTTTCTCTGAAGGTCTTGACTTGCTTAAATCGCGATTGAAATCAGATCATCCAGGTTAGTGGGTTCAGTGTATGAAATCAGCTTTCATATACTCACTCAGGCCATTCGTAAACAACGGTTGGAGTTACTTTTCATTCCATCCAACTCAGTTGACACACTACGAGACTCCTCTAAAAACCCTGGTGGAGTGAGAAAAGTCACTTGAAAGCATTGTTTCCTTTCATAAGGTGATGAAGCACCTTATGTGTTTCTGAAGTGAGGCTGAGTAGGACCAGCTTACTGAATACCTCATCGCCCACTCTACTGAGAATGTAATTCAAATAACAATGGCTGATGAGCAAACACAAGGTTATACTGGATAAGGAATGAACAAAACAATCCGGGATCTCCATCAGACTTTTCAAGTGAGAGCACCCATGGTACTTTGGGGGTAATAGGGAGGCAGCCACCTTAGTCTGTGTGGGAGGTGGGGAACATGGGCTGGTTTCAGTGTGCATTTGCTCTTTATCCTCAACACATTACCTGAGAGCCACAAGGGCCTTACACAATGTCCTGCATTGTCTGGGACAGAAACTGCCTGACAGACTGCATCAAAGTCTGGGTCTGTATACCTGACCAGACCATATACTGTTATGAATACGACTGAATCCAAGTGCAAACCAACAACAAATAAGCAGTGGAAAATGATTTTTTTTTGTCTGTCGCTTGGGGTGGAAAGGAAAGGACTGCTGTGGGGGGGTCAAGGGCTGGGTGTAGAGGAAGGGAGGAAGCTACCGGTACTTGAAGTTTTCTGGCTGGCAGGCTTTTAGGCCGTGAGGCGAATTGCCCTGAAAACAAGAAAAACAGGTGTAAAACACAGAGGCAGGCAGGAAAACAAATCATGAAGTCTTAAAGGCAGGAAACTAGCCTAAACTTGAGCTTGACTTGTGACCCAGACAAACCACGAACGGCACAACAATCTTCTTGTAAAAGTAGTTGATTTCTTGATGGCAGGCAAATGTGTTGTTGGCAGGCAGGTTTGTTGATTGTAGCGCCGTTGTTGGTGGGCAAAGAAGAGTAAAGAAGACAGAGTGGAGGCGAGATGGCGAAGCAAAAACATAGCAAACACTCTGAACTGAAAATAAATGAAACACACGCTGCCATGCAAGCAGATGTCATGGAACAAGTGTTGTGACAGGAATAGGATGTAAGCGGTTTACATACAATAGAAGAATGTTTTGTTAAGTGTTCAACATTTCAACAGTTAAGGAAACTCTATCCTTTTAACCAGCAGGTAAAACTGCGATTAGAGAGTGCCAGAAGGAGACAGGGAGTCTAAGGCGCTACCAGGTGGCTAATGGTTATCATCATACTATATAATTGCTCTGTGACGGAACAAAAATGGAAGGGTAGGGGTACATGTTTCTCTTAAATGCTATACATTTATTCAACCGGTGCACTGAGATAACCAGCTGGCTTGAAATATAAATCAAGTTGCTGTACAGAAGGTGTAAATACAACAAGAACCAAAGTCAAGATAATTCTAACACTCTTTCTTGTTAGTATTAAACTTTTCTATCTATAACATGGCATCAGTATTTAAAAGGAAAAAAACAGAAGCCACCATTTGGAAGTTACTTATTTTCTCTGTATTCTTTTTCTAATGGATTATCAGATCTAACATAACATTACAAACATTGATCGTAATTGAGAGAGGTAGGCCTACAGACTTAAAAACACACTGCAGTCTTTACAACAAATACATAACATTACGTGGTACTAAAGGCTCACAGCTAAATTAGAGCTTTAATCATATCTGTTATTTTGACAAAGAAGTAGGTTCTTTGTCTCAAGTGAGACTACTAATGAAGGAGATCATTGAACTCAACCACCATCTCCAAGGTATCAATTATTGTAAACAATGCTACTCTGATCTTTGAGTGAAATGATACCCTGTCCTTGGGCTCTCTGCAGGACAACAGGGGATGTTTTCAGCTCTATAGCCTTCATTCCACAGATTAGGCACCTCTGTGCTGTCTTTCCTCAGCAACAATATTGAAAACTTGGCTTTGACTCAATGCTGGACTGAATTACACTCCCAGTTTGCAATCTATTACATTGAGATGAAACTTCCCTTTAGGTTGCTAAAGGAAGAAACCTACAGTTCTTGAGACAAGAGGAGGGTGGATAAATACAGCTTGTCCCAAATCAGTTTAAAAACCAGAGAAGTGACAGGACATTCACAAGAAAGTCTATGACAAAGAAAAAAGGCTGTAAAGCTACTCATACAAGGTACAAATAGGCAGTTCAGAAAATCAATATAAGCCTAGTTTTTTTTATAGTAATGGCAGAATTGGCTGAATAAAGGGTTAAATGGGGCCTATACTTCCAAAGAAGAGTCATTATTGCTTAAAAACATTTGAAAGGTTATCAATAATTAGTTACAAAGTCAAATTTTATTTCATTTCTACCTTTGTATCTCTAGAGAGGATCTTACTATGATATCATGTACAGACATGTTATTGAAAGGCATGGGTGTTATTGTAGTCAGGACTATCCATGAATGAGCTGTGTTAGATAGTTCTGTCCCTGTCAGGTACCAGACCTAGAAGAGCTGGTTTCCTTTATTTCATCAATTTAATCACATCTGTCAGACTGGCCTGGATTTGTTTTACTTCCTAAAGGCTTTTCCCTGTGTAGCTTTAATACCTGATATATCTCTTGTTATTAATTGATGCTAAACAAATGAATATTATACATTACATTATTAAACATTTTTATTTCAATGCAAATAACATCATAAAGTTTATGTCACAATATATAGTGTTGTTGCACAAGAGGTAGGGGTGAATTGTCAGATTGTGTGTGTGTGTGTGTGTGTGTGTGTGTGCGCGCGCGCGTGTGTGTGTGTGTGTGTGTGTGTGTGTGTGTGTGTGTTTTGTAATCTATGGGAGCAGCCTTGGTTAAACAGTCTGACTGCAGCAGGAAGGAAGGACCTGTGTTATCTGTGTTTCTGACAACATGATTGGCCTCCCCTGTGCTGTTACAGGACCATGCACGGGGTGGGACACTTGGCTATAGGTTTGAATCCAGAGTATGGAGAGGTCAGGGAGAGTAAGGAGCAAGTGCAGAGAGAACAGGGCATGTGAAGAGAGTAAGTTTGGGGAGAGCAGGGAGAGTGCAGAGACAGAGCATGGAGTGAAGGGCGAGTGAAGAAAGACTGCACGAGAAGAAACCCTCTCCACACCCCGGCAGAGTGGCTGGCTTTCGTAAAATTCTCTACAAAAAAAACTAAATTCATTTAGATGTATTCTTATTACTTTACAAAAAGTACTGATAAGAAGTAATCTGATTTTTTTCATTTTCCCAGACAAACATTAAGTTATAAATTCAACTAAAGGGAGTATTTATTATGGTTGGATGCGCTGGCAAAAATCTGTTTTTTGTTTTTCTAAGATAGAAGCCACACTTTTATTCTGGACTTATGGATTCTTTTTGTTTCATGTATGTGTTTTTAGCAATACAATTTTGGACCAATACTTTCTGAATTGGAACTTTAAAAAGTAATCATCACACTCATCATCTCCAGATAGAGCATTGTGACTCCCTCCTTTCCATAATTAACTCAACTCCAATTTTTCAAGTCAAACAGACAACTTCACATTATCGCAATACTGGTTTCACTACATTGTCTTCCAGTTACTTATATAATTGATTTTAAGATTTTACTGATTCTCTTTGACTCATGTATGGGTCTGGCTCCATAGAGAATTGTTGACAACTCATAAGATCATGCATTTTGCCACAATTGCTTTGGAATTGACTTGAATCATCAATACTTACTTACTGTAGCACTACATTGATGTTAGTGATACCTGCTCCTTTAATGAGTAAGTTAGTGACAACTTTAACTGAGAGAATAAAGCTGTCTGTTTATTTTTATTTTTTTTTGCAAATTAAAAATTAATAATGTAGAATCTATACCTTCCAGTACAGATTATGTGTGTAATGATTGGTGTTTGTAAATATAAAAATGACCATGTTGCTTTTGTGGTTGTTGACCCTCAGTTTTCGGGCTGTTACCTTAGGCAGACTTTTTGCATTTTTAACTTTTTAATGACTCATAAGCGTAATGAGGTGTGGTTATAGTAACTGCTTAGAGTGATCATAGACATAAGTCTAAGAGGAGTTGGCTTGAGCTCTGGAGGTGGAGCTCTTACAGTGAAATCTGTTCATGGGGGCATGCATGTTAATTGTCTAGCTGTAATTCTTCAGTATGTCCACTAGGGGGCGACTGATACAAAACCGGAAAAGTCCGACTCGTTTTGTCAGTTCCTCTGAGGAAGTTCGAAGTTTTGTAGTTCGTGTACAGTTGACCTGTCAGCGTTGTAGTACAAGCTGTCACTGCTGAATTTGTGTTTCTCCGTGGGGTTGGGGCAGTTTTCGGCCAGAGCGAGCGAGTCTGACACACAGGCTCAGTTTGTATTTACCGTTGCTACTGCTAACCAGCGAGCTAACGGCTACAGTTAGCCAACACGCTAGCTTGCTGTTTAGCATTTTTGGCTTTTTTTTGCTGATAGCTACAAGCTGGGTACTGGTCGTGCGAGGATAGGAATCCTCCCACTCCTGTAAAACAGCATTCAGCACAAAAGAATAATCGGTAAGTGAGTCGAAACTTGTCTGGCGTTAACCGTCTAACGTTAGCTGACCTAACTAGCTTAGGTTACTGATTGATTTTAAAGGTCTTTGGGCTAAACAATCCAGTATGCCAGAGTTTGCAGGTATAGCTGCACAGTCAGTGTCACCAGTAACACATCTACCCCCTGTCACTGGTTTCTTAATGTTATTAATGTTGACAGCTGCTTGTATTAGTGTGACATTGTAATATAAGCTGGAGAGCAGAGCTGAGTGTGCAACTGCAGCCTGTAGTCATCTTAAAGGATCACAATGACCCAACTTCAACAAACATTTATATGTATGTGTTTCCAAGTAGATTATCATGAAGTACCGGTACAATAGTAACGGAACATAACAGCGGCCTTTCAGTGCATCTCTGTCTCCTCCAAGTTTGTTTACACATTCACTTAGTAATGTTTTTAGACAGCCAAAGTACAGTTCAGACAGAGTGTGGACATAACTAGTCGATTAGATCGGGACCAGACACACGTTTAAGATTGTTATATTTGATCAGCTGTGTAGATGTGTGCTTCTTATCTGTGACGACTATTGATAAAAATGAATTAATTTCCCCAGATTGTCTTACTTAAAAAGGTTGCCGTGAATAATATGATCCACTGTAGCAAATCATCTGGTTATACCAGACTTGGCCCTGTCCTTTTGTTGCTTGCTTATTATAGCAACCTGTTCCAGTTTTGGTGGCATGTGCTGCCATGTAAATCTTGTCTGTCAGTGTGTGAGAGCCCTGCAGGGCTTCTCGGCCTCACTGCTCAGCTGTTACACATAAAGAGAGAGAGAAAGAGGCAGGCTGGCTGCTTGTTCAAATGCCCAGTGTTGGATCAGGTATATGTCACCGTGTTGTTTATTGTACTGATTGAGGCACACTTAATGAAAGTTCATCACAAGTTGAAGAAGTTGCAAAGTTAGAAAATGAAGAAATGAAGGCCCCTCCCTTTTGTGATCTGATTTTTTTGGTGGCGTGATGGAATGTGAAGAATGAGGCAGAACCAGCCTATATCCATAACACAGGAACCTTTATAATAGGACTTCAGTCGAAATTTCTTTAGTTCCAGCCTTTTGAAGATAAGGTGGCACATCTTCACTGTTGAACATATTTGAAACTGTATTAAGGATATGTAATGTGACCTTAATGTTCATCAGCTTTTTAAAGTTCCAGTCTTGTTCTTCCTGGATACACAGAGGACGCTTAGACCCTACCAAGACACAGACCAGGGAGGGGAGGGTGTAGGTGTTGGTTTGAAACAGGCCCAGTGTGTCACTGCTTACACTCTGCACAGAGACAACGCTTGTTGTAATCCTTATAGCACACTCTGCTGGTGAAAGCCGACAGTCACGTGATATGCTAATATTGGCCGATATCATTGACAGGCCGATTAATCAGTCGGGCTCCAATCATTTTTATCATTTACTACTACTATTTCCTCATAGATCAACAAACCCTGCTTTTCTCATTATTGGTGTTTTAACTAACTGTCTTGTGGTTTCTTGCGTTTCACTCCAAAAACCTTCTCAGAACGGAGATTTTAGGATATGAGTTAGTCGATGACAGGTTTTTAGAGAATCAGTTACACAACTGTGCGTGGTCACGAGAGAGTCATCCCTCTGGCTGTCACGTTCATAAAGTCAGCTGAAGACTGGGGAAGTACAGCTGAATGCTGTTGGTCAGAATGAAGTTCAGGTTACTTTTTCTGTGACCGAGAGAACGGCTTCATGTATCAACAGGTGGTGTTTGCTTGATTTCCAGCTGACCTTATATGTTTGCTGTTGAACTCCGTCGGTGGTTTTTCCTTGAGCTGACACTCTGTGACCGTTACTGGGTCAAAGTTGATTAGATGCATGTTGGCTCATCTGCACATAACCTTGCCGTCTAGATTTACAGTCTGTCAACACTGTATACCGTATGATGCTGACTGTACTTATGTAACAGTACAGTTCACGTGCAGAATGTGGGCACGGTATGACTGAGTGACACGTCATCTGAGTGATTCTCTTTCATATGAAACTAGAAGATGTCAACGCAGTGTTTGAATGAAGCCGTGTGTTGTTTTGTGTTTGACACAGATGGAGGCTCAAAGCTCCAGCGGCCTGCTGCTGTCCAGAAAGAGGAGAAGAGATGGCTCCAATGGGGAGACCGAGGAGGGAGAGAAGCTCGGTAAAATCCCCAGATGTACCGTGGTGAGTCAGCTTGAGCTGCCGTTGAGCAACGTGTTACGTGGATGTGTTCTGCATCATGCATTCAACAGTGTGACCATCAGCCCAGTGCTCCCCTGAGTCCGCCATTATTAGACTGTGATTCACTGAAAGGAGGAGGAAATGTTTGCACATGATGACGCTCAGATAAACCATCAGTTTAAATTAGCTGGTGGTTACTTTTCTAAATGTGATCATGAACACATCAGATGATGCCAGGGAGAATAAATATTTGAAAAAAAGAGAGAGCGAGGATTATGTCCGACAGTGTGTTTCAGAGAGTAAACTTTGTTGATCACTACAATCTTTCCTTTGGTGTTGGTATGGGTGTTGTAGGGATTGAAGCACCCCGCGCCGTTTGCAGATGAGCTCGAGCCAGCTGATGGTAAACCCTATGAGAGAGTCAGCATGGACGAGGCCAAGAGGGGAACACCATGTGAGTCTGATTCCTTCGCTCGTTCCCTTGATCCTCGGTGTGTTGCTCTGAACATCGTCCAGCCTGACTCACACATCTCAGAACTTTCTACTCGTGTCACTCCTATAACATTTGTTTCCAACATCAGTGGGAAAACCTCTTCACTTTTCAGTTCACTCACAGACATAAAGAAATAAGTGTAATATTAGATCTTCTCCAAACCCAGTGAATGTGTTATTCCTGCTTGTCTCACCTCTCCTCTCTGTTCAGCTAACAGACCCGTGCGGGTGTATGCGGACGGCATATTCGACGTCTTCCACTCAGGTCATGCCAGAGCGCTCATGCAGGCCAAATGCTTGTTCCCAAACACACACCTAATTGTTGGAGGTAGGTCTTCGTCACTGGACAAAGTGGGATGTCTTGTCTCTTCACTGATCTTGTCTGTGTGTGTTTTGTAGTCTTTTAAGGTGGCTAGCTTTTTACTCCCTTTGAAACTTTGCCCAGGAATATGTCAACGACGTCCAGCAGAATATCACTTTGTTGGAGTCCGACCTGGAAGCAGCATGAACTGGCATCTAAATACCAGTACAGAAATAGCCTGTATCCCTCATGGTGATCTTGTTTACTTGAAGAGGTCATAAGGAGACAGCAGTGTTTTATTTAATGTTTCATAACAAGTCCAAATGTCTCAAAATAAAGGTCAAGGATGGGATTCTTTGGGATTTATTAGGAACTCCAGATTTTCTGAAAAGATTACCCACAGGAAGTTAATTGTCCATGAAAGTAGTTTCCACACATGGACTCAGTCTTGAGGTTTCACCCTGCTTATTTACCACCTCATATGTGGATGTGCATGTTTCGTATGAACTTCATCCAAGATTGACAGAGCGAGCGAACGATCTGCACTGCTTGAGCCTGTGTTGCATGTAAACACCATGTGAGAGAGATGCCAGGAGTGTTCATGTCTCTTCTTAAATGCAAACGAGGCTCGCCTGTTGGGATGACTGAATCACAAGCATAACTTTTTGATATGGCTTTTGTGTTTATCAACTTCCGGCTAAATGTTGTCAAAAGAGAAGGCTCATCCAGGTCGAGAAATACTGAGAGAGGGGATGATGTCAGCAAATAAAAGAAAATGTTTTATTTAACAGTATAATCAGGAGGGCGGGCTCATTTATTTTTTATAAATTTTGCTGAAAATGTCTCTTGCTTGCCATCTCTCTGGTTCAGTATGCAAGCAAACAGGTGCCTGTGAGTTGCTATGGTTACAAGGGGCTGTCTGTCTCTGTCTGTCATTATGACTTTGCCTTTACATTGGCAACTCGTATAAAACAAAAGCTATAAGAATCTGTGAGGCAACACAAGAACTGTATCCTGCTTTATTGTCCTTTTCCAGTCACATCACTGTTCAGTGAAAACAATGGTTAGAAGGCATTTTAAAAAAAACAATCATTGCTGAAAAATATTCCAAGACAGCACACAATAAAAGATGCTGGTGTGCTGGAAGGTATTTTTGGTTGAGGATTCAGAACCCATACGTTTGACTCAGGCTGAGCGTGTTTGCTGATGTTCTTTTCTGTCATTTGTAAATGTTTCCAGTGTGCAGCGATGACCTGACCCACAAATACAAAGGCTTCACGGTGATGAACGAGGACGAGCGCTACGATGCCATCAGACACTGCCGCTATGTGGATGAAGTTGTGCGAAACGCTCCCTGGACGTTATCGCCAGAGTTCCTCACAAGACATCGCGTGAGTCGATCATCATAGACTCTTTTTGTCACACATCGCTTTAGTGGAGATTCCTCGTAGTCTTTATCTGTTTTTTTGTTGTTGTTTTTTTTAAATGTCCCCCTAATTTATATGTATTTAAAATCTGCAGTTTTGATTCTAGTGTGTTGATGTTTGTTGAAAGATTGACTTTGTGGCCCATGATGACATCCCATACATCTCGGCGGGCAGCGACGACGTGTACAAGCACATTAAGGAAGCCGGTGAGTGTCAAAGTAACCAAGAGATGTAGAGAGGTAACAAATGTTTCTAAGACATGCTTCAGTGTTTCCTGCTGCTTTAGCTCACAGAGAAAACAGAATAATACTGTCTTTGTTTTTTTTTTCTTCTCACAAATGTCAAGAAAACCAAATGATTTGACAACAGCACCATAAAGAATCTTTTCCTTAATATATGTATAAATGTGCTACTTTGATTACATTAATCCATTTAAATGGCATGTTTTCCCTCTCACTTTTTTCTCTTATTAATTCACCTGTATCTGAGATCCTTTTTCTTCTCAATGACCCCCCCCCCCCCCCCCCCCCTTTGCTCTCGTCAGGTATGTTCGCTCCCACCCAGCGGACAGAGGGCATCTCCACCTCTGACATCATCACACGCATTGTCCGTGACTACGATGTGTACGTCAGACGCAACCTGCAGAGAGGATACACAGCCAAGGAGCTCAACGTCAGCTTCATCAATGTACGAGACTTAACTGTGGAGTAACTGAGTGAGGCTTTGAGCTGTGAGAGCCACCAAACTGTTAGCAGCGGAAATGTGTTGTTAGTTTGGTCCGGTCGTTCACGTTTGACTGTTCCATATCTTTGTTCTTATTCGTAAGCCCCTGCTGCTCTGATGTTTTCAGGAGAAGAAATACCACCTGCAGGAGCGTGTAGACAAGGTGAAGAGGAAGGTCCGCGATGTGGAGGAGAAGAGCAAAGAGTTTGTCCAGAAGGTGGAGGAGAAGAGCATCGACCTCATCCAGAAATGGGAGGAGAAATCCAGAGAGTTTATCGGCAACTTCCTGCAGATGTTTGGCCCTGAGGGAGCTCTGGTGAGGATGTTAGCTTTGCTTTGGTTTTTAATCACTGTTTTATCCTACTGATGGCTTCGGGAAACTCGTGAATGTTAGTGACTTTGACATGAGCCTTTCAGTCCCTGTGTACAGGTATGAGACACTGACTATTTGAAGGTTTCACACCTTTGGTATGCAAACACAAAGCTCGTCTAAGTTTTGCATTAGGACAAAGACCAGCTGTCAGTAAAAAAACTTTGGTAAGATTTGATTTATAGTAAAACTTAAATTATGAGAGTTGGAGTTCTGGAAAATGAGTTTGAGATTCAGATAAGTTTGATACATAACCACGTGTAATTCTTTTCATTGTTGGAAAAGATAAAGGCTTACTTTAAGTTATGGATCTCATGATTGATTTTCTTCATCAGTTTGCCAACTGTATGAAACAAGACATGAAACCATGGTTACAACAAGATCCTTTTTTCTGAAGGAGCGCTAAGCTAAGCTAATAAACTGGCTCAAACTTCAAATACACCACACAGACATGAGAGCAGTACATATCCTCTTATTTTACTTACAGCTTTTCAGATATCGCAGATGTGAAGGCTTGAAACATTTTGTTGGATTTTGTTTCATAATCCTCTCCAGTGTCTGCGCTCAGATCCCTCTGACTCTGCTGAAAACAGGGTGGGACTTGGGTAACGTTGCTTCATCTAAAGAGCCAAAGCTGGAATGATTTAAAGGTCATCACACACATGTTGCAGAGCTTTGATGTCAGACTGTTTGAAGGACTGTTTGGACCTCGTCCTGCTGACCAGTTGTTCTAAAAGATAAATGTTCCATGTGTCCGCCTCCACAGAAGCACATGCTGAAAGAAGGAAAAGGCCGCATGCTGCAGGCCATCAGTCCCAGGCAGAGCCCCAACAGCAGCCCCACCCGAGAGGAGCGCTCCCCTTCTCCCACCTTCCGTCTCCCCTTCTTCACCAAGACCTCTCCGCCTCCCTCGCCTCCGTCCCACCACAGCGGAGCCCGGGGATACCTCATCAGCGATGACGATGATGACGAAGAGGACGAAAACTAAAAGCTTTAGACTTCTTCACTCTTGTCTGGGCCGCAGTCAGTTTTACCAGTAAGCTGAGCTATCGAGGGACGCAATTTTCACCAAGCTCCTGCTTCCCTTTTTTGTTTCGGTTTACAATTTTACTTTGATCTTTAGCAGCCAGTTTCCAATGATTCTTCTTTTTAACAACCGTTTTTTTGTTTTTGTGTAACAGTACAACTTTCCACTAGTCACCTAAGTTCTTTAACAGTTGCGTCTCATTTATCTCAGTCACTTTTAATGTTTTTTAGTTCTCTATTGTCACTAGCGTTTATGTGCGGGTTAGGGTGACGTAGTGAAGCAGAAGTTTATTTTGATTATTTTTGTCTCTGCTTTCTTCAGAGGGAGGGCTCACAGGTTCATAGTAACATGTAAACGCATGTTAAGTTTGGTGTTTGATGGGTGACCTCGTAGGTAGGCATTGGTGATTATCTTTGTTTGGACGATTTTCAGTTTCAGGTCAGAAACTGGACATCTAAATGATCGGCTTTCATTTTCATTCACTTGTCTGTTTGAAAATAACGGGGAACGTCCGACACGTCAGTCACAATCTGAGCTGAATCTGTGCGTCGAGTGTTAAACGTTTTCCTAACAGCAGCTTTTTCCCTTCCCTTCCCTGTGTGTCATGTGTGCCATGTGTGCAAGCTCCCGTGTCGGCATGTTTGAAAAGTCTTGTCAACATACTCCACCCTTTGACAGATCTGGGTTCAGCTTCGTCTTGACGTAATGAGTTTGCTTTTTAAAGGATCGTGACTGCCGACAGAATCTTTTGGAAGTCTCTTTTGAAACTGGACGCCGTTCAGAAAGTCGTGTAAGAATGACCCATTTCAATGTAGAAAAAGTTATTTTTGTAGATTTCTTCGTTCCTCTCTTTAGTTGTGTACAGATAGTATTCTAATGATCCCTGTTTAGAAGTGCTTTACAGGCTGAGCGGTGAATCAGCGTGAGCAAGGATGAAGGACTTTTTACATATGTTTTGTAAGGGAGATCCTGCATCACCAGGGCCTGTAGGGACACATTCATGGTGGAAAGAATGACATCTTCAAGGTGACCTGAGAACTGTCGAAACGCCCTGCTACTAAAGAGAAACTAAATAGTTTTGATCAGTGGATTTACAAGCACATGAATAAGACCTGTAGCATACAGAAAGACAAAACTAAAGCATGTTCGGAAAACATTTCCAAATCTTCAACACTTTAGTTTAGCATTGATTGGCAGGCGTAAAAACACTGAGCTGTTGCAGATGCATCAGTGAAAATCCAGATCAACATTTCCTGTTTATAGCTAACCTTTTTTTTTTTTTTCTTTCTCCAAGATGAGCTCAGTTTGTGCATTTTTCCTCTTTCTGAACAGAGCCATTGTTGCAGCACTGACTCAATGTGACTGGGTCGCATATTTGAGATTTCACGGCTGTTTGTGTGTGCATCTTCAGTGATGCAGTAGTTCTGGTGTCTCCTGTATAATCATAAAATGAACCTTCACAGGTGATCAGAAGATGCAATGCATCACTGTCCGATAACTCAAATATGTATGTTGCAATGTCAGATCTGTTCTCGGCTCGGTTTCTTGAAATAACTTGTAAAGGTCAATCTTGGCTGCAGGGACAAAGACTGCCTCTGTCAGCGTGTGAAAAATCCCTCCCCAATTATAAAATCCTACTTTTGGTATGAGGTGAAGAACTTGTATAATTTGCAGAGAAATCCAGCCTTGATCTTGGTGCTAAGCTACTTTCTGGAAGCCTCATCTCGATTCTTGTGG
Organism: Symphodus melops; assembly: GCF_947650265.1. Taxonomy (NCBI): domain Eukaryota; kingdom Metazoa; phylum Chordata; class Actinopteri; order Labriformes; family Labridae; genus Symphodus; species Symphodus melops. The sequence continues at coordinate 13,810,633 of NC_136697.1, read as the reverse complement.
AATCTCTTCCTTGAAACAGCGTGAACTTGTCATTTAGAGCATGTCCACGGCACAAGTTCATGGTGGGAGAGAAACTTGAGTGGCGAGCCGATGACAGCCACAACTGCAGGATACAAATGTTTTTAACAGCAAGCGTTTTAATCATGTTCTATTTACTGTTTGGGGTTCATCTTTGTTTTATGTCCTGGATGTAGAGGAAGAGCAAGACAGGAAAAATGTATTAAAACATGTTGGCCAAAGCACTTCTTGACTTGACTCTTCTTTCCTCTCTAAAGAGCCTCTCAAGTTCTGGATTGTGAAAATGTGAGGATGTCGTAAACTTAACTTTCTGAAAGCAAGAAACTATTATTTAACAAACAAAACAAATGATCAAACAGTTGGGGATTAATTTGAAGTTATCCTGATATTGGTTTCTGCAAAGAGCACCGATTCTCTCACCCATGCAGCTTAGCGTTGTTTCATTTAAAAATGTGGAAAAAAACACTTGTCCAATAAGGGAACAGGATGGAAACCAAACTTACAAATGAACTAAATCATCTAATGTCTCGACTCCATTATTTCTGACCCCCTCCTCCCACTTCTTCAAAGAAAGGAAATGGTGGCACAATAGAATTTCAACAACCTAAAATACCTTAAGTCAAATGAAAACACAGGATGCCAGGTTGGTTACATAGTCAGATTTTATTGGACAGAACGGTCACCAGGGCTACAAACATGAAGAAGCAGACAGTGACGAGGCGAACACCAGGGGGAGACCTCACCTCGCTGCATACACCCGCTGCAAGATTTACCCAGAGCTTTTCAAAATCAAAATAGTGTGACAGAGTTGATCTTAGTGCAGGATACATTAACTCATGAGGATGAGGGCCAAACCTCTAAACTGTCTGGAATGATTCCCCCGTGTTTATCCTTGACGAACAATGGAAAAATAGCGAGGGAAAGATGCTCTCCATGAAGTACAAAAAACAGCTTGCTCTCTTATTGGTTTGTCCTCTTTCCTGGCTTCCTTTACAGAGATCTTGAAATGACACTTTTGATCCACATGACCGCTCCCCACAAACACAGATCAAATATCAATCAGGTCTACAATACAGAATCAGACAATGCATCTTAATTTGAAGGGTAAACTCTACAGAGACAAAAGTTCATACAAAGGGACTATGTCAGGATTCATTTTTAACGACAACAGCTACAAATCATCTTTACCAGAGATTAACTCAAGGACTTGTGGAGCTTCTAAAGTTACTGGAGGGTAGATAGTGGAACAATAACACTGAATAAACACAACACAATGTCCTTTAAAAGACTGTCTCGAGTCCTCTCCCCCTGGTACCACCTGCATTACTTGTCTTTTTTTGTTTTCCTCAGACACCAGTTGGTTTACAGGTTAACTCATCACTACGCGATATATATGATACAATGGTTCACATTTTGCATATATCTGTGCATTATATCATACTTTTTTCTTTTTTTTTTTTACCATGTAAATTCAGTCTCCAACACCTAGTTAGAGGGAGTAAGGGTGGAGGGGGGGGGGGGGGGGGGGTGTACGAGAGAAGCTAATAGGATTGAGGGGAGGGGACAGACAAATTAGGGAGGGAGGCAGAAGAAAAGCAATCTTAACAAGATAGATGGGAGGAAAAAGTGGTCAGTTCGCTGCTTGGCGAGGGTTGAACTTTAGCAGCGCGTCTCGTAGATGCCGGATCGGCCGATGTAGCGAACCCATTTGATGACATCATGGTCACTGTAGTTGAGCTTGGACTCAAACACCTTCAAGTAGCGCACTTTCAGACCAGAGGGAGCGAAAGGAACCTGCAGAGAGCAGAGGAGAGAGGTTAAGACGCGTCAGGGCATGCTGGGAGCTGTAGGCCACACCCGTTTGCAGGTTTTAACTGTGAATGTGTAAAAAAAAAAAAAAAGTAGGCGAGCAGGAAGCGTATAAGGTAAGCAGGCTGGGATTTGCACGACTCATACTGGGACCACATTAAATCCCCAGTCCATTTGTTGAGCTGCCAACTCTGTTTACTGTTCTGCTCAGCTGTGCATTGAGCAAACAGACGATCTTCAATGGAATCAGGCAATTCATTTAGAAACGCTAATTTAGGAAAAATCTCACAAAATTATGTTTCAGAAAATTGGTAGAGAGAGAGAAAGAGAGAGAGAGAGAGAGAGAAAAATGAGGAAAATTGATTCTGACCTCAAAGTTCATGGAGATGGGAGGCCTGGCCCATTTCTTCTTATCGTTGGTTGGCAGCAGCTCAATCTCAGCGCTGATCTGAGACTCCTTCATTCCTGCCATGCGCTTGATCCTAAACACAAACAAGTAAAAGCTTGAGGAGCATTGTCAAATTGAATTCAGCTACAACAACCTTATTCTAATACTCTCAGGAGAGAAACTACATGTTGAAGGTAGAGGTTAAACAGAAGAGAAGCCCGTATATGTTAAGTTTAAACAAAGACACCTGACAGAAGCAGTGAATCATTAACTCGTCACAGGGAACATTCAACAGTTTGGTTGTGCCTCATGAATGAATATACAAACAGAGCTACTACTCACTTCCACACAATGGCGTTCTCACTGGCCTTGTACTTTGCTTTTCCCTTCATACAGATCACCTGCACACCGCTGGTGTTAAGGGGTGTTGGGATACGCACCTGAGGAGGGGATCAAACAGATGAGGCCAATGCGATCACACGTGAGCGTATTTTAGCTGCTTTTCTCTCCATGTTAACTCTACAGAGGCTTACCTCGATCTTCTGGGCCAGCAGTGAGGGTTTGAAGTTGGACTTGATAACCACTTTAACCTCCAGTTTAGTGCGACCAACCTCCCTGACCAGAGGGATGACTCGGAACGGCAGGATGATGTCTTTAGTGGTGCGATACCTGCAGGACGAGGGGAGCAGGAAAAGTTAAAGGTTTAGAACATTTTATCAAGCAGTTCATACATACTTTTTTTCCCCTTTTTTTATAACAAATATTTTACTTAAAGCTAGATCTAGAAAGTCAACTGTACTGATTCCAAAAAAAAAATCCACTTGGACTGACCTCATGAGCTCATACTCTCCATCAGGGGGGATGAAGCTGATGCTACGCTCCGAGTCAAACTTACTGAGGCGCACACACTGGTGGAAGGTGCAGTCATCGATGGCTATGGACTGCTTCCCACTGGGGGAAGTAAAAAAAACAAAAAACATAAGAGACACAGAGACAATCCTAACTAATCAACGTTTCATGATTGAATATATTTCATGATAATAATAATTTAAAAAAAGATAAACTACTACTCTCCCTCAGCTAATGCCCTTATTTATAAATAGAAAAATACAAACTAACATGTGAGTACACAATGTACGTCTTTATATAAGCAGTTGTGTTTTAAATTAAAACATGAAAATAACTACTTTATTTTTATTTTTTTTAAAGTGTTAAGGGCAAAGGAGCTACAAGTCAAGCAGGGCGGTGCAGGGAAATAAGACAAACCAACCAGAACACTAAGAAGGAAAACAACCACTGGGTAGAACACTGGGCGTGTTTGATTTGAGTCCAGTGTGGTGGGAGCAACAGTGCATGAGATGTACGGGGTCTTAATGTGCTTACAGGCTTTGACATGGCAGCTGTAATGTTGAGTATGATTTTGTGTGTATGTGTGTTGTTGAGTGTGTGTGTGTGTGTGTGGCAGAGGGTGAGGACTCTTTGTCAGTACTGTACCTTCCTCCCCCTAAATCACTGAGGTACGGCACATAGAAAAGAAAGAGAGGGAAAGAAAGGAGAGATGCATCCAAAAGGAAAGAAAAAGAAATAAATAGTAAAGCCTGTCTCGTTGTAAACAGCAAGACAAAATCATTGAATTGAAAAAGACACGGGGCTAACAGACAAGGTGGTTTCATTCAACAAGCAATTCACTTCATTGATTTTATTTTTTTTCCCCCTCAAATTTGGAATAACATTAAAGTAACATTCTCCATTAAGAAACTGTGTTTAGACTCCCTCATCAGATCACACTTGATTTCAGATTATAGATTTGTGGTCAGCAGACCCTCCTCACCTCTTCCCTGCATCGTCGGACGCTCCTCCTTTGCCCTGCTTGTCGATGACAATCTTGTCGTTCATGCCAAACTTGCACTCAGGCATCCCGCTCAGGTAGCTCTTCATCACTACTCGGCCCGACACGTGAGCGCTCAGGACCTGGCCTGGAGAGGACAGGACAAAAATCTGTCAAAAAACTTCCACAACATATACAAAACATTTATTATGTTGTCTTGTGGTGTCTAAAGGGAGCAGAATATTAAAAAAAAAAAAAAGAAAAAAAAAATTTACATCAAGAAATCTCAAACAAAAAGGACAGCAATCATAAGAAACACTGATATTGTCTTTAGCTTTTCTGATACGTATAATATCCTGTGATTGATTGACGACCAGTCCAGAGTGTACTCCGCCTCTTGCCCAATGACAGCTGGGATCAGCGGTATAGATGGATGGATATATATACTATATGTACATCGTTATTTCAACAAAGCTATAAACTCAACAACACATTCTCATTTTAATTAGAAGTAATTAAATGCATGAGATCAAATTAAAGATCCGTCTTTTGCATTATTCTGAAGTGATAACTGTAATCGATCTACAAATGAAGATGTATGATACAGAAACATTGCATAAAAACTGACATTTGTGTTCGGTCCATTCTCTTTGTTGTAACAATGTTTTTTGACTGTTGGAAAACCTGTTTATTTCCCTCTGAAATGGTGACACATTTGTGAGATGAGCTGAGAGCTGAGTATGTGGGTTGATCCCATGAAAAACTTGCCAAATCTTCACTGCCAATGCCAAACAGCTTTTTACCATTTCATAAAATGAGCGAAACGTCATCTGCTGTGGGAGATTGAAACGATTTACAGTCAAGAGCAGGACCTTGGTAAAATGGATTTGATACGTTGCAGCCTGTACCTAAGTATTTGTGTATGGACATTTACGACGAGACATTAACACAACCATCTCAGAGGTCAACTTCTGTCACTTATTGTTCTGACTGAATCGTGCATGCCAGAAAGCCTGAGTTTGGGAGGCCACTTCTACAGACCTTGAGGCGACATGAGCAGGTTCACGCTCTCCAGTACGTCCAGGAAAAGCTCATTGCGTCGATACTTGATGCCCTCTCGACGCCAGCCGATCTGCCCCGTCACCTGGCTGGTGATCTGAGACTGCTCCTCTTTTGTCTGCGGGACAGGCAGAGAAACTGTATCACTACTGACAAAGGGAGGGGGGCTGACAGACTGACAAGGGAAAGAAAAGCTATGAAAAGTGGAATCATTAGCACTACAGGGAGGAAGCAACACAAAAAGGACAGGGCTCCACAGATGACAAAACTTTCTCAAGATAAGAGCTCTTTTTTCCCCCTCACCTGGTGCTGGAGTTTGAAGAGAACAAATCCAAGTTGGAGGAAACGGGGGAAGAAGAAAAAAAAAAGTTATTCACAAGCATTTCTTAGGTATTCACACAAAAATGTATTTACTAAATGAAACAAGCAGGTGCTAATTAGGGGAAGGGCTTTCCTCTCACAGTCTGAGAGACACTAACATCAATCATGCATGAGTCATCGATCAAAAGAAGTTGAAATAAGATTATTTATATTTCTATATTTATTGCAGTCCTTGTCATCATAAATACAATCAAATCACAATATATATTGCAGCACTATGCATTTAGGTCATAAAATGTGAAGTACTTATCTAATAGTCTGATGGATTGTGAAACACAAAGGAATTAGGAAGAGATTAGACCCAAATCTAATAGAATGACTATACACCATAGATCTGCTCTGAGGAATTGTGTTGCATTGACAGGTGTTTGTACTCAACCCTCATTTGTATATGTGGGGTCTATGAATTATGTGACTTTCAATGCCACTTCAAACCTCATCAAGTTGAGCCAACACCTCTCAAAAACATCCCGACCATCCCGAGCCAAGTGTTCCTGATTAAACTGGCACCTTAATGTGATTCCTTTAATCGCTGGATTCGAGAGCAAACGTGTCTCACTGACCTGTCCCTTAATGCCCTGCTGGGTGATGAAAGTCTTCAGAGCTCCGGTCTCTGAGTTCTGGGGGTAACCAAAGTCCAGGATCTCTGTTTGAACACAAACAGATGACTGTCAGTAAAGAGATATGACGGGGAAAAAGTTGGCTAGATAACCCTTTAACTGTGGGGACAAACTCAAACGTCCACATCGCTGCCCATTTCAGTCTGACTTCACACTCGGGGTGTACAGATAGTCCAGATGTGGTCGAGGGTGCAAGTTGTAGAAAAATCTACATCCTTATTTCACCGTTTCTCAATTGATCCAAAATTAAAAATACAACTGATTGTGTAAATCTGGAGGACCAATCAACTGCAATTTAAGGTCAAGCAACAAAACTTAGTATGCATTGGTTTATTCTTGTCAAGAGGGAACCACTCCCCAGTTGAAGTTCACTGGAAAAGGGTGAGCTAGGATAACACTGAGCAATAACATGAGAAGCTCGTAATTTAGTGTTACACATTGAAATAGGCCCAGATGTTTCCAGTTACTAATATTTCAGACGTAATCAACATTACGTGATCGCCTCTGACTAGCAGCCAAACACATTAGCTTTAAAGACAGCTGCTGTCAGGCAGAAGCCAACGGGTTATCATATGAGATCTTTTTAACTAAAAGAAGAACCTAATGTCAGTCTGGGTTTCCAAAATCAATTGCTTTTTCATTTCTGATTTTAAAAAAAAGAAAGAAAGAAAGGGAGCAGTGTTGTCTTGCTAGCATTTCTACAATTCCCCGTTTTTGAACAATTTGTAAACATGAAACTCTGCAGTATGACATCATACTGAATTTGAGCGTTTCACCCTAAGCGTGGATGTAAGTGGAAAATGTGTGAAGATGAAATAAGATGGGATGAATTCAGGTACACCATTAAAATGACTCTTCTCACTCGAGCGCTGCCCAGTTGTCCAATTTGTCTCATTATATTTAACAAAATGACACACAGAAACAACAAATATCCTCACGTACCATCCAGGAGCTCGTAGATGAGCACAAAGTTGTTCTTGATGTTCTCCTCGCTGATCTTGCCAAAGTAGGCTGTCATGACGTCACACATCTTGTAGAGGAACTCAAACACCATGGCAGCGTTGACATTCTGCTTGGTGACCGCTGCCAACCAGATGTTGGAGCGCTTGACGTGAAAAAAGCTTGTACGGGCGATGTTTGTCACCGGGGATCGGACCTGCTGCCGGGCATGAATCACGTTCACACGAAAGGCGTCTACCGCATTACGCCTGAGACAAGGGGGTAGGATGAGAGAGACAAAGATAGAGGAAGAGAGAAAAAGAGATGTTTCATTTAGAGGGAGAACACAAGGTTTTGGTAAACAGTCACAGTTTGGATAACATCACCTTGTGACATCCCGTAGAAATGTGTAGCATTCAGTTCTACAGGTAACCTCGTCAAAACCTTGAAAAACATAATCCAACCAAAATCAGCAATTATCAAAACATTTCCAACAATAGGAAAAGAACAGCCTGTGTTGGTGTAGTCAGAAAAAGTCAACACAAATTGTTTTGTATAAATGGAGATAATTAGAGGGTGTCGAAGACTCTCAGTGGTGAGGTTGGCTCCCAAACAGGATCCTAACTAACAGGACTCTATGGGAAGTGAACCACTTGAACAATGTATAAAAAAGATTGTACATTTAGTTTGATTGAATCTTTAAACGAATGGTTTAAAAAAAAAAAAAAAGCATAGATTCAATGTTCTGTAAAACCCAGCCCTGATTAATGTGTGAAATAACGATTCATCAGCACAATCCTGTAAGAACACCAAAGAAGTGATCTCTGCAGAATTCAAGACTACTTTTAACTTCCTCTTTTTTTTACACATCTAGATAATAGTTACGATACTATCAGCTGTTCGTAGGTAACAAAAATCTAAATATTATGTATAAAATGTTTTAATTACATTAAAATAAGAATAACTACGCCTGTAGGTAACAATGACCTCTCTCTGTCTCTGATGCTCTCACTTTTAAATTACACCATGATGACCTTTCCTTGAAGCTTTTCAACATGTGCTCAAAGATTTCTGCGATGTCTGCAAAGCCTCTAAATGTCAAAACTGAGACAGTTTAGGAGGTCATCAGCCATGAGGCCAGGTGAGTACAATATTTCAGGGAGCTGAGGCAGCCCTCATTTGGTTTGTCTTTGTTTATGTAAAGCTTATTTGATTCCTGTGTGTAAAGTTCAACTGTTTTTTTGATCATGACTGACTGCATGCTTTTTGTCTCTTCAGCCGCACCATGAATACACCTCCAGTGTCTCCCTGTAGTCAGAGTGATAAAAACAGTGCCTCTGCTGCATCTCTGACTGTCTTATTTTACTTTAAAAAACTGACAGCTCAGCTGATGAGTTAAAAGTAATATCCACCTTATGACCTCAAACTCTTTTACTGCTCCTTTTGCCTGTTTGTTGTTATTTTTTTAGTTTTTGATGTGGAACTAGTTTTTTTCACACAGTCAAGTTAATGTCATAACCTTGGATCTACAGGAAGTTCCTTACTTTATTTCAAAATAAAGGCAGGGTTGAAGTAAAATGGCAAGTAAAGTTCTCTCAGCTTAAAAACAGAAAAAAAATAAAATAATAATTTGACATCCGTAACATATATACAAAATGTCTTAACGTTTACTTCAATTAATTTTTTTTTCTGTTTTCCCCACATTTCCACCTCCACCAAAATCAAACCGGATTCCAGTGTATTTGGGATTTCACACTTGCAGAAAACTCCTGATGGATGAGCTGCATGTGTGAACGCAAACAGCCATATTTTTCACTGACTTTATCCAGAAGTTCTCCTGCCAGCTCCCTAATATGTGTTTCACATAATGTCCAGAAGAGGTGATGGGAGAAAGCAGCAGGATACAAGCCAGAGAATTCACCTCGAGCCAATAGGAGAGGGCGTGACGTTTCTAAACAATGCACTGTGCATAGAATGCATGTACACGACAATCTCTGTGCACGGGATTAAACTGCTGCGTTATGTTTTCCTTCCTCCAATGCGTTCATTGAACTCCACATAGAATTGATAGAAAGGCAGATATAGATGTGTATAGTACTCTATTGTGGACTGTGTTTCTTCCACTGCGTCGTTTCTTTTCCTACATCAGGTCTTGCCATAGGAGACCCTCGCCCCACAGGACTAGTCTCCCACTGTGAGGTGCATATTTCCACAGCCAGGTCGGAAGAGTTTCAGGAGCATGCATGTGTGAAAACGGCTTACGTTACTTTACTCATGTCAAGGGTAAACTTTAACAATCAGAACCCAAAACAAACTAGAACTTAAAGGATCACTTTTTTGTAATGTGAAGTAATCAGGGTAGAATCAAAAGTTGAAAATATGACATTGACCATCATATCATCTCATGCTCAGACTACATGCTTAAGCACTGGTAGCGCGGTTTTCTTTTTAGCATCTCTAAGGCTCTGGTGGCTGACGTTGCTGGCCTGGATTGTTCTGCTGTTATGTCTTAGCTCAGTGGTTTATTTAACACTGCAATGTCATGACAGGTGACTCATGCTTAGAGGAAGTATTGGGAAAGCCTACTATGGAATCAATGGGCATGCAGTTCGGGGTTTTCAGGGAGGTAATTGATTGGTGATGGCCATGAGAGAAGGAGGGGTCATGCTTTGATAGGCTGTAGTATCTCTTACCTATTCCTACAGGGGCCAAGATGGACAGATGGAGGAAAATGGTGATACGGAGGATTGAGAGGAAACATAGGATGATGTAAAAGAAGAGGAGAGACAAAAATGCACAAGAGACATTTTCGTGCTTCATGTACACAGACCGAGTGAGTAACATGGTGTTTAGAATGGCGCCATAACTGAGAGTAAAGCCCGGGAAATAAACCAGCAGCTTTAAGTTGCTCGTTAAGGTAATTGTGTGTTTTATACAGGAAAAATAATGTATAGACCCAAAATAAATTACTTCCTGTGAATAATTACTCAATTCAGGAGAAATGTGTTGTGGTGTCTCGTTCCCATGTTACAGGAGTCAGTTATTGTGCAGTGGTTCAAAGCTTCCTCTCAACAGTCTGAAGGTCGAGATAAATAAAAATACGTAGAAACAGAGGGGGGGGCAATCACTGTCTCTCTCCTCAGACAAACATCAGAGTTTGCCGACCTTTGAATTAGAACAGTTTGCGTTGTGTTGTGGCTATATTAGAGCTGCAGGTGTGACAGAGAGCAGAGCAGAAACACACAGTTATGTTGAATCCAGCACATTTCCACGTTTGAACAGATATGTTGATGAATTAGGAACTTCTTTAGAGCGGAACCACGTGAAACAATCAGAAAAAAAAAATGTCTTATTTCTCAGCTTCAATAACTTCATTCTCTCCTCTTCCTATGTCTCGACCACATCTGCTCTCTCTCTCTCTCTCTGGGTGACATAATTGTTTCACTAGCTTAGTTCTAATTGATACTATCGGATATAACAATAATAGAGGTTGTATCAATTCAAAGCATGTGGTATCAAAATTAAATTATTAAACATTTTGACAACCTTGGTTTAGACGCTGATAGAGAGGGCTGCATGACCGCTTCTCCACTATCAGGTTTCATTCTGCACTCTGGCAGCAAAAGGAGGACCACACAGAGTAATCGCGAGGATGTGTGTGTGGAGAAAAAAAAACAGAATTTTCTGATTTATAGTGGACACAATACTCTTATGCCAGTATCTGAAAAGTCTCACACAGCAGTGCTCTTTTTCCTCCATGATTTATTAAATGGATAATGTTGAGTCTCGGGTTGCAGTGCATTTGTGCTGCTGCTGCTAGACATGGAAGGATTGTTCAGAAAGTAATTACAATGACATGGCTAATCGCAGCCTGGGATCAGGACAAAACATTAAACAGGTCCGTGTACACACAGGTCCCTCTTTTATTTAAACAAACCTGCCAACCTCACATTAACCTAATTTAAACTGTATTTAATGCTGCCTCGCTGGCTCAGTATGCTTTGATGCAATACTAAACAGCTCTAAGACAATCAGACTATTCTCATCCTCCCTGTTATCCTCACTCTACAGCTACAACAAAAACTGCCCAAGAGATGATACACAGCATGTTGTACTTTTTATATGTTATGTTACAACCTAGTGAGTAACACTAGGAAAACCCTCGCCCCTCTCTACATAATCAGGCCTCACAATGGAGATCTACAAGGCACAGGGGTAATGTCTGTTCTGACTAAAAGCCTACCTTCAACTCACTGAAGGGTTTACACAAAACAGAATGTGTCATTTGGATGTAAGCATGGAGACCTACTATAAAGGCCAATAATTTGACTCCTTTTAGTTTTCGTCTGTGGTGGAGTTTTGGGGCTTTTATTTTGAAGGCTTCCTTTAACCGGAAGTGCGGTACAACGGTAGTTTTTGGCAACGAAGAAGAGTAAAAAGACGTTGATAGAGAGTAAGGAGTTAAAGAGTACAGAAACATTGAAGAAAACAGCGTTTTGGCATCAGTCAATTGGGGAACAAGGTTGGTACAATTACATAAAAAATATTTCTGTTATGTAAATGTTTATTGCAAATGTATGAAATTCTATAAAGTTAAGGAAGGAAATGAGCTGCTCAGTTAAAACACGTTTGTAATTATTGTTTGTTTTTTGCTCAGCTGAATGACACAGACGGACATTAAAGGCATTTATCACCAGTTCTGGCCTTCTTTATATTGATTGGATGCTACACCTACAACAACATATCACAAAGACAGAGATGATCAAATCAAGACGACAGAAAGAAAACATAACCGAGTTACATCATTGCCATCGTCGTGGATTCACCTGACACACGTGAAGGAGCCCACTTTGACCCTCATTTTCTCTTTCTTACTAACTGGTTAGGCAAAAGTTTTCAGACAATAATCCCAAACACGTACTTTGAGCTTTACATCAGTACAATTCTACCTTTAAAAAGTTGATGGTTAGAATCTTTTCTTTGATATTTGATATAAGACATTAATTATTCTTTCCATGCTTTTAAAAATGTGATTCTTCTTAAGAAAGAAATTAGTAACGTTCATCCACTCGTGCCAAATTTAAAAAAAACATCTTAAACTTGATTTAAGTGGGCATAACTTCACATTACCACAGAAAAGTCTGGAAGATTTTTTCATACAGTTGCACCGTATATATAAATAGGAGGAGCTGGTTTGGTAAGCATGAGTGAATGGAAGGATTACCTCATAACATTGAGAGAACAATTTGAAGACATTTTTTGTCATTTGCATTTTATCATTAACTTATTGGAAATAATTGTAAGTTTAATGATCATTAATATCTGCATATCATCGTCCTTGAAGTAATCTTGGAGTAACTATTTTAAGAGCAATTTCAGAGGCGATGACAAATAGAGAGACATAATCCTCTCTCATCCCCTAAGAATAAATCCCAAGCTGTCCACCCCCAAGAGATCAGGACCTTTTCACACACAGCAAGTAAACCCAAAATGTAGACATGTTAAGGTTACTCTTCTGAAACATACCCAATGTCATCTCGGTAGACCCGGGAGATGAGGACCTCCCCCTTGTGGTTGTAGATGAACAATCCTCCAATCATTGTGGCGGCTCCTCAGTCCCAACTGGCCATGGTGGAACAAAACCACGCCTGAGAAGAGATCCAAAATGAGCCAGAGATGGCAGGAAGGAAACAGGGAGAGGAAAGAGGGGTTTAGAGAAGTGAAAGCAGTGAAATGTGAGGGTGACCAAGTACAGGGAGTCGCTTGTCCTTTACATCCGCTTTCCCTGTCTCTCCTTTTTTTTCTCTCTCTCTAACACACACACACACACTTGAATAAACCCTGCAGCTGGCCCAATGGTGGTGACTCATTTTTGAAGACTGTAAGTGAATACACTTATATTCAATAATCATCATTGCAAAAATAAATCTATAATAACCATTTTCAAAAATCCAAAAGGGACTCCACTGCCACCTCTTTCACAGCCAATTCCTCGTTTCTTTCCAAAGTGAGATTAACACCAGATTAGCAGCCTTCAGTGGGAAGCAGGATGCCACCAGGTAGCTACATACAAATCTGTTTATCTTACTAGGTTGCATTTTAACACCAGATGTGAGGGTTAAGATAAAATCCAGAGTATGAAACATATTGTCATATTCATCTACATGCAGTAGATCCGTGTGACAGTTGGCACCAAATGCCTCTAGATAACAAACATCCTAGTGATGTGTTCCCATTCAAGAATGAAGCTTCTGGAAACCCGGGAGGATGAAGGACATGCTTTAAATTCCTCTAAGACAGAGGCCAGACAATTTAAACAAACGGGGTTTACAGAGATCAAATTGCACCATCATTTCCTCATAATTGGTTACATTGTTATTTTTTAACGTATAACAGTCCCATGTCGAGACCGAATAAAGAATTAACACGACTTGAGTGGGTTTAATCTGTCGTTTTATTGGTCGAAGTCAAGATGTCTGCTCGCTCAGTCCGTTTCCTATCGTTCATACATTTTTTATATTTTCCGTTTTCGCTGCAAAGTTAAGAGAAATGTTTACTCGTGACGCTGAGTTTTTACATTATTGTAAAGTGGCTTTAGTGTTGATGGAGGCTTGACCTTCAGGTAAGATCAAAGTGATGGAGAATACACCGAGTGAGAGATAGCTAGCTAATTTAGCTTACGATAGCAGGCTAGCTGGCGGCGATGTTCAGCAAACCAGCACGGAGCCATATGCACAATGTTCAATTGACTTCCGGTGAAAAGAAAACGAGACCGCTTGACTATAGATTCAAATCAAATGAAACTTATTCTCGCTTACTCTGCATTACAGATTTAGAAAAAAAACCAAACGGATGTTTGACAATTACGCCAACAGTTTAAAAATGTAGACTTTATGAATTGCATGCTTTTATTTTGACGGTAACAAATCGCCCACTTTCCGTTTACGTACAATCTGCTGCTGCGTGCTTGACGTGAGCTAACGGAGCGGCAGCTAACATTGCTAATGTTAGCCGGTTCAACGGTTAGCATTGAAACGGTTGAACCGGCTGCTCGGAAACGGTTACCAGACTGTACCCGATACATTTGACGAGAAATGTTACCGTCATGACTTTCGTAAGCTTACCCTTGTTCTCTCACGACCGCCACCGGTCTTTTGCTCCCCGTTATCCTTGGTTACAGTCGATGTCAGTCCACTCCTCACACAGCCGCTAATTCCGCTGCTTCCTCCCGGTGCTCTGATAGCTGTCAGCTGACCCGCCGTCCTTACGCACGACCGTTCCGCTGTGACAGGAAAAGGCGCGGCTGGGGCGATGTGTAAACCGCACCCAGGCCTTGTTGTGATAAGCTACAATAGGCAAACTGATCAATTATTAATCGTTTCATGGTGGTTTCATATTGTTAAGTGTGTTTTCTAAGTATTCAGTTCCTAGTAGTGGGCTACTGACGGTTTTAAAAAGAATTTAGGACCATTTGGCATGTGACCAACTTTTTGTATTAAAGAAATAGAAGTTATAGAGGCACATAACTTCTCTTGCCTACAGTCAACTGGGTTGCACAATACAGTTGAAATTGTCCACTGATGGTATGTGTGGGGTCTCTTGAAAGCTGAATCCATCTGCTTAAATTTTATTTTTTGCAACAGGTTGAATCAACTCACCTTTCTACGAGATTTCTAAGCACATGATTGAGCATTGGGTCAGAAGGTCTGAGGCACATTAAAGCACATATGCTAATCCTCTTGCACACACACATCTGTGCACCACATTCCTGATCTTGCACTGTCTGGAATCCACTCCCTTTAAATGCAAAATTGAACCCAGGTACCATGAGGAAAAATAAACAAACTAAGCTGCAGGTTTGTTTCACAAGCATAAACACATTCACTCAAAAAAAATAATAAAAAAAATCAGACAACGGCAGGGTTAAGTCATAAAACTATATTTATAAATAAAAAGACATTTTTTCCTTGATAAAAGAGAAGTGTGAAAGACATGGTAAGAAACTTTTTTTTCAACTATACATTATAGCAACACAGAGTCTGAAAATGCTCTGTTTGACAGATGAAAATGAAGTTATGTAGTGTAAAAATGACGCTTCCAGCCGGATACTCATTTTTTAGCGTTGATAAATGAAACTAGTTGTAAACAACTACGTATAAAATCAAACAAATGCTTTCTTACAGGAAGAACAACTGTGATTCTCTTATACTACATACAAACTTATCCATTTCTTTCTCTCTCAAGTCAAGCAAACAGTTAAACATTCTGTAAAGGTAACGGTTAGTGTTCATTTCGGCTTTCTTTCACTTTTTTTCTTGTTAAAGGTCAAGGGACTGAAACAATGGAAGGAGGGAAGAGGATTCTGTCACTCCGTTTTGTGGTAAGCAGGGGGGAGGAGGACAGAGAAATTTAGATAAGGAAGGCAGAGAGGAGGAAAGAGAGAAAAGAAGAACAAATGAAAAACATCCATGCAGCAAAGCGCTGACTCATCTTCCCCAGCTGTGTTTTCACCACTTCCCTCCCTGTTGTTCTCTTTTGTCCTTATGCAAACTCTTCCCCACTGAGGAGAGGAAACAGAGAGAGGTACTTTGGTTCCATCTTGAGCAAAGGAGGTTTCTTCACTGAAGAAAGTGTGGCCAGTACTACTAGGAAGAAAAGCACAAGATAGGAGGAACATATTTCTTTCGACATGCACAAAATGATTTTTATTTCTGCTTTCAGGGAGATGAATCAAGGCCGTTGGTAACAGCTTTTACAATCTTCCCTCCCTCCTATCAGTCCATGCTGTCCTTCTCCGTCGTTGCAGTGACATGAGACGGCCCTTTCTGCTACTTTGTTATCTGCCTACAACCCGTGTTACATCACATCAACAAAGAACTCCCCAGCATTGCCCACCGCCATGCGCAGTGACTGGCGGGAGGCGGTGAGCTCGGGTGGCACAGAGGCGAGCTCTCTGCCTGGTGGGGCGCCAGGTGCTGCTGTAGATAGATGTTGTGGCTGAGGGGGAAGGCCAGGGGGCCCATAGATGAGGCCAGGACTGTAGGTTATTGAGTGGGAGTTGGCACTGCGGTGGCTGACAGAGCTGCGGACACTTCGCTCACTAGGGGGAGCCACTGAGCGCTCGCTCGGAGCTCGGTGGCTCCTGACTTCTGGTTCACTGCCGCTGCCTCCCGACTTCCGTCCCTCATTCTTACTGCAGTTGGAACCACTGCTTCCTATGGACAGAGGTAAGATACTGTGATTATTATCCAACAAACACTTGAAATAAAATGTCTGAGCCTGTCACTCCCCTCTGGGTGGTAGAGAAATAATGCAGGGCAGGCAGAACTGACCCAGTTTGTGGGAGACTTTCATGAGAGCTGCATGACTAATGTAGACATGGTCACTGAGCAATCACTGCCTCCCACAGGCTGAAATAATCAGCCAAAGGCAATTACACATCGTATTACCCGAGACCGCCTTCTTGCTTTCAAGGCAAGGTCTTCAGTCTAATGACAACTGTAAAACAGTTAATCTGTGAAGGAACCATCGGACATTTTAAAAAAGCAAAAGACTCCCATTTAAATCTATTTGCATCTTATACAAAAGTAGGTCTGGGACAAGCTAAGCAGGAACACTTTACCTGGAAGAAGCTCAAAAATTGTACCATGGGGTATCTCATAAGTGTGTAAACTGTTCAGGAGTACATTTCAGTACATGGAAGTGTGCAACCACAAAATGAGGACATGACGTCTGGGATGTTCTGCACAGCCATTGCTTCCTGCTGTCAGTATACATCTCCATTGCGTAAGCAAACAGCTTCTTAAACCACAATGTCTGGTTTTCTATTTCTACACATTAAATACATGAAATAAAACATGTACATGAGACCGTTTTGGAGCTTTTTGAGGGGGAATCTAAAAGTGTTCACAGACTCTGATGTTCTCTCATTTAAACATGAACTGGACCTATAGTGGGGCAGACAGCAGACATAAAATGTGTTGATATTTTCATGTCAACAGATGAGTGAGCAAATTACATTTTAATGCAATACCACATGGGAGTCCTTTAAATCCCTAAAATGGACTCAAAGCAAAATCTCTGTAGCTTGAAAGGTAAGTTCATGACGTTTGTAGTTTGCTCATTTACAAGCTAAGCAGTCAGAATACATAGATTTGTGTCAGTCAAAATGACAAACTTACTGCCTGCAGGAGGAACATGCGACAGACATTTGGATATAATACCTCCACCATTTGCATGCTGTACTCACCGCTGTGCTGGCTTCCTGCACTACCAGCTCCTGGCCCTCCATGGAATGGCTGTGGCAGGTCATATGGGTGAGGAATGGGGAACTGGTAGGGGAGGGCCATGGGCCAGGGGGCTGCCCCAGGATGTGGCAAAGGGGGGAGAGTGTCCTGATCTGAGGCGCCCCCACTGGAACCATCATGGTCATGAATAGACAGGTGGGTCAAATCTGTGGAAGATGAAAGAAAACAATTATTTACACTTTCAGCATTACAACCTATTCATAGAAAAGAGTGCTTATAATAGTCAATGTAGATGAATTATTCCCACAACCTCAGAAACGATCGAACAGACAAGTTGTATATTTCAGCATCAGGTGCAAAAGCATTTCCTTATTAATGATTTAAATATCTGGGTGTTTAACATAAAATATTATATACGCAGACAAGCATTTAATGATTTGATCTGCTGGAATCCTCTGTTATATTCTGTAGTTTGCGCGTAATAGACACCGGACAGTCTGTATTAATATATGTAGTCATACGGTTTATTATAAATCCAACTGTGTTGCAAGAGAGCGTGTCCGTGTGCGTGCAGTGGGAAAGACGGAACGCGCAGTTTGGAAACAAACAGAAACACAAGCTTTATGTCTGTCGGTCTATCCCATTAAAATTTTAAACTTTTTGTAGTAGCCTAATATATGTGCAAAAGCACGCATTAAACTGTGGAGTGTGTGCGCTGTTGTGCATGTTTGTGTGGATTACATTCAGTGAACGTGCGCTGTGAACTCACATCAGGAGCATCCTGCACCATACACTGTATTTTCTATAACAACGTGAGCACTGGGCTGCATCAGGAATAAAAAATAAAGACATAGTGCTGCATTTGCACAGGCTGTGTAATCGGGTTCTATGTCTCTCTCTCTCTCTCTCTCACGCACAGCGCGGCACCGTAATACGTTGTACAGATTTGCCGTTTTTACGAGCAACTCCCATACAATGTAAAGGTGAATGATCGGCACTTGCACCTTCTACAAATTGTCTTTTAAGTTATTGAATGTGATTACAAACTTTATGCTGATGTGAACACAGCACTTGCCCATATATGGCGAGCTGACACCTGTCACTCAGCAGGACGCCTGCTCCGGGTCTCTCCTCACACCACAACTTCACTTCTCTCCTGAGGCCGTTATTCCTCTAATCCTGCCTGTTTCTGCTCTCTATCACATCTAACAGGTTCAGAATAATAAGCCAGCAGACCATTATATGTAAAGGAATACATATTTTCTTCCTATTTATTGACAGGAGTGACACTCGGATCCATGATTTTCAATGTTAAACAGATGGGGATTCAGCGGGACTCCCTTATGTTACGTCACAGCCGAATGCGGAAGTAAAGAGCAAAGACGTGCGAACACGTACTAAAACGTCTCCAGGAGACCCTCTGGGTTATTAATTTCTGAATTTCTTTAAAAACAGTATTGTTAACGTATCTTCCTATGATTAGTTAAGTTTTGTCTTTAACCTGCAATATGATCTTTAAAAAGAGTGTCCACTTACTGCCACAGAGATCTCCAAAGATGTAGTAACATTGTTCAGAGA
The DNA here is from genome assembly GCF_947650265.1 of Symphodus melops. NCBI lineage: Eukaryota > Metazoa > Chordata > Actinopteri > Labriformes > Labridae > Symphodus > Symphodus melops. The sequence continues at coordinate 13,791,766 of NC_136697.1, read as the reverse complement.
AGGTGATCTTGTTGACAGTGTGTCTGATGTAGCCGGCCTTTAGCAGGTTGCTGGCGTATTTACGGGCTTCTCTGCGATCTGAGAACCCTTCAACATGATGGAAGAGCCAGTCCACCACATCAGAACCTGAAGGACATACACATTTCACAACACCTTTTCATGGAGAGTTACAAAAATTAAAAAAAATTAAAAAAAACAGAATGTGATGCTTTGCAAAACACTGCAACCCCATATTCACTAAAAACTATCTACCATTGTATTGGGAATCGATTTGATGCCTGAATGACATTTCATAGTAGTTGGAACAGGATCATTTTTAATTAGGAAGTTGTTGTAATTTTAGCAGCACTTGGTAATCTTTTTGGGACATGAGGAGACCAATTCCTGCAATGTTTTATAGTTGAATGTTTTACCATTGTGCTTAATACAGATTTTAGCTGTTCAACATTTAAGGGTCTCTTTTGTATTACCTGTAGGCCTATACATGGTTCAGCTTCAATAGAGCCTCCACACATGTGCAGCTTACCTATGGCATGTGCGCCTGCACTGAGAACAAGCTCCCTCTACTCTTTAGCCTGGAGAATGAGGCCAGCATGATTTCCAAACAGAAAGCCGAATGTTGACTTATCGGACCTCAGGACCAAAGATCACGACCACCTAATATTGATTTTTTGCTTTGTGCCTTGTCTACAGATTTATACAGATTCTCTGAATCTTTTAATGATTTTTTTTTTGCCACTCTTCAACCTTTCCCCCCCCCCCCTTTTTAAACATTAGAATCAAATTTGGCACGTCAGTTCTCAGTCAGTGGTAATTTTCTTGATTTTAACATTGATAAACTGTATGAAAACCGTGCTATTTTCAATTAAATGTGATGTTTTGATTGTGATGTGATTTTTGCACTATAAATATTTCTGATATATATTTTTGTAATTTTCTGAACCCTTAAAAAAAAGACACTATAGGCTTCCAGTTTTCATCTCAGCCATAACAGTGAAACACTGTTGGTTAATATAGGCTGAACTATGCTAATAAAGAGCAGAGATGTGCCTGCATACTGATGAAGAAAATGATAAATGCAGGACCATGGCCTCTGCTCCGACAGACGTACCAATAAAGGCGTTTGCGATGGTTATCTTGAGCCACATCCTGTCTCGCACCTCCAGACCCGACTCTGGGCAGGCCATTGCCTTAGCGACTGTTGCCATGTCACTGTGGATGGAGAGGTGGAAGTCATCGAATCCTGGGAAAGATCAAATAACACACAGTCAAGTTACCACAAGGGCTGAACCACTTCCCCCTAAAAGAGCTGATATAGTTTAAAATGCATCTGAGACTTGTACGTGTGCACACCCCAGAACATGTTTTCAAAGATCATTTGAACAGTCCTTTTTAAAAAAAGTGCTGTGCTTTTACCAAATCTAGTACAAAAATGTTGGTCTGGTTAGGAATTTACCACAGATAATATTTGGTTTCTTGTGGCCTGGACTGTAATTTGACCTCTGTGTGCAGTCCTGATCATGACTCACACTGGATCAGTTGTTTTTAGTTTTTTTTCAATTTCTTTTACTGAAACCCATCAAGCCCCTGATCATGATGAGGTAAATGGCCTCCCTGGATAAGTATAAGTATCAATCACCATCTATAAAATCAGTTATTTAAAGAGTATGTACATGTTACCTAAGGAATGTACACTGCTGAGGTTTATTAACATATCATACATAAACCTGAGTTCTGTTTGTGAAGTTTTGCCTGATGGTGCACACTTGTAGTAGTTGAACCTTTTATCCAAACCTCATCCTTTTCAGTGCCTGCATGAGCACTGTGGATGCTTTTATTTTGTAGAAACTGTTGAACCCAGAACTGTGTGCTGGCTGATCACTAGTGCAAAATATGATTGCAGAAAGAAATGTGAGGCTGTGATTTTGAGGCCGCACCTGAACTCTCAAACAGATAGGCTGATTATAGAGCTTTTTCGCTTTAAATGTCACTGTAGCTGCTATTGAAATAACTCTTTGCAATAATACAGTTCGCTAAAGCACCACAAAGCACATTACTTTACTGAGCTGCAGCCACAATCCAAACTCAAAGAGTTTTTTTCTTGTGTTAAAGTGATTCATTTTGTTTTCATATGGAAATTTATGATCTTTTCTTCTTCTTTTTTTAATTCTCCAAAAAATTGGATCACATCAGTTTGGTCAAGACACTTTAAGAGAGTTGTATGTTTTCTCAAAGACAGAAAAAAACATGTTGGTGTCTTTTACCAGTAATTATAGGGGTACAAAGGTTGTGAGTTATGGCTTAGCTTTGACAAGAGTTATTGAGCAGTTGGAGTCTGTGAGGCTGAACAGAGAAACAACTGGAACAGAGAGTCATCCCAGGAATGCAGGGAAGAGGAAGAGCAACACTAAAGACGGAGGTTTATTAGGTTCCAGGGAGATACTGATGTTAGTGCATCTCTAGAGGTTTAGAGGCGGGGCTCTGATCTGAAAGATACATGTTCAACTTTAAAAAAAAAAAAGATTAAAAAAAAATTTCAACTAAATGCTTTATATCATAAAGTCTGGGTCTGCTTTAGCTCAGTTGGAAGAGCAGACATCCCACATAAAGATGCTATCCTCCCTGATACGATGGTTGGTAGGTTTGAATCCTGGCCACAATTTGTTGATGCGCGTCTATCCAACTTTCTTGTTCTCACGTTTCCTGTTTTTCTTCAGCCGTTTCATTCGACAAATGCAAAAATGTCACACACACAAAAATGTGGGTCGTACGTAGCAAAAAAGTGCTTTTTCTATGGGTCATCGGAGAAAAACTGAACGTACAAAGAAGAACTCTCAGGAACATGTAGGGACAGTAAGTAAATGTGAATATGTGTTTTGAGTTCAAGTGCACTGATAACAATCCAGAACAGCAAAAGGGAGCTATGACTCACTTTCAGTCTCCGGGATCGAGCTGCTGATGGAGGAGCTTGTGGAGGTGACAGTGCTCATGGAAGGGCTCATGCCGTACGCAGGATAAACCCCAGTCATAGCCGCCGTGTGAGACACCCACGCAGCTGGGTCAATGGGTCGGATCGGCTCGCCTGTTTAATGAAAAGTGTATTACCTGGTCAGAGTCGGTTGATCTCACACAAGGCCAAAGTTCGGCATATAATAATACAGTAAGACAGACAAAGACTCACTCCTGGGCAGAGCGAAGCAGCTCCGAGGGTTGGGGTCCCAGCACTTTGCCACAGTCAGAGTAATGGGGCTGTTCAAAAACACGGAATCACTTTATAATCCCTTTCAATATATTGTGTACTTTATTTAAGAACATTTATTGTCATTACTTATTCAAACATATTCATGTAGGTATTACTGGTTGATGCTTACCCTGGTTTGTGCACTATGTCCCTCAGAACTCGTACTGCATCGTCATTGCTCATGTTCTCAAAGTTGATGTCGTTCACCTATAGTGATAAATGAAAAGCAAACAGTCAACTTGTTAACAAATTGTGATTCAGTTTGACAATAAAGGATGCTTCTTACACTGCACAGTCACATTAGGAGGTAAACTGTTCGCAGAGTCACAATTTAACTAAGAAATCTCACAACTTGAAGCTAATTGTGACACTGGCCATGGAGCAACATTTCATGGTCTTATACAGACATTAACACACACACACACACACCTGCAGCAGCATGTCCCCAGGCTCTATGCGCCCGTCTGCAGCCACAGCTCCACCCTTCATGATGGAGCCGATGTAGATCCCCCCATCTCCCCTCTCATTACTCTGACCCACAATACTGATGCCCAAGAAGTTGTACTTCTCTGTGAGGAGGAGAGGACAAGAGTCAGACAAGAGAAGCAAGACCAGCTACGTACAACACTGTCAAGTGAGGCTCAGTGTGTGGTACTATAAAGACACTATATTCATCTCAACATGTGTTCAGTGTGCAGCCTCCATACCGCCATGACACTTACCCATGTTGAGAGTGACGGTGATGATGTTCAGAGACATGGTGGAGTCTGTGATGCTGCTGAATGATGAAGACTGTTGGGAAGAACAGTGACGATTAAGGAAATCAAAAGAACAGAAAAAATAAGGAGCCATGTTAGTCCAAAGGGTGTTGTCGTCTCACCCTGTCCATATTTGAGGCTTTAGGTTTCCGCCGGCGTCGGCGATGCCGTCTCATCAGACGCGAGGAGCTTTGTTCAGTGGAACTGCTAAACCTGGATATAGATGTATGTATATATATATATATCATGATCTTTTCAGAAAGTGTACATGCACACAAGTTATTTATCAGCAAATAACCAAACATGTAACCAAACATTGCTGCATGATAAGTGAACCAATCAAAATCATATAACCTCTGTTCTTTGAACTTAAGGAGGCCCAGGTATAAGATACTAATGTGTGATGCTGTTGAAAAGTACCTGGACAGACCAAAAAGCTATTTTCAACATATTCCATCAACATAAGAGGCTCCTTACACAGTTTCCCATAATAATAGTGGTGCCTACCAGGAGTCAGGACCAGCTCTAAGTGTTATTAAAAAAACAACACTGACTGACAAAGACAGAAAGTTCGTTTAGGAACCACTTCTGTTTTTCTGGATTGGAGACAAACTCTGAAGCTACAATAAAGCTTCAATCCATTTTCCTTAGAGCTGCACCCACAGGAAAAACATCCTGTAAGATGCCTGAAGCTTGAGAACAGCAGAGACTATTCATTGGACTGCAGATATTTCGACCACTCCTGGAGGAGAACTCGGGGGGGGGGGGGGGGGGGAGAAGCCACAGAAACCACCAGACTTTTAAGATTGGACGACTCTGTGCCAAAAACCATCAACAGTTAATCCAGATGCCTTACTGGAGGCAGAATTCCTGTTCTTATTAGTAACTGCCCTCATGAACAACAAGCTAAACGATCCGCAACATAACTGACCTGCTCGTTGCGTCATCGTCCTCTGAATCAAAGCAGGAGGTGGACTCCAGCTCGCTGCTCATGAAGGATGAGCAGCTGTCGTAGTCGGGGCCCCCGCGCCCCGCGGGCCGCGATGAAAACCCGTTGTGCCGTCCACCTGCAGTCGGACAGAAGTCAGGATGACACATCATGCAAGGTCCAAAATAAAATAGAGCTAGTAAACGCAGATAAAAGCTCAGAAACAATTACATTAGAGATGTTAACACAAACTGAATACATTGTTACATTTTCAAAAAGAACAGCAGCATATCTTATTTCAACCTATTATCAATCTGTTAGGCCTCAAACTCTCTTTTTCTCGATCACAAAAATCAACTTTCTTCAAACCAATATGGTTCCTTTTTTTTAAAAGTTTGATACATGAAAGTTCAAATTCTGTTCTGTTACCACAGTTACAAAACCTCTGAAGTCACTTTAGGGTAAGCTTTGCAACTTTTTGGGGCTGGTGCAAACAACTCCATCTTTGGACAAACTATCTTAACCTACTGTACCGACTGTTGTGAGTCAGTACAGTAAAATAAGAAAAAGAAAACTGACACATTCAGTCCATTTGAATTAACTGTTTTTCTGACCGTGTTCGTTGGTGTGTTTCCGGCGTGGCCTCTCCCGCTCTCTCCTTTGCGACACGATGGAGCCGGTCTCTGTGTCGTTGTCCAAACTGTCCCGAACACTTGCTGCCTTCCCACTCCAGACAGAGACCATGCAATGATGTCAAAGTTAGTGTCAAGTAAAGATAGAATGACAGAAGTGACTGCTTCAGTATTGAAACATCAAATCTTATTTGACAGCCTCAAAAACCCAAAATCATGTAAAACATCCTGTAAGTTTATCATCACATCACTATTTCCCTCAACAATCTATTACACACTATTACTACTGGACCTGGCTGCCTCTAAAAACTTCAAGCAACAAAAATACATAATACGTATTTTAATTCATCCTAAAAGAAGGAGATTCAGTTTTCTTCACGACCAAATCAATTTAATTCTTTCCCAGCATGAAGAAAAATAAAAAATAATAAAAAAAAAGATTTGGTTTTCTGCTGGGCAGTCACATGGTGTTATTCTTCTCCCATTACATTTGCTGTTTCTGCTACTGTGTGAGAAACACAGAGGGACTCCTTTATAGAACTTACAGAGTTCATTTTCCACATAAACAGGCAATGAACAAATGATCTCCACTATTGTGCACACTATGAATATTTTTTTTTTAATATACTGACTGATAGGAAGGTGGTCTTGAGTCCCCAATGCCCCCGGTTCTCTCCAAAGGGGGTGGTGCGTCTAAACTGTCTGCCACTGAGCCTGCATCTGTGTGGGCACCGTCTCCAGAGACCAGCTGTCAAACAGATTGAGAATCAGGTCAGACGCAGGGATGAGACAAACACTCAAAGAGGGGAAAATTAAGTGAAAGACACAGAGCAAATGTCAACACAGACCCATGGCAGACCACTGCTGTGTTTGAACTACACTGTATCCAAGGGGCGGAGGGAATATCCTGTTACACTGTCAAAGACTACAGGTTTTCCACAACTGTAGGAACTACAATGTCTCATTAAAGGATATACGTTTGCCTTCTTAAATGTCCTGCTGGAATGTTAAAGCTGTAAAAAGGCACCTGTAGTTACAAAGAGTCATGACAGACAGACTATGTGCCAAGACATGTACATTATAATGAAAGACAAAGTAAAATCACTGCTAGATCTTAACATTACATTGTGAATTTTTAACATTTATACCCCCGCTTTCACTTTTAATTTCAGCAAAAAAAACAACAATACTGCTCTCAAGATATTTGTTCCCTGATTTTACGATGGATTTTATGTTTTCAGGTATTTGAGAAGTTCAGCATTTTAGAGAAGCTGAGTTGAACGTGCATGGTTTGCATGCAAAAACAAGTCGAATAGCTGACATGAAATTGGTGTGACCAAGAGAAGCATACCGATGTCCAGTGCAAAGAATTTGGTTTGATTTTGTTTCTACACAGCGGGCACACATTTCTTGTTTGCATTACCACACCCACAGGCTAAAAAAAACAACAAACAATAGAAGAATTCTCCTGGAGCCCCTGGGCTGATTAGTAACATTTGTTTGTATTATTGTATTATGATTTGGAATAGGCTACAAAGTGCTCATGGTGATGGTTTAAAAAAAAAAAAGTTCCCCCCCCCAACTGACCAAAAATTAAACACATATTCAGCTTCTTAGACTCTTCATCCATGAGAGCAATTTGAGAAGCTCACATCATTTCATGTTTATTGATTTCAGACTGAATGCTCTTTAGTGTGGTGAAAAACTGAAAAATAATGAAGAGATTAAATAGTTGAAACTGGCTTTTTTTTTTTAACCACAAGGAGTCAGAAATTGCATGACATCTCATGAAAAACTACAATGATGGGGCTGTGTAGTGACAGGGTTGTTTAAAGATATCTGATTAGTATCAGAAGAATCAAACCAGACACATATTAAAGCAATCTAATCTAACTGGCAACGCATTAATACCATGAACGATTCAAGAAGGAAATGAGACCCATCGAGTAACAAAATATGTTGTTCTGCAACAGGATGATGAAAAACAGATTGCATCACATTTGTCTTTATATCGTTTATCCAATAAGAACCAGGTGTGTATACTTATTTGTTTTACTTTTCGTTTACACAGGGGCTACTTTAAGGAGGGAGCACTAAGACAAGGCGTAAAACATACTGTGAAAGACAAAATCTGTTTGTTTTTTTTAAGCTGCTCAAATAATGTATAACAGGCCAGATTGTGGGGACTGGCCTGTTATGATGTGGTGCTACGGAAACGGGCCCCCACACCCAAGAGAGCCATCAATCAGATCATCCAAATAACAGATGAACAGTCACGACACATAAATGTAAGACCTATAACAGAGATAAACTATTCACTGCACATGGAACATTTCCACGCTCCCCCCCCCCCGAGATAAAACATGTTACCAAACACACAAATGAAAACTACTGCAACAAAGGGACACATAAGGACATGCACGCTGGACAACACACACAAACACCTACAGACAGCACTGTGTTGATGACTCTCAAATAAAACCTGTAATTACAACCACACTGTGTTAAATTAAACAACATGCATCAGCCTTTTTTACGTCCAGAAACAGAACACTCTTTCTCCTCCTCCTGGGAGATTTAATCTTCCTGTTAGATGACACGCAGTGAGGCTCTTTGTTATTGGGTTTTTTGCTCCTATCCTGTGATTTCACTTGCTCTTAATCCAATTTCAATGTCTTTGAAAGAGGAAGGGAGGCTGTGCAGTGTGCACCAGGACCAGATGTCTCTTGTGTTGTGGAGACAGGAGAATTATTGCTCAGAGCCTCTAAACGAGGTAGTGCGTGCAAGCACATGTACGTGTATGTTGAAGGTTTGGTCTAGTATGTGGAGGGGCTTGAAATTAAAGGATATTACATTAAAACGATGCAAATCAAGCTCTGAATCTCTAAGATGTGCTTTGAAATAATAATTTTAAAAAAACATACAAGAGTGTTTGCATGAGTCTGTTGCCTCTCGAATCATTATGTGATTATTACATTATCACAGAGATGCAGAGGGTCTCTCCCTAGAGACAGAGTATGGTTGGGATCATTAGTCAACAGATGGGAGTCATTGTTATAAATGCACGCATGCTGCTGCCAAATACCATACAAATAGACTGAAAACATAAAAGTGAACACAAATAAAATAAACACAAAATCTCCCCAGGTTGTGTTCTGAACCTACCCATGACACCACTCGTCCATTAAAACAGGGCAGCTTAGCGTTGTCGTCAGATATCTCCTCCTTTACCACCCTGTAAAGAGAACAAAGCTCTGTTTCAGTAAAACCCAACCAACACAAAAGCACTCTCCGGGTAATAAAACTTAAGGCTGGGGCAATACGTCCATCATCCAGGAAAGACACTAACAACCAAATAAAAAAACAAATGCACCTTCTATAGCAAACCTACTACCCTGCTTTACCCCTGTTACACGGATAGTTAGGAATATACAACACTGCCGAAAGAAAATATCAGTGCTGATTAATGCATATGAAACTGGTTCTCAATGATGTGAAGCTGATAGCTGGTAAGATTGGTAAAGTAATCTAATCTAATAAAGCAAAGGAAAAAAGTAACAATTCTGCCAGCTAAGTAATGTAATGTAAGTGTATTACAATCGTATGTATGTAGATCACAAACTATAGCAATTTGGCTTTACACACACCATCTGCCAATCCAGACTTTACAGTTTAAAACAATTTAACACAATCCACAAATAGTAGGGGCAAACCAACATTGCTGCATTACTGCAAGTCAGATTTAAATGTGTGTGTACATGTTATAGAATAAGGCATTAGTGCTCGCTGGTAAAAAAAAAAAGAAAAGAAAAAAAAAAGGAAAATGCTATTTATGGCAAATTAAAAAAAACAGGGAATTCAACAGAAAACCCTAACTCTGGCAGACGGGTTCCTTTGGAGAATCAGGTGTTACCTTGACAACCCATACACAATCAGAGGGGCCCCTCAGTGAGGGATAAAATAGTGATGTTCAGTGACCGTCTTTGAGGTAAATATTTTGACAACCAATGTTTAGACCAGTCTGACATGTTGCTTGATTTTATACCATAGCTTGGAGGAAAGGTGAAAGCCCTTCCAGAATAATAGTAGAACAGTCTCTTCACAGCATACACAGATGTGGAGCTTTTCCAAATAGGTCTTTCACACATGAAAATGTTAAGAAGTTGTTGCCCCCATCCGAGTTTGCCTTTAGCCAAACACAACTTTGGAAAACTTGGTTGTTATGATTAAAAAAATGCACACACCCTCCATTTGTGTTACTCTGAAGAGGAGACACTGTCTGGAGGAATATAAAACGTCTACTTTTCCAGGCACAAAAGGACATGCCCATAAAACTGCCATAGTGATGAACAGGGAGTTCCTGTGTTAGACTCTGCATTCCTCGGGCTAATAGACAACAACAGCAGCGGCCTGTTAGCGTACACGTCCCATACATGAGCCGACTGACAGCAGAAAGCCTCAGTAACCGGTTAACATCAGTGTTTTGTCAACTGCCCCTGGCTCTCATTATATTTAAAATAAGTCATAATGTCAATTAGGGCTTTCACCTGTGTTTAAATACCAACGTTGGCGAGAGAAAGTCAAGACGATATACGTGTAACCTAGCCGCACAAGCAATGTAAACAAACGGGCTTCGGGATGCTAAACAGAGCTGCTAACACTGCGAGCTCCTCGCTGCTAACAAAGGAGCTACAATGCAAGACGCAAGCTAAAGATGTGTAGACAGGTAACCGTGAAGCCGATGACACGCCAGCTGGAAAAAGCTACAACCAAGCTGGAGTCAATCAGGCTTCGCTAAAGCAGAGAAACCCAGTGAGAGATGATGCTAAAGGCTGGTGAAACACATAACAGTTACCCGAAGTCATCGTCCATAGATTTGAAGAAGAATTTGTAATTTGGCTTCTTCAGGACATTTTTGAAGTCTGCCAGAGTGACTTTGTCCGCCGGCACCGACAGTTTCACCAGATACGGTGTCTCCTGGTCGTCGAGGTGGTAGATAATTTTTGTCTCCCCCATCCCGGACTGCGGCTAAGGAGAGGCAGGCAGGGTACATCAAGCCGCGGGCCTGGCAGGCTCCCTCTCGGGCCCCGACTCCCCGTGGCGCTGGCGGTGGCTGTACCGTGGTTTCACCGGCTCTCCCCGGCTGACCGACACGCTGCGTAGTCCTGGCTCTCTCTTTTCGACGACGCCAGCTCCGAAATGTTAAGCCTGCCTTCTGGAAGAAAACGCACCTTGCTTCCTCCACAAAGCGTCCGTCCGACGACTACGCCGCGTAAGTTCCTGTTTGTATTAAACTTTATGTGATGTAAAAAAAACAGCTGGAAGCGAGGGAATGATAGGAAAAACGGATCAAATCTGTAGGAAATACAAACACTGCTAGAGGGGTAGGGTTTCGCTGCCAATCTCGGTACTTTGTTGCACACGAAACTGCACAAAATCGTACTAAGCCTGTCTCGGAGGAGCGCCACCCACAGGAGAGGAGGAGAGTGACAGCGTCCAGCTGCTGCAGTACATGAACTACAGCCAGATGGGCTAACGGCAAATGGGGCAGAAAGTTATACAGTGGGTTTATTGTCAGTTGCCTTGAAATTTGACTTTGTAGATGTATGATTTTAGTTAAATAAAGTTTTATTCCTTGTATTTTCTATATATTATTCCTATCTATCATAGACAGTGGATATGGTTGTGGACTTCATGAAAAAAGCAGCCTCCCCCAGCTCCATCACCATCGATGACTCCATGGTGTCTACTGTGGAGTCTTTCCGCTTCCTGCTGACCACCATCGCCCAGGACCTCAAGTGGGAGCTGAACGTCACCTCCCTCATCAATAAAGGACAGCTGTACTTCCTGCAGCAGCTAAAGAAGTTCAACCTACCAAAAACCATGATGGTGCACTTCTACACTCCATCATCGAGTCCATCCTCTCCTCCTGCATCACAGTCTGGTACGCTGCAGCCATAACAAAGGACATTTGCAGGATGCAGCGTATCATTCACTCTGCAGGGAATGTGATCCGCTGCAATCTACACCTCCTGGACCCTGAGGCGTGCAGGTAAGATTGTGGTCAACTCCTCTCACCCTGCACATGGACTGTTTGAGACTCTCCCCTCTGGTAAGAGGCTGAGGTCCATCAGGACCAAACCCTCTCACCACAAGAACAGTTTCTTCCCCTCAGCTGTCAGCCTCATGAACAATGTCCCTGCCCTTCTCCCCCCCATAACACAGACTCTCATCAGCCCAATAGTCAGAAAACATCACAGTAATGTGAAGGCTGAAACCGTTTCTTAATACGTTACATTCATGCTCACTGGACTTTACAATGATTTTCTCTCATGCACCATGTTTTTTATTACTTATTTATTCTTTACATTTGACATTTTTTAAAATTCTATTTTAAATATTGGTAATTGCTTCTTATATTTTATCTAAGTGCTTATCTTAACCTTGTTTTTTTTCTTTCCCACCAATTAAATATACCAAGACAAATTCCTCGTATATGTAAATATACTTGGCAAGAAATACGATTCTGATTGATTAGTGCCATAGGACCATATAAAATTTTACTCGGGTGTTGATACACCCAAGTGTTTCTAAGGTCTTTGCATTAAACAAATTAGTCTAAAAAGTCTGTGTTGCCCTTTGGAAATGCGTTCTCCCTGTTTATTTATTTTTAGCAGGAAATATTTCAGAAATATTTGTGGTGTTTTATCAGAATTTAAATAATACTTGTTTGCAGGAAAAATGAAAAATTCTCAGTTGGGTAAATCCATTCCTTCAGCATTTATATGACATCATGTTAATGTGCTTTATAACTACATGACTAAAATAAAAAGTCGCATATTATTATTGACAATAACATTCATTCTAATGCTTTCATTGAAAAGCTTCATATAAAGCTATAGTACAAGTACTGTGTTTAAGCTTCGAATATGCAACACCCAAGTCAATTGTGAATATATACAGCTACCGCAGTTTATTGAACAGAAGTATTTTGATTTGCCAGTACAGACAACACAAAGCGGAGAGGAAATACAATGTATTGCTTAATGGATAGTTAATGAAGTATTTCAAACAACCAATTCATGGTGTACAAAATGGGGAGTCTGAAATAGACATGAAGTATCTACTTTTCTTAAGAGAATAAAACATTTCTCATATCACCACCGTCATCATCATCATTATAATCATCTTCTACTTGAACCGTGCCTTTTCAATAGGTTGACATGACAACATAATATTAATAAGATACAAATACAAAATGGGAAAGGGGAGTTTGGTCTCTTTCTCTTTGTTTTAAATAAGCTCTGAATAGTTCTTGTGAGCAGATGCAAAGTGGTCAGGACTTAGGCAGATCTCAGTCATCTAGAAAGTCATCATCCAGGTTAACGTCTGTTGTATCAATGTCATCCAGCTCCATGTTGTCCAAGTCCACCTCCAGCTCGTCCAGAGTCTAAATAGAGACGAGAAGAAAAAATGAATTAAAAAAAACACATTCCAGTTATGTAGAAGTCTTTAATCTTTATATGACAGGACTGTTGAGGATTTGTAATTGGGTTATTTTTGGATATTGATACATGTCAAATACAAGTTATAACAAGTCAAAATGATTTCATAATTTACATGCAAAATGCTATGAAGTAGATGGTTATCTAATTTGAAATAAACAATATTTAACTATTTATTATTTTAGACAAATAGGATCCATTGCATAACTATTAAGAATATGTATGTACTTTGCTTTACAATGAAAATAAACTATCTACCGGTACTTAGACAAGACAAATGAAATCCAACCTTTTCTTTTTGCGACTTTGAGAATTCAGCGACTTCTTCCTTTTCTTCCTCTTCTTCTTCTTCTTCTTCCTCTTCCTCTTCTCTGTCAACTGCTGCTGCAACGGCAGGTTCAGGCTGTGCAAACGTCACAGCTGCAGCAACAGTAACTGCTGCCACTGTTTCCTCACTATCTTGAGTCTGCCAAAAAAGTGTAGAAAAACAGTATGAGCAATGGTACTTTTAGTTTCTTAACATTTTGGAAGACCCCTGTAAAAATAGTCTCAAAGGGAAAAAAATGGTGAATATTCCAAACCAACCTTGGTGACAAGAGGAATAAAGGTTCCTTTGGGCTCATATCCCTGAGCCTCTTCAAGAATATTCCTGTCTTCATTGAGCTGAAAAATGGCAGGAGTTTGTTAAAATACAGGAAAAAGAGGATGAGACAGAACTACAAAAATGCTGTCTACACACGACAAAGCTACCATATTTATTGATTAAAAAAACGTACTGTGACAAGAGGATAATCTTTAGCAGGCCTGGTGGTGCCCAAGCAGCTCTCCCGGAGGTAATGCTCAGCTGCAAAGGCTTCTTTCAGCCCGGGGAAGAGATTCTCATACTCTGTAGGATCAGCTAGGGACTCTGCCGCCTGGGAGGAAGATTCATGACATGATGATTCATCACATCATAACTTGTGTTTTTAATGATAGACCTTAAAAATAAGCAAACTTCAAAAGAGAAATGAGTGAAATGAAACAACTAAACATATATATATATATATATATATGTGTGTGTGTGTGTGTGTGTAATTAAGTCCTATATGTAATGAAGTCCTTTATCAATCATTCATAGCTCTTCCCCTATGCTTTCAAGTCTGAACCGAAGCTATTCCAGCTTCAAATCTTGATAGAAAGCTTAATAAACAACTCCCCAGAATTTTCCAAAATATGTTTATATATTTGTTGGATATATTGTTGGATCTTTTTTTTTTTTTTTTTACAATGTGTGTCTGTCCAATGTTTCAAAACCTTTTACATTCATTCCCCTCTATTTGTTCAAGTGTGGTTCAGAAGACTTATTCTGCATATTATTCTTGTTACATCTCAGCCTGCTATATGTCCTTTACTGAATTATTTGGGTGCATCATTTCAAATTCCTGAGATGATTTGTTCACTAATTATTCCACACTGATCAGCTTGTACTAATTCAAAAAACATTTTCCTGACCTTAATCTTTTTTCTTTAATCATATTAGATATTCCTTTCTGTAGCATTAATATTTTTAATAAACAATAATCCTGATAACCAAACTAACCTTCTGGTTAACCTTTGCCAGGTTCTCCCTCCACAATTTGACCACACGGGACACCTGACTGGGCAGATAGGTGCGAGCTAGGAAGGCCGCTTCAGGTAGTCGGTTTGTCCTGATCAGAAGCTCCAAACATTGATCCAGTCTGTTGAGAAAAGAGTTGTGTAGAGTTACACAGTTTACCACAGCACATACCCCATGTGATCCATACACATTTCTGCCCTCTTGTGTCCACAAATGTCACCACGCCATGCTGTTACAGGACTCACTTTCCCTGCAGGAAGTAGGTCATGAAGGCCACATTGTTCTTGCCGTCCCTCTCTGCCCCTTCAGCCAGCTTGCCCACCATAGTGGCGTTGCCAGAGGCCGTGGCAAGGAGGAGCAGACCACCATAATCCTGGGCATGGTGCAGACACTCCTGGGCCAGACCAAATTGGCACTTACTGATGGCCAGCTCTGCTAACTGCTTCCATTTCTGCTCAGCCTGCAGGTGACAGGAGGACACATGTTAGAAACGTGCAGGGCAGAGAATAATATGACTCTTCTTTTTTTTTTTTTCTTTTTCTTTTTTTTTCTCAAATCTCTGGTCATGTTTTAAGAAGAAAAACACAATGTGATGCCAAATATCTTGCCTTAAAAGCCAACAACTATAAAGCTCTTACCTCTGCCTCTACAGCCAGTTGGTAAGCAATCTTCAGTTCTCCCAGTTGTAACGCCAGCTCAAACCTGTGTTCTGGGTCAGTGGACACAGCCAGCGCCTGCTGCTTGAATCCCTGATGAGACAAAGAAAAAGCCTTTTTAATTTTTTCAAGCTCTAAAAAGGTATTTTCCTCTGATCAAACTGGGTTGAATACTGCATCATGAACTTGGAAGCCCTGCTGCATTTTCTTACCTGTTTCTCGAGGAAATGGGCTACCCTGGTTCGCTGCTCCTTGGGAATAGTAGGCAGCACTTTGTCAGCCATTCCAAAGTCCCTCCTCATGACAGCAGTCTGGTACTCCAGGACAGAGACCAGCAAGGAGTAGCTGACAATGTTGAGCTCCTTGTCTCCCAGGTACAGACGGTCATCTTTAGGTATATAACCCAGCAGGTACATGGTTCTGCAGGAGATGTAGCATTATTCACAACAATCAAATACTCCTTCAGACTATGTTTTAAGGGTGTTTGAAGAATATACACAGGTCTCACAGCCTAGAAAAGTAAATGTATAGTAAAGCAGAACTTTCTGTATTTGTACCTGTCAAGATGAGCGATAGTAACAATCTCTCCTCCTACAAAGTAGTTGAGCCGGTTGACAGAGCTGGTGTAGATGAAGCAGTCTCCGACCCAGAGTCCAGTCTTCACAATCTCCTGGATCTCTCCCTGGACCTGGAAACAGGACATAAAGGTGAAAAGCATAAGATGTGGTTTTAAAGTGAAGAAACACTTCTAACATCTAAACATGGAATACGTAATCATTTTGGTTTGGGGGCAGCATCAATGTGTCCACACTCACCTCAAATGCATCTTCAATACCATCCTCGGTCACTCCTTCATTGTTTTCCTGAGAGGCAGCTACTTTCTCTGCCATGTAACGCAGAATGAAAAACGATTCCTCTGTCGCAATGCAGACGAGTTCCCCAGAGTCTGACCAGAAGATCTGGATAAGTCATAAGAGAGAGAAAAATAGGTAGGTAGGTCTGTATCAAATTATTTACACAGTGTGCTGTAAAAGATCACAGTAAAGAAGAAAATCTAAATGTTTTAACAAATAGTTACACAAAATTTAGATTATGTTTCCCCAGAAACTAAAGTCAAGTAATTGGGAGGGAAATCAGTCGTACATGTTTGGGCTGGATCTCGATACGGCGGATCAGCTCTGTGTTCTCCCAGTCATAAAATGCAAGGCCATTCACTGATCTCACTCCAAGCAAGAACCCTCCATAGATACCTGAAGGAGAAAAGATGACCACATCCAGTGAAGAAAAGAGCAGCAAAAAAATAAATAAAAAAATCAAGATCTAAAACCAAAAGACTATTGAACAACAAATGCATTACCTTCAGCTCCGAAGTCCGGCTTGAAAGATTTCTTTTCTTTGAAATTTTTGAAAATTTTGACAATACTGCTGCTTTCTCTAATAGCATACCTGATGTAAAAAGAAGCAATGTCACAGTCAAATACAGCATGGGGTATTTCTCCAATATCAAAACAGTCATTTCAAACAGAAAACTTACTCAGATGAATCATGTGCCCAGACAAACTCCTGTGCTGAGCCGAAGCTCTTGTTCCTCAAAGCCATGGCAGTATAGATGATGTACTCTCCATCTCCGCACACAACAACAAACCTGGTGTACACACAAATATAAAAATGGGTAGCATAGCTCCTCTAACAGATACCATATTGAAAATTGAGGAAAGATGCCTCTGTTAAGTGCATGCACACCTTCCATTGGGGTTATGCTGGATGGTTTGTGGGTAGATCTCACAGCTGCCCATGTCTTTGACAGCCAATGGCAGCCTCTCTCCATCCTTGATCTCAGCGTCACCCATGGCCTTCAAGTTGGCTTGCTGTATTTCACTGTGCTTGGCCCAGATTATTTTTCCGTTAGTGTCCATAGACATGGCTGGCTCCTCTCGACCCACCTATAAAGAAGAGGGAGAATGAAAAGATTTCAGATTTGAATACTTGAAAATCACGTCTATTTTTTGTGCCGTCTTGAGATTTTTCTTTTCCCTCAAAACCTCTTTCTTCTGTTCACCTTGATAATGATGCTTCCTTCATCATAGCCCAGTGCTACATTGTTGGAGCCCCTGAGGCCAGACACACACCACACTCTCTCCATGCCATAGTTCAGGGTGCTCTCTAGGCGGTAAGTGCTTGAGTGCCAGATACGCACGGTACCTAGAGACAGAGGAGGACATATTGCATATAGTAATATTAAAAGAGCGATGAGATATGATGCAATCAGGTTCAGGTGGTGAGGAGAGTTGAGGATGAGTATTTGTTCCTATTCACCATCCTCTGATCCGGTGATGATGATGGGCAGCTCTGGGTGGAAGCTGACACAAGAGACGTTTTGTGCGTGGCCCTCTAGAGTCTGCACACAGGTCTTGTTCTACAACACACACAAGATGTATATATACAGTTAAAGGACATTCACAGAGTTCATGTACAAGGTCTATTATGAATTAATGCATTATGTTTCAACTCTTTAGTAAACTATATCCATCAAATCCATCCGCTTATCGAAGATCGGGTTGCGGTGGAAGGCGTAGTACATAGATAGATAGATACCGTAAATTTCGGACTAAAAGCCGCTACTTTTTGTCGCGGTTTTTAACACTGCGGCTTTTAAAACGATGCGGCTTATTTATGGATTTTTCTTGCGGGACAATGAGCTTGTGCCGCAAAAACATTTGACTTCGTCACATCGGATCTTAATATCAGTCATTTTGCGCTTCATGCACGCACCCTCATCATGGAAAACACACGGAGAAATACATATGATGCAGCTTTCAAGTTAAAGGCGATCGAACTGGCTGTCAAAGAAGGAAATAGAGCTGCTGCACGTTAAGATGACACTGACAGCGACAACGAAAAAGAGACTGAGGAAGTGAGTAATGAAGTCATTCTGAGGCAGTGAATGGATGGACTTTTTCCTGTGAAATATATTACGGTAATCTTTTTCATCAGCCGCGTTACAGACACTGTTTGATAAAGGATTTACAGTAGGCTTCATATTTGCGGATGTTACCAGTAGTACGCATTTCATTAAAAGTTAAAAAAATGTCTTTGTGTCACGTCTTTCTGTGTAAATAGCTCTTGTTATAACGTGGACACCTGCGGCTTATAATCAAGTGTGGCTTATATATGTACAAATACATTTTTTTACCTATTTTTAGCCGGTGCGGCTTATATCCAGATGCGCTCAATAGTCCGGAATTTACAGTACTTAATTGATCCCGAGGGAAATTCAAGGTACATGAACCCAGACTTCTCTCTCTCTGGCAACACTTTCCAGCTCCTCCTGGGTTATTCCGAGGCGTTCCCAGGCTAGACGGGATATATAATCCCTCTGGGTTGAATACTACAGTGGGTTGAAACATTGCTTTTCTCTTGTGCTTTTGGCTGCTAGTTTATCCTTCTATGTTTTGTTTATTATTTTTAATGACTGTATATTGTGTTTGTGTGTTTATCTTTGTCGTCTGTAAAGCACATTGGGTTTCCGTTTGTATTAAATGTGCTATAAAAAATTAAAAATAAAATTTAATCGAAAAACCTCTAAAAGGAAATTGTCTGCGTTTAGAGGTCTTAGAGGTAGTAAACTGTAACGTTTGAAATTTTACTAGTTAAAGGACAATTATTCTGCAAGAAATTAGAACATATCCAGTTAATATTTTTTATCACATCCAGAATAAATATTTTGGTCCTGGAGCAAATCATTTAGTGACACTAACCTGGTAGTCCCAAATCTTCACTTGGCGATCATCAGCACCTGAGATGAGGTAAGGCTTGTCCCCTCCACTGTAGTAATCAATACAATTGACTCCTTTCTCATGGCCCTCCAAAGTGAAATTGGGAGATGAAGAGCCTAGCTGCCAGACCTGAAACAAACCGGATGACAAGACAAAGTCATTGAATGCACTTCACAGCCCATTCTCTTTAAACAGTTGTAAAGTAAGGATGAGTTTTACTCTGGACATTAAAGCTTCAGTACTGCAGTAAGATCTAGATTTCCTCTGGCATTTGGCCCACAACTACATTAATGTAGCAGTGAAGGGATCCAAACCTTAATAGTCCTGTCCAGGGAGGCACTGGCAAACTGGTTGTTGTCCTTGGGGTTGATAACTATTTGCATGACATAGTGAGTGTGACCCTCAAACACCTGGCTGCATGACCACTTTTTCTCCCAGTCCCACAGCTTGATCAGCATGTCATCTGCACCAAAGAATTCAGAAATGCATTAAGGCATGTAGGAAAGCAGTAATGTGGGAGGATTTTGAGGACACAGTAACATCTCAGTATTTTCAATGATAAATTCAGAGTCTGGTATGATAGTGTACCACTGCTGGTGAGGATGTAGGGCTGGGTAGGATGGACTGCAATGCAGCGGATGTAGTCAGAGTGGGCCTCAAACATGTGAACCCGCTCCAAGGTGTTGTAATTAAACACACGGATCTGCATGTCATCCTAGGCAGGGGAAAATAAATACATTCACAGCTCAGTGGGTTTTCATAAAAGTAGTTTAAAAAGAGAAAATAAGCTGTTATGGTATGCTGCTTGAATCTAACACAATTAGAGACACAGATACCCAATGTTTAGCCTACAAATAAATAAAGTGACCCACCACTGCTCAAGACTTTTACTTAAAAATAAAAACTAAATAAATACATTTAAACTCATCCAGTCTTCTACTACTTCTTTCATTGTCTGTGTATATGTTATCCCAACACAAAAATGTATGCAACTTACTGCTCCAGTGATGACCCAGTTCTTCCTAGCCACAAACTTCGAAGCTCTGACAGGGAGGTCACAAACCTCAAAGGTCTTGACAAGAGTCTGGAAAAAAAGAAAAGAAAATTGTCTTGTGAAGGAAATCCAGCATCGATGCTGCTCTGACGTGTTGCTCAAGTGTTGATATTAAGATTGTAGTCTGGTCAATTTATAGTAATAACTATACATGTATCTATGTATGTATGTATGGATGATCCAGTGAATTGTGATCCTACCTGTGTCTCATGGTTCCAAACACAGACACTTCCGTTGTAGAGACTAGCCAGCATCCATGGCTCTGTTGGGTGAAGGTCTACACTCTTCACTCGGTCTGACCTGGCTGTCAGCCTCCGCTTGATATCCAGCCGCAGAGGCTGAAAGGACATAGAATATTAGAGTCTCCCCAACGGTGATCAAGCTATCTATAGACGTGGCCCTATGGACACATTCATTTAGATGACAATATCTTTACAGTGTCAATGTAAGAACCCGGAATCGTATGACACTTAGCTAGGCTAATGTAACAGTTTCCATAATGCACCCTTGATCCTTGTTTATTTAAAAAAACATCAGAGGCCTTATGTGTGTACATACCACGACAGTTCACTCGACAACTGCCTATAACACACATTACATATAGTACAAGCCAACGTAAGTAATTTCAATATCCGTTAGCAAAAAGCTCTCATGCTAACTCGAGCTAGGTAGCAGCTAAGCTATTTACAAGAATAGCTCTCTTTTGTTTCACTCTCACAAATAAGTAAAATTAGATGACAGACGAGAAAACAAAAACGCACAAATATGAGCCTTATTCGCATCTTACCATGATTAATCCCTATGTTGTCGCAATAAGAAAGGATAAATGTGTTGTGTTGTCCAAATGTTACGACTTCAGTGAACAGAGCACTGCAGGATGATACTGACGTGGAAGTTCCTGAACCTTAATCTCGCGATAGTTGCGCTCGGGAAATAGTGACGTGACAAGTAATTCAACTATGGCTTGAACTACAGAACTGCCACGATAACATTGAAGACGAAAATCAGCGTGGAGTTTCAGTTTCCACGGTGGAAAGGTTTCTATTCCGGTGACATAATAATACACACATATATTTAGACTACTCCTTGATTCTTTTGCACCGTTTCTTAAGATTTCGTCGTAGTGAATGCATTTCAGAGGCCAATAAAACCACTTCGTTCCTGTTTAATTGTTTAATTATCTCAAGTAGGCCTACTACGCTAACATAAATCTGTCTGAATTACAATGCGTTCCTTTCGTCAGTAAAATGAATGACACCCCAATACATATCTAGATATTGTAAAAAAAAAATGTTTGTTTAAGTGGGACAATCTGGTTATATAGGGTTTACGGATATTAAAGATTTATTCTCACATAAGGTTTAGAGCTGTTGTAAATATAGCTCATCTCATGACCAGATTATTCCAGCAGATAGATAAATTAACCACTGCTTTATAAAATACTCAATTTTAATAATGTATATCAGGAAGAAGAGAAATCCAAATAAAATGTAAAATAACTGTTTGACCCATTTTGACCAAGTCTGACCTTTTTATTCACAGACAACACAAGACATTATCTGAATAGCACCTTTATTTTTTCATCTGGTTCATACAGGAAAACATTATTTGAAAAAAATAAAAAAAACCTTATTAACCAAAGTAAATGAAAACAGGAACAGAAATGTAAGCATTCATTCTTTTCTCTTGAAGACTTGAAGACAAACTACATCTTCACAGGTCAGCTCCTGTGGGAGGAAAATTGAGTTGAATTCATAAATAGGAAATTAGAATAATTTTATAATTAAACTGTCATTAATACTTTACAAGCCTATCAATTGATTTTCTAGTTAAGAAATTTCACAAAAATCACATGAACATGTCAGATATAGCCAACCCACCAGGCAGAGTTTGCCTTCCTCGATCCAGTGTTTCCATCCGCGGTTTGACTTTTCTCCTTTCTGTGTGCACACCAGCTTGTCCCCCTCCCAGGTCACCAGACTCTGTAAGACATGATTCAACAACAATGAACAATTACTGTAGTCATACTCATGAACATTTTTTTCTCATTTAGACATATTTCACACTTAATGTTTCTACTTTTGGAGGCTAAAGGTTACTGCCACCATTATTCGTAGGAGGTTAGGATTGTTGTCCTGCTAATGGGTTATAATAAGCAAAGAGTGAAACTGTTTGGTTGAAATTATTGCAATTAATCAATGTGAATATAAAGTTTTAAATTTATTGAACACACACTATCAATACATTGTGATACATGTTGCCTTATTATTGAGGATGATTTCATTTTCAACTCCAGATTTTTCATTCATTTAATTCAACTATTATATTCACATTTTCTATTTACCATCTGACTCAATAATGGCTGCAATGCCTGTAGGTATCATGTAATGTATATTTTTCTGCTGCAATCTATTTGGATTTCAGCAATATTATGAACAACATTGAGGCCTTCTTTTTTCTACTCCAGACATGTTTTTTAATGTCTCTACTCATTGGTATTTAACATAACAGTGCTTATCTCTGTTCATTTCATCATCAGCCATCTGCTGTAGTTTTCAGCCCACAGAGACCACAGACCAATCTTTGCCCCTGGGCACACTTAGATAACCGCAGCCTCATTATCAGCTACAGCAAGACAAAAGAGAAATATTAACTCATTCGATAAATCCTCTTAACCTTCGTATCTCTAAGTTTGAGGTCAACCTACCTTGACATTTCTGTTGTCCAGTCCCTTGGTGTACTCATCAAACTCGACCCCTACGGTGAAGGACAGCTCATAATTCCTTAGGGTGCTCAGTGTTTTGAAGTCAAACTTGTCTCCATCTTGATTGACTACCTTGGTCTGAGATAGGGAGATGGCAATTTTCCTCGTAGCAAAGTCGATATCTAGTACCAGAATAAAAAAAATGTGTGTGAAAATGTGATTTCAAGCTATTTTTGTGGATTAAAAAGGTTCAAGTTGATCCTGAAAATATGGTCTTGATTACCACTCATCATTACTCAAAATGAGGAAGACGGATTTTTAAATCTGACATATAGTTGATTGATACTATGATACTTAAGAGTTGATTGCAAAATTACTGTCATAGTTGCCAACCTTTTGCACTACCTTCAGTTCAGATTAGTAACAATACCAGAAACACTGTTTACCAAAAGATTGAATGAGCATGAAATTGGATGATTATTTTGCATTTGTTGGTCATTCAACCTGTCACATTACTTGCATGACATCAAGACATAAGTAAGAGATCTCAGAGCAAAAATTAAACGTTTCTCACTCAGGACTTTTAAATAATCCTCAAACTTGTCACTGGTCTCAAGTATCCACCTCCCATTGAAGTCTGCAGGCATGCTGGCAACTTACGACACTGCTGTGTAGACTTAAAAAAAGTGCCAGTGTAGGGGAAGACGCAGGGAATGGTCGTGCTTTTAAATGAGTCAGGGGGCACGAGGGCAGAAAACGAATGATAAGTGAGTTTATGGCTTGAAGGGGATTGGTAGGGTCTGTTGTTTTTGAGAAGGGAGGAGGGAAATTCACCCTTTCCGTTTTCACACGATTACTAGGGGAGAAAGGGCATATGTGAGGGTCCACACACACACACACACACACACCCACCCACTCACACACACCACTACACACCAATCACAAGAGCTTTTCTTTATGCACACATGCAGGCACCATACTGCGATGGGCAGTGTTCAATGTGCAGACGTGTACTCTTTGTTTGAACTTCTCTGTACACTGTGCAAGCTCAAAGCAGAAACCATGAACACCCAGCATGAAGGTTAATATAGTTCAAATGCAGTAACAGGATAAAAAAGCGATTTTTTAATATATTTTTAAATGTAACCAATACAAATGTTAAAGAATTTCCCTCTATCTATCTATCTATCTATCTATCTATCTATCTATCTATCTATCTATCTATCTATCTATCTATCTATCTATCTATCTATCTATCTATCTATCTATCTATCTATCTATCTATCTATCTATCTATCTATCTATCTATCTATCTATCTATCTATCTATCTATCATGACAATAATCTATTCTCTCGATGCTGCTTCAATTGCCTTTCTGCAAGCCACATATGTTATACAGAAATGCAAATGCAGAAGAGAAAACTATTTTAAAAAAACTACAGTATCCATAGAAATTGCTATTAAATTATCTGTTAGTATACGCATGACTTACTAGATTCATCTAGTTGGTCTAATGCAAAACTCATTCATGACTGAGTAGTTACATGTATATTTGCGCTCAATTGAACTATGACTACCAATGTTGACACTGGCTGCCAAAAGAAGTTCATGAATGCCACAGTTAACTTGTGTCATGACTTTCAACCTTCGAATAATTATCTGTGGCCATCAATGATTACTTACAGTTGATGCTTATTACATTCCTATAATCGAAAATAATGTAAATAAATGAGCTAATTTTGGTTAGAAATATTAAGGCTTACCCGCATCTAATTAAAATTCAAGATTGGAGGATCTTTCAGTTTGTGACGGTTTTGGTGTCAGCCTGTGAACAAAGCAGTTCTTCTTGTCTTGTGTAGGTAATGTAGATAATAATAGACAATCTGATCCTGATCTCTTTAAACATACAAATTTATCCCTGATGGTGGAAAAGTGGAATAAGTAAAGATTCAACACCTACCCTAAAGCAGCAGTTTAAAACATTACAAATAACTATCAGATGTATCCATTCAAATGGTCTTTTTTGCTTTTGTAGTTCATAAAGAGCCATCAGTATTCATTTCAGTTTGTTTCATAACCAGTTAAGAACTCCTCACACATATCATTTTGAATTGAAATTTAAACTACTCTCTAATACTTTTTGACGTTTACTTTAATGTATATTATACCCTACATAATAAATAAGGGATTTTGGTTTTGGGTTTGCAGGAGTTTTAAACTCATATTTAAAGTGATTAAGGAACATTTCTGTTTTCTGCAGAGCATTGTGAAACCACACTTTTATTTTAATTTCTGCAAATTCATTCATGTCCTGAGCTGTTTCAAATTCTGACAAAAAAGGAAAGTTGTCTAACTGACTCTTGGCATGTTGATCCTTTCTTTTGGTACAAACTTTTCATTGAGAATAAATGCTGATTGTCTCTGGTGCCAAACTTTTGTTTTGACCCTTCACTGAGTGCATAATTTCTTCAAAAAGCTAAAGTCAAGGTAGAGAGGGATCAATAACAATCCCCTGGAGAAGCATGAATAAACAGAGCCTGCAGGTATAAACGCTGGGCAGGTGGCAGGGTATGAATGCACATGAAGAAGAGGGAGACAGAACAGCAGGGTGAGCAGCAGCAGCAGCAGCAGCAGCGAAGAATGAGCAAGTGAGCCGGACAACATATAAAGACTGCCCAATTGGAAATGGTGATGAACAAAGTGAGCTGACAGATTAGCCGATGCAGAGCACAGCAGGGCTGCAGCTGTCTGCCTGAAGTTTTGCAGGCCTCACTTCACTTCCTGAATTTTTGTTTTGTTTTAGTGCATGTCTTGAGAGGCATTTTCAGACAGAAGCGGATTCTAATACCTGGTCTGTTAGTCTGTCAAACTAAAGTAAACATAATTCATTCAAGATTATCTCTATTTTATACAAAACAAGCCTGATAAACGCAACAAGACAAATTACATTATTGTGCACTCTTTTCTTTATTGATTAAATAATTTTCTTTGAATGACGGAGTCCCACAGACATTGGAAGGATAAATATGTACATACCATAACTGATTTCCATCATGCAGACTGAGAGAAGGAGTTTAAAACCTTCAAACGCACTCAAACACTCATCTATTCACTCCAGAGCAATCATTCGAGAGCTTAACTGGGATCAACCCTTTAATTTGTGTACTTGGGCTCTCCTTACTTTCCACATTACTTTTCTATCAAACAAGCTCACCAATGAAATACACTTCAGTAGCAGTATGCATGCATCCAACAGCCTAGAATTTAGTGACAACAAATGATACACGCCTAGACCTACCTTTTATTGTATTGTACATGAATTGATCTAGGCAGAGTAAGTATCTGTAGGACAAAAATACTGATCAGGTTTTTGGACGGAGAAGTATGCATGCCCCAATTGGGATGTTGGATTAGACTGTTGGGATTTTGTGAGAAAATCATAGCTGGGGGCACCATCCAGCTCAGCATAAGAACCAGTTTAGGTCTTCTTGAAGACTTGATGGCTAACAACTCCTGCAGCTCTCAGCTCCTGTAGATAACAGCAAACAAATTTGTGTTTTTAGACAAAGACAGACTCAGAATATAAAGTGAAAAAAAACGTTACAGGTGGATGGCATGATCATAAATACAACCCTCTTTACTAAATCATAGATTCACACACAAAAACACAAGCTTTCAGATTTTGCAACATGTGGGTGGGAGGGGCTTAAGATGGGCCAAGGCAATAAATATGCAGCTCTTTGGAATTTATTGAAGTATTTATTCAGGTATGCTTCCTAACCCTTTTACCTTGAGTGGTTTCCCTGCCACTAGAGGCCACTGTTGCTCTAGATTTAAACCCTTCTCCAGCTCCTCAGAGCTTCCAACTAATTTCACGGGTGCTGATCAAAAAAAATCTGCTGGCATCATTTTAGCAAAAATAATGTGGCAGATTATTTGAGCTTTGCTTTTACAGCAGTAATCACAGAGAGGAAAATCTGATAATGCTGAGCTAATGAAAATGTTAATGCCCAAGTCATTAGTTTAAAGTACTTTCGGAGGCTTTACTTTCATTACGGGCCATGCTGTGAATTTCAAAGAGGAGCTGTTTAAAAAGAAGAAGATAATGAAGTCCTTGTATCTGAGATTTAATTGAAATAGTCAAGATGTTGGAGTCTGAAGATGATGATATGCGCTCAATCAGCAGGAGTCTAAGGATTAGGAGATGAATGAGAAGCAAATCTGGATTGTTTTTCCTCCCACAATCTATATAAAATCATTTTCTTTATTAAAATCTTCAATCAAGGTATTTGTTCGATCCAAGAGGGATTGGCTAAAAAACAAAAAAAACGAACAAAAAAACCCACTACAATTTCCTCCCTAGTTCTCCCGATTTATTTGGCTGTGCATGAGCCACATCCACATACTTGTAAATTCCAAAGATAGTGTGCATGCAACTCACACTGTTATACCTTCTGCAGCAAGAGGGCCAATTTGCAAGTCTGTCACACATAAAAATATATGCACCGCACATATGGTGCTGAGAGGCGTTCTGGATTTGGATTAAAGTGTCCAAATTGCGATCATTACTATTCACATCAGGAGCTGATGTTTTCTCACCAGATGAAGCTCATCTCCGTCCACCCAGTGGGTCCAGCCTCTGCCTTCAATCTCTCCCTTCTGCACACACACCAGCTTGTCTCCCTCCCAGGTGATTGTGGTCTGCATGTCAAAGGTCAAGAAAGACATGTCAATATAATCCAGGCAACACCAGGCCAGGATTTATTTTGTATTTAAGAACATGTGATGGATTTTCCTCTTAAAAATGTGTAGACTCGTTTATATATATGCAGTCTTTCCCCAAACAATCAGCTATAAAAAAGTGATATGGATTTAATCTGCACTCAGACACATGTGACCCTTCCTCTGAGTTTACCCTTAAAAACAGTTTATAGCTTATCTATAATCAGCACACAAAAAAAGTCAAACACTACCACAGATAATCTTACGTTGGTCTCTTCATTGAGGCAAATTGTTAAGAAGTGCTTAAAAATGTTGAGGAAACTTTTTTAATCAGATTGAGACAAAGAGGCCATATTGGAACACATCTTATGCTTGTTACATTCTGCAGAAAAGTGGAAGGGTAACATGTAGCAATGCACTTCCAAGTAAAGACACTGAATGTGTGGTTGAGCAGTTCTGTAAAGTGAAGTTTCACACATCACTATATCTTGTTTTTTTTATCTTATCTTGGTACCTCAGTCTAAATACCCACCATGCATTTCCTGTCGTCCACTCCAGAAAGATCCTCCTCAAACTCTTTGCCCACATGAAAGTCCATGTTGTAGTTTTTGAAAGTGCTGAGGGTTTTGATGACAATGTGGTCCCCCTCATGGACGATTTCCTTGTCAGGCTTTAGCAAGTTGGCGATTTTCCTGATGGCTACATTTACGTCTGCAAAAGGAGCCCCCAAAAAGAAAATGAATTAAAAAAAAATAGGACCATAGGAACAAGGGTTTTTCTTTTTTTTTTTACAAAAAATGCATTTACCTCAGATGAACACGTAGAGATTTATTCTTTTTTTTTAATTGATCTTGTTTATGAATTATGGTTCATGTAGTCATTACCACGAAACAAATTTAAGAAATCGAGCACTGGAACTAATATGCAGAATGCTCCGTTCTGATAAAATAGGAGAAATCAAACAATAATCTAGCTCTCTGCAGTCTCGCTCTACTACAATCTATAGATAAGGCTTTATTAAGAATGAGAGAGTTATACACATCTTTTTAACATCAAATTTCACACATTTTTAACCTTTAAATGTTTGACTGCCACTCTCCTCTGCCACAAACTCACCAAGAGCCTTCATGTACTCCTCAAAGTTATCACTGGAAATCATTTTCCAATATCCATTCAGATCAATGGGCATGTTGACTGTTCTCTGCTGCTGTCCTTACTTGGTGAATGAGGAGGTCTGCTGTAGACGGCTACTGGTGAACGAGTGCAGAACTGGCTATCCAAAGCCTCAATTTGAATGAAACCAACTTTAATCCGATTACCTGCAGGGTCTCATTCTTTTTAGGGGGAAATGCCACTTGCACCTCCCACTTCCCTCCCACTGGTTGACACCACGTAACCCCTTCAATCCCCTCCACACAATGTATGCTGGGAACATGTGGCATGCATGCATAACTTGGAAAACACTTGTGCTCTTGTGTATGTGGGATTAGGGTGAACACTTCCATTATTAAAGAGACACTTACACCGAGCTCCACATGTGGCATATTCATTCTGGCCTTGTTTTATAAAGAGGCACTGTTTTAATCATGGTCAAATCAGGGCCATAATGACGATTCAGAGCCATTCTATTAAAACACTGAACAGCCTATTAATGAGTCTGAAAGGAGCACACAGTGTGGATAATTTTCAAAGTACAAAAGCAGAATCACCTGAACTTAAAATGATCCAACAGCAACAATTAAATAAAGCACAATGGGACTGTCACTGCTTTTGTTTCGCTTAAATAACTCAATTTGATAATCTTTATTTTTCTGCCAGCAAACCCACTGTCTCAATCCCTCCACTAACTGAAAAGACACACACACACACACACGCACACACACAGACGAGACATGCATGCTCATAGCATCTTTCTAAGGGTGCCAGTTCGTATCACTCGCAGCGATGCTTTCACTCTCGTTGGCCTCAGTGAGAATGCATCTCCCTGTCGCTGAGCAACTGTCAAGATTACTTTAAATCCTTCAGTTGAAATGTGCATCACGAAAGTGTCCAAAAGTCTTTCAAGCACTTTGTAAATGTGTTTGTTTTGTTCAGTTTCTTGCAGTGACGCTGTGTGTGGATGATAATGTGAAACTAAAAGAGCCACACTTAACCGCTGTCAGGAGGCTTCTGCAGAGTAAAAAGACAAAGAACGTAAAACAGGATTAAGTTTGCTACAATTAAAAATGTAATGTATCGGGCGTTCTGGTAAGTGCACATCCTTTCACAGAAACAAGGCAGAATGCAGGATTTCTCAATCAAAAGCACAAGGCTCCTTAACATTGTGATGGATTTATGCACCTTATACCATGTTTCACAAACTGTCTGAATATTAAGTCTACATTAAGTGTAGAGAGAGAATTTTTTTCATGATTTGGAAAGAACAAAAAACAGACAGAAAACCTTAAATATACAGGATTTTATTTGAATGTATGGAACTTTGCAATGATTGATGTTAAAAATTATGAAAAAAAAACTTTCATATGCTGGTACAAAGACGGGGCTCAGATTTTGCACTCTTCGCGGGTGTTATTTAAAATAAGCCATCTACCTGTTTAGATGTTTCTAACTGAAATCAGGTGAATTTTGTTTTTTGGCAGATTATTATTTCTTTATAGATGCTTGAAGCTTGTGCACATTTCAACAGAGCTTCCCATCCCTCAAGAGAAGCACTGAGCTGTGGGTGATTTCACACATCAAGGTCTCCCATGATCAGCCTTCTATCTATCAGTCATCCAGACTCTTCACAGGCTGTTGTGCTTGTTTGGCGAGCGGCCTCAGCACCGTGCCCTCGTTTGTCCTCTCGCTGTCCTCCGTGTAGAGGTTATGCTGGTGAATATAATCTATCACAGAATCTGGGATCAGGTACTTCACGCTCAGACCACGTCTAAGAGCTCGTCGGACCTCGGTAGCGCTTGTTTCATTCCTTACCCACTCCCTCACCAGGAATATGTTTTGACTGTGGCGGGAGAGTGTGTCTGATTCGTGCACGGCTCGCTCGGGTTGAAGACCCCCTCGACCAACACAGACAAGGCCGAAACGTCCGGCCACCTCCTCCACGTGGTCGCTCTGCCAAAGGCCTGGGATCTTAAAGGTGTCGAGGAAGTCAGCTCCGCAGAGGAGCTTCAGCTGGGGGCGGGGGCCTAAATGAAGAGGAGGATATGATGGAGAAGAGGAAGACTGTGTACCTCCTTACTGAGCTTTCCTTAAACGTTTTACTACAGACAGGATCAAACATGGCATGACAGATGTTCTACTACACAAAGGCTGCATTAAATAAAGGTGCCAAGATGTCAGTCATTTTAAAAAAACTCTAAAGCTAATGAAAGAGGTTTTTAAACAGTGGGGGACAGAACTACTGCTTTATTCATTTAAAGAAAGCTTATAAAAAACAAACATACATTAACAAAGACAACTAAGTGAAAACACAGGGCAATCTTCATCTCAGTCTGTTGACTCCTTTATCTTCAGAGTATCTTTCACCTGTACTATTGAGGCTTTCTAATGTTTGCCACCACTGCTTTTCTTCAGATTAGTTTGAGACAAAATTTGTATTCTGTCACACATCTACTGGATTGAAATTTTAGTTAAAATTATGTGTTTTTTTTCTGTGAGTGGTGTTTGCCAACAGGCAGGTTTGCAATCAAGCAGAAAAAAAAAAAAAAAAGCTACTGAAGAGTGCCGATACTGTTGAAAAAATGTTCAGAAACAATTTCAAAACACTGGAGGCACAGGTGTTGTGAATGTTAAGGAAAGACGACGAAGTGAAAATATGAAGTCTGGAGCAGGTAGGCGGAGTAGACCTGACTTATTTTATAATAATTAGCAAACTCAGACATTCAAAGCCAATCACAGAAACACTTATGAAACAACTAGTTCAACATTTCTGTTGGAAAAATTAACTTTTATGTGGAAAAATTAAAGCCTTGAGCTCAAAGGGAAAAATAGATATACAATAATTACAGACATGCTCTGTTACTTTTCCTCATAACTCATCGCTGTTTTTGTGTTTTTTGTTTTTTTTTGTTAAGTTCTGGTCATAGACACTGTATTTATAGGGGTGAGTATTGGAGTGCAGGCTGTTGTACACATTGTGAAAATAAGATAATGCGGCGTAAAAAAACAAAACAAACGTTCTTTTGTGCCAAATAATCTTTGTGAACAAAACATTTAAATAAATTAGTTTTAAAAAAATCATAAAATAAATATATTTATATTTTCTTTTACAATTCATGAATAACCCTAGAAAGTTAGTTAGCTAGTTTAAGTGCAGGCACATTTTACAAGTTCAACGAAAAACCTCAAACCAAACTCCAGTTTAAAATGTGATTAAAAATATGGCTGTTACTGTCTCGTAACAAGGAGTCAAAAGGCCACAAAAGGGAACTTTAGAGGGTGCATTTAAGCACAATAATTCAAACTTTATAAAGCTAGCATAGCATGCAACATATTCAAATGTTAAAATGTGGATGATGGTATGCAGATTTACAGTTTACAATATACGTACTTTAAGTGTTAGCATGCTAACATGCTCAAAATGACAAAGTCAACAGGCTAGTTGTCTGCAGATACACTGTTAACCTTGTTCATACCTTTTTTTTAAGTTTGCAAGTAAACATCTGATAACAAGCAGTAACTCTAGTGTAACCAACAGCATTGGACAAAGTCAAGAAATGACCTGCTGCTTTCTTTTAAGGACGCATGAGGGGTCACAATGGCTCTAGGATTCACCTGGCTGAGAACACGACAGTTTGTAGAATCTTTAAAGGTTCAGCTGTTGCATTATTTTTTTTATCTCTATTACTGTATATTTGGACCAAACCAGTGGACCAACCAGCCAACACCATGACCAGCCATTCAAACATGAGAAGAAATCCATTCAAACACAAATCCACAAATCCTAAATTCACAACATTAAGACGTTCTTACTTGAGAGGGAAATGGAATTTCTATTGAAGTCGTCTTGCTCAATTTGCTCTTCACACTCCTTCAGAATACGCCCAAAATGATACCTGCCCAACGGACATATGAGATATACAGAAAGGCTGAGAAATGATGCTTTATACTTTCATATTTATGATATTATACATGCCAAAAAAGTTCCTTAATTTCTATTTTCATATTGAATATGTCTCCATTGTAACCACTAACTCATTGTTGTACATTTATCTTACTCTGTCACTTAAAGTCATTATGTTTTCAATTTAAACATCATGTCAACAAAGCTTCATGAAACCATCTGAAATAGTTACATATAATAATCCACAAGTTACAAAGGAACATTTAAGAGAGATGTATGAAAAACGTCTCTGTGTTCATGTTAAGCCTCTTAAAGATGTGTGAGTCCATTTGCGTGTGCAGGTCCTGCATTAGAGAGTGAGGTTACGTGTGACACGGCTTCATCAACGCCTCAGGACAAGAGGCCATTTCATGCCTTTATAATCACCCATGTTGCACAAACATGCGGGGGCTGGCTGGGGTGCACTCATGAGGGGCTTTGTCAGCAGTGTGGGGAAGGAGGAGAGTGAAATATGGAAGACACTTTTTTCAAATAGTCTTAAATGTTCAACTGCACGCAGAGTGTGTGTGAAATATATGATTAATTACCTCGGGGAAAACCCAAATAAATCCAATCTGCAAATACATTTCCTATTTCTGCTCTGGAAACTTCTGCAATAGTGAGATATTCATAAATTATTCACATTGACTCTGGTGCCTCTTTAACCCCCTATGTGTCCAGACAGCCCTTTGCATCTCAACAAATCCAACTCAGCCAATGAATTTAGCAGCTTGTGCCCCTGATTTCACCTCATGAAAGTCCAGACCTGACGTGGCTCCTGTCTGGTCTGGCAACTTGGAGCTTGTCATTGAGACTCAGGGAGCCTGGCAACACTCTGTTAAATAATTGGTTGAGGTTGGCACGCAGCAGGATGGATGGAGGAGAAGCCAAGCAGAGCACATCTCCCAGAACTCTGCTGGTGCCGGTTCTGTAGTAAAACTAGGTCGCATCAGAAGAAAAACAAATTCTCCTCTTTGTTTTGCCTTGTTGTCTAAAAGGATCACTTTTAACCCTGATGGTGATCTGATATGTGTTATACCTCATGGTTACCACAGTCTCTGTCCAGTCTGGCTGTTGGCTCTCCCATTCATCAACTGTGACCCAGTTTGAGCTCTGCAGCGCCAACTTTGCCATCGCAATTCTGTGCTTAGCCAGTACCAGGCCTCGCTTTCCATAACCGTCACTCACTGGAGACACGATGCCACCCACCACCTGGTACTGGCCTGAGGGGAAGAGAGGATCAAAACATATTTTTTGGGTCATGTCAGACGATACAAAAATGGAATATGAATCAGTAGATAGAGTCATCTCATAGAAATACGGATGCTCCTTTATCAGTACTTTTCTAGATCCAACATTTCAGAACAATC
Source organism: Symphodus melops (assembly GCF_947650265.1). Classification (NCBI taxonomy): domain Eukaryota; kingdom Metazoa; phylum Chordata; class Actinopteri; order Labriformes; family Labridae; genus Symphodus; species Symphodus melops. Next base: position 13,757,724 of record NC_136697.1, on the reverse strand, counting down.
GTTTAAACAGAGTGATAAAGGCGCTTGAAAACAACATAGTAATAAACAACTCATGTTGTGATGTTTGTTAATTAAATTCGTTTAGAAACTGCTTTAATCAATGGGTTACTGAAGTATTAACAGAATCTGCATTTTTGCTGGAGAATCTAGTAATAAAAAGTGTTTACCATACTTTGTAAAAAACAGATTTGCAACTAAAGCCAAAACATTCTGACATGATAAAAGCTGAATTCTGACACCCTGGAATCAGTCACCTGATTGGTGAGTTGTGAGGGGTCAACTGGAAACTCTAAGAGCATTATTTATTTATGTTCCTGCTCACTCAAACACTCTTCTGTGCATGCATTCATAAAGTACCTTAGAGAGAGCTGACTCAGGGGCGGTAATGCTCTGAAGGTATAACGGTGTCATTATGAACATGTGACTCGGCAGCTCTCATACTAAGAGCCGCTTTAGAAGTAAATTGGCCAGGTTTTAGCTCAGCGCCTGTGTCTGCTGACACGAGTGTTACATACAACTGAGTGGCCACACATGTCAAGAAACATAGCTGAGGGCGAATGAGCTTTAAGTTCAAACAAGAAGAGTACAAAGGAAGTGCAAATTAGGTGTGCAGCAGAGGCGGCTGGTCAACAGAAGCCGCTCGGGAACCGCCCACCTACCCCGCACGAAGAGAATGACAGACCTTCAATGAGTAAGAGCATTCAAAATAATTATATTTTATACATGAACAATATCAAAATGGGGACATGTTTCTTGTGTAGTTATTGAGTAAATCTGCAATAAAAATTAGGATTTAAAACATTCTACCAGTCTAAATTTCTTTTTGGTGTTTGGTGATAGGTTTCCAGTATTCTGGGAGAAGGACATTATTGACTCATGTAATAAGTTGCATTATGCACTTTTGCTCCTCTTCAATACAAGAGATAGGAGCTTCGTGCTTGAAAAAGTGCTCTTGGATGCATTACACACCACCGCCCGAACGTAGGCAGCAGAGGGATATGTCCCATCAGCTGAGACGTAAAGAACAAGGGTGCGTTTGGATTGTCCCTCCTGTCTCTTTTCACTTAACGCCGGCAGCATTTTAGTGGCAGCCATGATAACAGTGGTTTGAATTTTCTAAAGGTAAAGGAAAGGTGGGTAAAGGCTCTGTTTAAAACCTCTTTTAGCATAGGAACATTGGGCCATCCTGGTGAGAGGAGAAAGTGCCGCCCCACAATTCCTTGCAGCTGCAACTTTTAAAGCGACTCGCACATCCGACTGTTCATGGAAACTAACGATCTGTTTGAGGAAATGTGGAAACAATCTGCATTTAGCATAGGATAGCCAAGTGGTTATGCCGCACACCCAATGTAAAGAGGCTATAGTCCTGCTGTGGGTTCAAATCCAACCTGCTGCATGTCTTCTATCACTCTCTCCTCACACTCTCTTCAGCTGTCCAATAAAGTTGAAAATGATATAATACAACTTTAGAAAAAAAGAATATCAGATGGTGGGCCTTTTTTTAAAAGCTTTGATTTTACAGGGCATCTGCAAAGTCAAATAAACACACAAACAAATCTGACACAGCATCTGTGAGGTCTGGATCTGACCTGTGCTGTGCATGTGGTCTCTGGCCAGTTCAAACAGCCTCATGTGCTGGTTGGTGATGGGATTAAAGGAGCCGCAGGCTAGCAGGACCAGTGGCACACGGCGAGTCGCCATACCTGCTTTAACCACCCAAGTGACGTCACTGTTGAAGAACCTTGGAGGTAAAACAGAAGACAATGTTCGATAAAGAAAAAGATGAAGGTATGACTCGAATGTTAAATTTAGGATTTCTAACACTGACTCAGGAGAATATGAATACATGAAATATAATATATATATATATATATATATAATATAATATAATGAGAACTGGAAAGTAAAAGCAGGTAAAGATATTCCTCTGCCAGAAGTTTCTACAGGGAGCTGTGCAGAGAAGTTTTACGCATCTGAAAGTCAGTCTGTAATTACAAATAAATCAGCTAAGGTTTGCCTCAGTTGCATTAATCAAAACAAACTATTTGTCATTTGGTGGTACTTTTTTATTATTATCATACTCAGCCCATTTATCACTGGGACACCTAAATAATTCACATACAACAACAATAAATATGGAGGGGCCGGTAGCGCAGTGGCAGCGCATGTGTCCCCACGTATGGAGGCTAACAGTCCTCACACAGACGGCCCGGGCTCGACTCTGGCCTGTGGCTTCTTTCTCACATGTCGATCCCCTCTCTCCCTCCCTGATTTCCGACCCTATCCACTCCCCCCACGCCACGCCTTATTAAGGCAAAAGGCCAAAAACATATCTAAAAAAACCCAAGAACAAATATGGTGGCACTTTGCCACAGTCAGACACCAGAAGTAAGTAAACACTGACTGCAGTGTTATTTTGCTTTACTGTGAACCAAGCCTGGGCCCTGGACCAATCCGTTAACACTTCAGATGCAAATATGATTGAATAAAACCAGGCCATGAAGCAGGTACACAGTTATTAAAAAAAAAGCAATAAACTTAACTTGTTTTTAAGGGGAACACAGTATAATACCTTAACTCTGTAACGTGTTTCCAATTACTTTATGTATTGAATTGTGCTCTGTAAATAAACTTCACCAAAATGTGATTCCCCCATTAAGCGCTGTCATGTTACCACCAGATTTTAAGATACATATCCATATATCTGCTCGTGTTTTTTTAAGAGACATGACTAGATTAGTTCATTTTTCTTTATAACTTCCAGAGCAGCTTTTTCAAATAACCAGACTATCTCGTGTGCTATGTTACGTTTTAATGGATTTACCAATTTAACCTATAAACCTATTGAAGTCTAAAGATCTGAAGATCTAACGTGTGGGCTCAATGTTTGAAAGGTTTGATAACGATTAGCACTACTCACCACTGCACATCTTATTTAGTGTTGTACATTAGTCTTTAATTACATGTTTATATTGTTTAGCTAGTTGTTCATATTTGATGTTTACATCATACCTGACCAATAGAGCTGATTCTGATCATAAGGTCCAAAAGAAACCAAATGCATTTTTTAAAATCTATAGACTTCTGTCTTTTAACGTCGTGTGATAACGCAGCAAATGACATTTCAAAAATGCATTGATGGAGATGATCTTTTTTTTCATGGAAACTGTCTGCAGGAAACTTTATTAGTGAAAACAAACAGTCCAGTGATGGCAGTTGCGTGCTGAAAACACGACAACACAGACAGTCATCTGTTCTGCAGTACAAATAAGCTCAAACGTTCAGTTGCATTTAGACTTAAAAACTACGACTTATCAGTAAGAGGACAGCATACAAATACCATTAATGCTTCATCAACGAAGTCTTGACATTGAAGAAGCGGACACGATTAATTAGCCGAGCAAAACTGAACGACGTACAGAGCGACAAACACACATTTATAACACTGCTTGAATGACATGAACAGTATTTGATTTACACTGTCTAATTATACATATGGTAACATTTAAAACTATATATTTCAATTGATTTGATTACCTTCTTTTCACATTGTTGCTTTTTGCTCAGTGTGTTACACTTTTTACACTCCCCCGCTCGTACCGTAACGCTCGATGGTTCCTCTCAGAGAAACTGGCTCAACAGCGCCCACTGCTGGACGACGCCTACTCCGAGTGAAAGTGAAGGAGCTCTCCGTGGTGCTGACATGCAGAGGACAGACTGGTAAGGCTGGTAAGTCTCTGTAATAACACATAGGCTACAGTAGCCAAGAGTTTGAGTCTCACATGTTCTTGAGAAAGTTTCATTCGAGCAAAACAAATGCTTTAATCAGTAGCTGACCTTTACAGAAGTGAGGCATCAAACACCTACATGCTCTTGGTAACCTTTCTCTCCGTTGTTGCTAACTGCTTGTCAGTCGAAAAGGAGAAGCTTTGTTGAGCCCTAATTGACTGTGCCGTGCAGCAGACAGCAAATCAAGAAATTGATGTACTGGTAATGTATGTTTTCTACTTACCCTGCTTTGAGAAAGTCGGACAAGAATAAAATGAATATCAAGGTTCAAGAAAGAATACACATTGCATGTTTACATAATCCTCAGTTAAAGGTTAGCATTTCTTCAAAGTGTGCTTGTTAAGATAAAAAAAAGAGTTCTTATAGGAGGAATCTGTCTCTAATTAATCCTTCTATATATTAAAAAGATAATTCATACAAAAGTAATTTAACTTTTTAATCATCTATAATTTGTGAACTGTTATGGCTTACTGGAGAACAGAAATGCTCATAAAAGTATATAAAAAACAACCAGTTTACCACATGAGCAATAAAAAACACAAAATCTTATGTTCTTTGTGGTTAAAATGAAAATTAAGTGTCATCTAACTCCTAATGATTTTTGCATTTAAGCTTAGACCAAGGGTAGAAGGACAATCTGCTGATTGCACAATCTTTCATGTGTTGCTGCTCTGCTGCAACTTAGTTGCCACAACAGCCAATTGGGAGTGTGTGTGTGTACAATCAACTGTACGTGCATGTAAATGTGGTCTTGCATGTGTTTGTCTGCATGTGTATATGCACTGTATCTTTGTTATCCTCTTAACTCACTTGAGGTCTGCCCTCACTCCCTCTCTCTAATCCCCGAACACACACCCACACCCAGTAGAAGACGAAGCACGGGGGAATAATTGAGGAACATATGGGCGTTAGAGAAAACCAGTGATTGTGCCACAGGGTAAAAACTGAAAGAATCAAATCTGTGAGGGGGAGGATGGCTGAGCTGTTCGGGTTCTTGTTAGGAGGATACAGTTTGAAAAAGAAAACAGCTTTCTGTGGCAGCTGTTTTAGTTGATTATGAAAGCTGTAAGAAATATGCTCTTGATGTTTCTTCAAAATTAGGGATCTTTCTCTTAAAATGTTCAAAGTAAGTTAGCAGGCAGTTAATGTAGGGGATCTGAAAATAGACAATTAAGAATTCACATCACTAACTTATCTGTCTATAACCTGCAGGTCAGCATCAACAACATGCGGCTACGGATGTAAGAGGACATCTCATTGTGTATCTTTTATCATTACGACACTGAGCAAAATAAATTGTCATGGCAATATTATTTTATAAAATAAGTTACTTATTTGTGTGAATTATTAAAAATTCAACATCTTCTTGATGTTATACAATTAAAATTGTAAAGCTAAAAAAAGAAAGAAGGAATGGCTGAATGGTTGAAATAGTCTCAATTAGTAATTACAAACATTTCAGCTTATTTTGAGTGTCACTAGTGAAAAAGTTTGATAAACTAGGTATAAAGCCTTTTCATGTTTCAATTATTGTTCCCTGTGTGGACATTGCCAGGGTGATGTTGCCTGGCTTAGTTGGCAGCGTTGTCTCTCAACCAGAAGGTTTCCCAGCCCCTGCGAGCAACATGTTCGATGTGTCCTTGGGCAAGACACTTAACCCCAAACTCATACGCGTATGAACGTGTATGACAGAAGGGAGGGAGCTTTTTCTGATTGATGGTCAATAAACATAGCAACCAGTGCCATCTGTGTGTGAATGGGTTGGTGTGACATACGGTTTAAAAATGCTTTGAGTAGTCAGAAGACTAGAAAGTGCTATATAAGCTCAAGTCCATTTGCATTGGAATTCAATTGAATTAAAAAAAAAATCGTTTATCCACTGGGGACATTTCTGGGCACACAGAGCTGTAGATGAACAAAACTGCAAGTATACTAAAATTTAAAATGTACAAACATTTTACCAATGATAAAGTGTCAACAAACGAATAAAGAGTCAAAATGTACAAAAGTCAAAAATACAAAATTACAAAGTTAAATAAAAAACGGGATAAGTGGATTGTGATCAGACTTAATATGTAAACAGTCTATGCAGTAGTGAACAGCTGTAAACAGAACAGCAGTAACAGGAAATACATAGGAACAGAGCTGTATGCAAGCAGACAGACTCTAAATAATAAAGTGATAGTGGTGCATGTCAGGTAATAGAACAACAGACTGAATATATACTAGATCTATGTACAAAAAATAAATACTGAAAGAAAAAGGTGACCATAGTGCAATGAGTGGATTAGATATGAAAACTGATCTAAAATGGAATAAAGTGGAGTAGTGCATGAAGACCAGATAAAGCATTAGGCGGTTAAGGTGCATGGCATGAGGAAAATGTTATTATTGTTAATTTGATGCTCTCACTCAGTCATTACTTCAGTTTCAGCTGTTTGTGAGCTGCTGGTGTTCTAACTTGCCTTAGCATGGGGTTTATGGAAATGATTAAATATGTACAGCTGCATTCCTTAGGGGAAAGCAGTCAGTGGTAGCTAATTCTCAGTTGAGGCAGCAATTTCCTGGGTTGTAAAAATCTTTTTTTCCCCATACTTAGCACCTACCAATACATTTACAATCATCTTAAAGAGACGTCCCTCCATACATCCACACCTCTCCAACACTTGGTACCTCTCTCTCTCTCTCTCTCTCTCTCTCTCTCTCTCTCTCTCTCTCTCTCTCTGACAACAAATTTGTCAAGCGTACCAAAAGAAACCAGATTCATTTGCTCAAAAAGTTGTTTTCATCTTCAGCATAAAATTATACAGCGTGTCATGCTTACGATTAATCTGTTTTTTTGCGCACTAATGATCAATTGAGAGAATGTATGCGTTTTTAGAAAACAAAAAAACCCGTCAGTTTTCACTTTACATGAATAAAGATAATTTTGGTACGTCTTTCAACATAAATCAATTTTAATAGTTGACTTTATTTTATTGTGAAAGCCGCACACCGGATATAATGTTTTATTGGCGCTATTTAATCGTCAGCGTTTCTCTCTCTCTCTGTTACAACACCAGCTGACTGTCTCTCTATCCACCGACTACACGTCGCGCGCACAGGCACTGGACAAGATCCTCGCGCGCGTAAGGACATCCAGGATTTCTGAAGAGGGGACTGCGAGACATCAGCCACACAGCTCGACCACCATGGAGACACTCAGAGTCCCTGTTTTGCTGTTTTGGCTCATGTGGGGCCACTCCTGCGCTGTCGGAGGAAAAGGTAGGAACATGATAAAGAAAGATGTGTAAATGAATGTAGTTGGCAGCGGAATGTTTCTCCGCTTTATCGAGTCTGAGTTGTACAAGTTCCCAAGAGGAGCCTTTAGAAAACTTGGTTGGCATTTAGGTTATCTCTTGTCTGACTCCAGCTAAGTTGAAGCTAAACCTGTTTTTGTTCTGGTGAATTTTTGACTATTTAGTAAAAGTTCAGGTGATGGCGAAAAGGACATGTATTCAGTTTGGAGGGAAATGACAATGTCTAATGTTGCAGGTTGTCTTGTCGTGTTGGTGAAATAAACTTAAATAACTTAAATAACTGCTAATATAGACTTAAGATCTGCAAAAATATTATTTGTTTTACTACATTTAGATTTGATGTATTGTTTGATTGGTTTAGGCTATGGATGACAGAACTAAATAACGTATTTAAGGAGTGCTCACACTTTAAAACCTCCAGAGATGTAATTTATACACAAGGAAACAATCATGATAATCACTGATTTGATCAAATGTATGGCATAAAAATGTCAAAAACACCAACTGTTATTTTCTTAAACTATGAAAAACATGCACGTTAAAAAAAACCCCGTTTTGTATAGACTAATAACAAAATAATCCTGATGATTAATCTTACTACCTTAATGATGAACTCTTAACAAATTCAACATGACTTCACATGTTATCAAGTAACACCCTCAAAGGTGATTTGAAGCCTCATGTCTTAGAGACAACCTTACATGACCCAGCTGCTTTGATATGTAAATTGGTTATTACCAAAGGGAGAACATTTATTGAATATGTCAAGGGTAAAGTTTCTACTTCTGACTGTTTGTTTGACCCGTTATGTGAGGGTGCTTTCTGTCTACGGTGTCATCTTAAAGCGTTTTTGGTGATCATCCGTAATCTCACCGCGGTTTATTCAGCCTAATCCTCACCCTGTGATACCCTTACATCTTCCTCTCGCTGACTCTCTTTTACACGCACACACACACACACACACACACACACACACACACGCGCACACACACACACACGCACACACACACACACACACACACACACACACACACACACACACACACACACACACACACACACAGCATTGACTGGTTGTGCCTGTAAGGGCAGCAGCGGTTTACAGTGGTATTAATTGGGTCTCCAGAGTGAGAGTGCAGGGCTGACTTTCTGTTTGCAGTCAACCAAACATTATCATTTCTTTCCTGTTTAAAAGAGACCTTCATGTGGCTGTGAGCTTTTGGGAAGTCTAACTAGCACTAGACTTAATTCAGAAAAGTGTTTTTTTTTCTTTCATGATTTTTAATGAATCATCCAAGTGCCAAAGGTGAATGTGATAAATCAACCACGCTTTGCATAATCTTGAGTATATTATGCAACCAAACATCTTATGAACTGGCTGGATTTGCTTTGACCCCATTAAAAAAAAAATTGTAATTCCCTTAAATTTGATAAAAACTTGGTATTGTTACAGCTACTATATTTCCATTTTAAAAAGGAACAGATCAAGGCCGCTGTGTGCTGGAGTGTTTGCTCACTGCAGGAGAGACAGAGAGGGAGTTTTTTTGTGTGTAGATCTTTCCAAGCTCTACAAGCTCAGCAGAATACAATATATAGTATATCAGACAAAGGCTTGCTGCAGAACACCTTTACATAAGAAGTTAGAAAGGCCAGAGCAGACTAATGTGAACACAGGAATGAGAGGATGCGAGGGGCACTGCAAGAGAAATGAAGGAATGAAAAAGGAAAACAAGATCAGATTCATGGGTGTCTTTTCAGCTGCATTTTTTTTTCTTGCCAGAATATAAATTGTAAAAACAATGTGGAGCAAGGAAGCATAACTCACGTTTTCTCGTCTGTGCAGTGGCAATGTGTGACGGGAGCAGCTCTGCCCGTACTGTCTCTCTTTTCCTCTTTACTGTCATTCACGCCCCTTCTCTTCTCTCTCTTCCCTCTGCTTTTTTCACTCAGGTTTTTCTCCCTGACTCGCTTTCTGTCTCTCTTCCTTTGAGTCCGCATCAATGTTAGCTTGTGCCGCTCTGTTGAGCTGATGCCATTCGGAGGGCAAATGTCACAGGGAGACAAAGAGGGAGAGGAGAAGTGTTTCGTCATTCTCCCTCTCTGTTCTTTTTTTTTTTTTTTCCGAGCTTGAGCTGGCCTCAATCTCCTTCTTCCTCTTCATAACCATGGATCCAACTCTCAACTTTTTTTTTTTTTTTTTTGGCGGGGGGGGGGGTGCTTAAATGAGACATACAAGCAGTCTCCTCATCTGAGTGTCACATTCTCACAGTACCCCGGGCACATGTATCACCGCCCCTCCCTCCCATTTGTGTTCCATCTCTTTCCTATCCTGTTCGAATTTTTTCCCCCACCTTTTCTCAAACACTCAACCTCCTTCCTATCCAGTTTTTTTTTTTTTTTTATCTGAGGCTTCACAGAGCAGTGAAAGTGACACGTTTTCTATAAGTCAAAAGAGGGATACATTCAGGACACTGCATTGACAAGACAGAGTACCCTCTTCTGCTGTGTTCAGGTTTTTCAGTACTAAAGTGTACTTGTGGCTGGAAATAAATGCAATTAAGAGTGAATATGCAAATGAAGGTCCTAATAAGGATGTTAATTACTCAGCACGGCTAATTATAATATGTCTGATGAGGCTTATGGTGGAGGAGAGGGGCAAAATGGAATTGTTGACACAGAATGATGCATGTGTGTGTGTGTGTGTGTGTGTGTGTGTGTGTGTGTGTGAGAGAGAGAAAGGTGTTTGTGTTTCGCGCTGTGTGTGTTTGTGCCAGTTTTGCACCAGCTGGTCCGACGGCCCCCGGTGGGGCTTTTCTGGTCAGCACAGCTCAATATGTGGTGGATAAACATTGCATGCAGCGCTGACTTCTGAGAGACTTCCCTCACACACTCATCTTTGTTCTTGCACCAATAGCACAGACAAGCATTCGCACCATCGGACACTCCTGTTATTTCAAACTATCTGGATAAAGACTTTTATTTCTTTGACTCCAACATGCCTTTTAAGCTTGTCCAGGTGGCTGGTTGTCAGCAAATTTATGCTTGAGCTGGTGCCGTGGAGGAGACAGAGTAGTATAAAGGACGCTGCAGAAAAGGAAAAAACAACCATGATGTTTTAAACCTCGGGTGATTTTCTAATTTATTATCATAATCCATCCAAAACCTTAAAACCCTTTTTCAGTTTCTTTTCTTCATGTGTTCATTATTATACTGCTACATAAGGAAGTGGGAGCTGCTACTGAAAACTGCTGTTGTTGTGAGAAAAACGTCAGAAAAAAAAGATCACAATTTATTAAAGTTGAGGAGAAGTATATCTTGGGCAGTTAATGTATTATAGCTGTGACACTTTTCAGACTGAGAGGGAAAAGTGTAAACAATGTCTCTGTCACTCTGTCTGAGTGTGGCAGTGCTCGATCTACCAGTCTTCAGCCCTCCATGCAGCTTCGAGTCCATGTGACTAAAAGTGATATGACATTGCTCCTGTCTATATATTTGACATACGTGTATATATTTGTCTATGATTTGTTGTCTGCCTTTTATTTGGTTCTGTAATGACTCCATGTCATTGTAAATGTGGGTTGTCCCTCAGTGATCTTTTGAGTGTAAATAAAGGTCTAATGAACTGACACAGCCTCTATAACGTTGTCTCCCTTTACTCGATCAAAACACTGCCAGACTGTGCAGCTATTATGAGGTACTGACCGTTCACACTTCTATCAGACAGTCGAGTGAGGAGAGAAGGTCGGGTGACCAGGGCTACAGCCAGTCTATGACTACAGCCAGTCTGTGACTACAGCCAGTCTATAACTACAGCCAGTCTATGACAACAGCCAGTCTATGACTACAGCCAGTCTATAACTACAGCCAGTCTATAACTACAGCCAGTCTATGACTACAGCCAGTCTATAACTACAGCCAGTCTGTGACTACAGCCAGTCTATAACTACAGCCAGTCTATGACTACAGCCAGTCTATGACTACAGCCAGTCTGTGACTACAGCCAGTCTATGACTACAACCAGTCTATAACTACAACCAGTCTATAACTACAACCAGTCTATGACAACAGCCAGTCTATGACTACAGCCAGTCTATGACTACAGCCAGTCTATAACTACAGCCAGTCTATAACTACAGCCAGTCTGTGACTACAGCCAGTCTATAACTACAGCCAGTCTATAACTACAGCCAGTCTATGACTACAGCCAGTCTGTGACTACAGCCAGTCTATGACTACAGCCAGTCTATGACTACAGCCAGTCTGTGACTACAGCCAGTCTATGACTACAGCCAGTCTATAACTACAGCCAGTCTATGACTACAGCCAGTCTGTGACTACAGCCAGTCTATAACTACAACCAGTCTATGACTACAGCCAGTCTGTGACTACAGCCAGTCTACAACTACAACCAGTCTATGACAACAGCCAGTCTATGACTACAGCCAGTCTATGACTACAGCCAGTCTATAACTACAACCAGTCTATGACTACAGCCAGTCTATGACTACAGCCAGTCTATAACTACAACCAGTCTATGACAACAGCCAGTCTATGACTACAGCCAGTCTATAACTACAACCAGTCTATGACTACAGCCAGTCTATGACTACAGCCAGTCTATGACTACAACCAGTCTATAACTACAGCCAGTCTATGACTACAGCCAGTCTATGACTACAGCCAGTCTATAACTACAGCCAGTCTATGACTACAGCCAGTCTATAACTACAGCCAGTCTGTGACTACAGCCAGTCTATAACTACAGCCAGTCTATAACTACAGCCAGTCTATGACTACAGCCAGTCTGTGACTACAGCCAGTCTATAACTACAGCCAGTCTATAACTACAGCCAGTCTGTGACTACAGCCAGTCTATAACTACAGCCAGTCTGTGACTACAGTCAGTCTATGACTACAGCCAGTCTATGACTACAGCCAGTCTGTGACTACAGCCAGTCTGTGACTACAGCCAGTCTATGACTACAGCCAGTCTATAACTACAGCCAGTCTGTGACTACAGCCAGTCTATAACTACAGCCAGTCTGTGACTACAGCCAGTCTATGACTACAGCCAGTCTATAACTACAGCCAGTCTGTGACTACAGCCAGTCTATGACTACAGCCAGTCTATGACTACAGCCAGTCTATAACTACAGCCAGTCTATAACTACAGCCAGTCTGTGACTACAGCCAGTCTGTGACTACAGCCAGTCTATGACTACAGCCAGTCTGTAACTACAGCCAGTCTGTGACTACAGCCAGTCTATGACTACAGCCAGTCTATGACTACAGCCAGTCTATAACTACAGCCAGTCTATAACTACAGCCAGTCTGTGACTACAGCCAGTCTATGACTACAGCCAGTCTATAACTACAGCCAGTCTGTGACTACAGCCAGTCTATGACTACAGCCAGTCTGTGACTACAGCCAGTCTATGACTACAACCAGTCTGTGACTACAGCCAGTCTATGACTACAGCCAGTCTGTGACTACAGCCAGTCTATAACTACAGCCAGTCTGTGACTACAGCCAGTCTATGACTACAGCCAGTCTGTGACTACAGCCAGTCTATGACTACAGCCAGTCTGTGACTACAGCCAGTCTATGACTACAGCCAGTCTATGACTACAGCCAGTCTATGACTACAGCCAGTCTGTGACTACAGCCAGTCTATGACTACAGCCAGTCTATGACTACAGCCAGTCTATGACTACAGCCGCAGCAGCTGGCAGCTTTACAGTTTAAGCACAAGATTTGAGCAACATTAAGGGCCGACTTATAAAAGAGTTGGCCATTTAACCAAAGCGTGGTGTTTTCTCCGCGCTTCGAGCTGGGAATCTCTGTGTTTTCTTCGTTGTTGCTAGCCGTCACCGTGATGGTGTGTTTAACCAAAACTAGCAGAGAAAGTTAACATAGGAACATGATCACAGTGAGGTGTCAGTTCTGCTTGAATTTGGATCTCAGTCTGGAAAAAAAAACACCTGGCGGGAAGCTCTGTGTATGTCAAAAAGGTTTTATTTAGATTATATGCATGTAAGAGATATTTATACACACAACACTTCACTTTATTCACGTGTCCATGCAAGCAGTAATCAGAATGATTTTATACACATTAACATAGCGAACATGTGAGGCAAAGCAGGAGCACTCCAGTCTGTTTACTGCTCTGCCTGTCTCTGCTTCAGTCAGTATTACGAGTGGTAATGTAACATTACATTACAACCTGCTCTTCTTCTATCCACTTCGATTGACGCTGAACTAAAACACAGTTCACGTGTGGCAGAAGAGATGTCGTGGAATCTTACATTTGAACATGAGCTCTCACATCCTGCTCTTCTTCATCACGTCATAAATGATCTCTGTGTACACAGGAGTTGCAATCTTTGATTAAATAATAAACTGGTCTGCTGTGACTCGTGATAAAGCCTGAAGTCATGAAGACATGCACCACTGCACACTATTTTAATTATTTCAATGCAAACTTATTAGCCTCTTGCGTATTTGTACACCTCATATAATGTGTTAACATTGTGTGTGTATTCTCTGCCAACCAAGTACACACATCACAGACACACACACACACACACACACACACACACACACACACACACACACACACACACACACACACACACACACACACACACACGGATTGAGTCATCTCCTTCATCTCCTTTCAAGTCGTCCTTTGTGGGTCTCTTGTATAGTCAGCCCAAAGCCTGGCTCTACGCTTTGAAATAGCTTTATTTATTTTATTATAGCTTATGATTCCCTCATGGCAATAGCCATGACAGAGTCGTGTATTTTCCAACATGAGAGATGATTCTGATGTTGTTTTACATCCCCCAGTTTTCTTGGATATCGGAGAGGGTGGCATTCAAAGTGAAACTACACAGTGTGACATCACAGGTGCCACTCCAAGTCATGCCAGAGAGAATTCTTTTAAGTTTCCTAATAGTTGGTCTTCAAGCAATGTCATTGTGTCTCGAAAAACAACTTGTTTTTTAGAGCAACAAAGACGAATCTTTCAGAGGAGACAAAACGCGACGGAGACTTTGTGTGTGTAAAAAAAAAAAAAGGACGAGAGATAAAGAGTGTGTGGTTTGGCTCATACCTCGTCAGCATGCATGCACAGACTTTTGCACCTGGCGTACCTGAAGCGAGAGTCACTGCTGAGGAAGAAAGGAATCACAGCAGGGAGGGAAAATGAAAGCATGTCCTCCAGAAGAAAGGTATTAATTTTCATGAGTCATCAGTCAGGACCAGTTATCTCTGTTGCTGTTTGTTTGACTCTCTCCATCACCCCCGCCTTCTCTTTCTGGGTCTTCGAAGTTGCTGCTCGTTTCTTCTTCTTCTCCTGGCAGATATCAGCGATTTGGAATCTTGCGTGTGTGTCAGTGAAAATATCCCAGTTTCTCCTCTTCGATCACTTTCATATTTCTCCTTCCTTTGTAACACTGCCAGTCTGTCGTCGGCTCACTACAGAGAGTACGTCCTCACCTCAGCCACTACCCTTCATGTCTCCTCCTTTGTTCCCTTCATGATCCCCTCGCAATTCACACTTGGTGTCTTTTAGTTCTACATTCATAAATCATTTAGATTACATAGTTAAGAAGTGTGACCGGTTTTGAGGTGACATTGCATCATCCAAATCCTGTTTTTGGGCAGGCCGACATTTGTAGCTAGTCTAGTTGGTTGCCTAATGTGCAAAGGATGCAGTCCTCTGGATGCGCAGCCTGGGTTCGAGTCTGACCTGTGACTCCTTTCTTGCATGTCGGTCCACACACACACTCTCTCTCTCTCTCTCTCTCTCTCTCTCGCCCTGATTTCTGACTTCTTCCACGATCCTTTATCTCTAATGAAGGCATAAACCAAAGACCAAAAACAGATACATGTGTCTGTAGCTGGTGTCTCTTTGTGTGTTTAATAAATTGTCTCGGTAAAATCCATCTGAGCGACCAATCATGTTCCATTACGAATACCTGAGACACTTGCTAATTTGCTTCTTCATGCCTCCCTGGCTTTCATATATAATGTGATGATTTATTGCTCTCTAGTAATTGAAAGTGTATTTGAAAGGTCAAACTAAATGTAGATGTGTTTTCTCTTCTGAGAGCAGAACTTCTGCTTGTTTAATTTTTGTGTAATTGTAAGTTATAAAATAAGCAATCATAGTTAGATAAGAAGAATATTAGCAATTTTCTGCATGGAATGAAGCCAGTTGTAATAAAAGAAACTGGTTCATTCTTTGTTTCTTCTTAAATTAGAGGTTCTTCAAAAGGTCTTTTTTTCCCCCTCTTCTTCCATTTTCTTTTCCCTTCGTGTCCTCTGTCTTTTGCTGAGCACAGGTGGGTTATACCTTATGACGTCTATTTGGCTGGAAATAATTGTTTTTCTATAGAGGAATAAAGATTTCTCCCTTCTTACCGTTGAATTATTAAACAGGAACTGTCATGGCCTGAACACGTGTCATCGTCACATGTGGACTGCAGAAACAGGCAGCTGTTAAAAAGATTATTTATCTTGTATGATTTTAACACCAGCTCAAATAAAAGCCTCCCTGAATCACTCGTTTCTGTAACACCGAGCACTATCAAGCTAGTTAATGGTCTCATTCTTGATGTTTTCCCCATTCACTCGAAAGGGTTCAAATGATGAAATATGGGCGTTGAGCTTAGGAGACCGTGTACGCCACATCTCCGTGATTGTGAGTCACCTCCTGCACGTTTCCATATCCATACATTCGTATATGTCACAACAGAGCCTCAATTTCCGCTTTTGTAATTTACTCCCCAGCGTTTCCTTTTTTTTTTCGTTGCAGGGTTTTGATGTATGGTTTGTTGTTGCCCTTGGAGTCATTTACTCCTCCTCCTCTGTGCACACTTCTATACGCTGACCTGACCTTTCATCCAAAACCTGACAGCTGAGTTCATCCTGCTGCTGGTCCTCTACCAAGCTGTTAGCTTTATATAATCACCTCGATTTCACTCCTTCTCCAGCCTTATTTCACTGCTCTAAGCACTATTTTACCACCCACTATTCTGGTGTCAACACAGCAACATTTCCCATCAAGTCCACGTCACAACAGATGACTTTTAATTTTTACTCACTCCGGTATAATGGCCTTTTCTGTTTATTTTATTCACGGTCCAAAGCTTTTGCTATTACAACTCTGTTCCTTGTCAGCAAAAAATCCTATTCATCTTTCTGCAGTTTCAGCATTGCTTTTTTTCCCCCCAGCCTTATAATGGTGCTTGCCGCTGTTTTTTGTGCTCATTATTGTTGATCGATTATCGTGTCTTCACAGACACAAAATGAAACATCCCTTTTATCCTCCTGTGCATTTTGATGTGCAGAATCACAAACCAGCGTATGCTCACATACAGAGCTCAGACATCTTTGTCAGAGATGACACTTCTGTCTTCATGGTACAAAGTTGAGCTTGAACGGGAGGTTGTATATGTAGTGGATTACAGAGTGCTTAATGAATGCTTTTTCTTTGCATGTGTGTGTGTGTGTGTGTGTGTGTGTGTGTGTGTGTGTGTGTGGGGGGGGGGGGATTGTTTGCAGTAAAGACTTAAATGACAAAACTTTGTTCATGAAAGAGATACTTTCTCTGACAGTAATGTTGGTGTTACTGCTCTGTGTGGTCCATATGGGCCTCTCTCTCTCTTTTCCTGGGACATGTTAGTGTCTATACGACATGTTGGTGGGCTTTATTGGATGACTTCATGGAGTCACGGACCCTCTGAATGTTGACCTAAATGCTTCTCTAGATATGCTCCGAGTCTGATACCATATTCTCTCATAAGACTCTTTAACATGTGTGTAAATGTAATGAAATAATTTTTCTTTAAATGCTAGTCGCAGTCCAAAATTAACCTCAGGGTCTGTCTGCCAATGGCTGGTAGAACATGTGGGAAAAAAATTATTAATATAAAAAACGAGATTGCCATCTCATGAGAAAAAGTTTTTTGTTGGCTAATCAGTCACTTCCTGCTAAGTGCTAAGGCTAGCTGTTTACCTCACTAGAATGCCGGATGGATCAGCAAGAAATTCAGCCAGTCTCACAGATGACTGGAGTAGACGATATAATGGAGTAGACTCAAAAGTAGACTTTGAATCCATAGATGAATGAATCCAGAATAGTTTTGAATCGATAGATTGAATCGTGACACACCTAAAGATACCCAGCCCTAGCTGGTAGGCCGAATAATTTCCTGCCAAAGAGTTTTTAACTGGCCACTAAACATAGATAGTATGTCATTAAACACCAGTTGTAGAAAGTAAAAAGGTAAAAATGTACACTAGTACAGGATTTATAGTGGCAGTATAGTTTTGAGAATATGCACATTTGTTTAGTAACAGCTTTGAAGTATTCCATTATCATTAGAATGCATTATAGACTATTGAGTTATTATGTATTTAATGAATTGAAGCCCCAAGCACTGTATTAAGTTGCTAAGTGTAGCTCCACATGAAGGAGTAAACAAACATGAGGTGCGTCGCTAACATTATAGTTATTTCATGTACTGCAGTGTTGTGGCTTTGGGGCGTATATATGATGATTTTTAGATCACTCCTTTGAGTTGTGTTATCTTGATGATGATACCAGATGCATGTTGGGAAGTGTCATTAGAACATCTCAAATATTTTCTTTTCTATCTGTCTTTTTTTTGTGTATTGATGTCGCTCTCTTTTGGGATCTGTTGAGAGTGGCTTTCTGTTAAGCAAGATGTCCAGCAGGTTTTATTTGAACCTGACTGATATATTGATTGTCTGGTATTACCAGGCAGACAAGGACCTATCTTAGACATCAATATCAGCTTTTTGATTTTTACTGTATGTGCTGATGTATAAGCTTTTTTGATAAATATTCTTCAGCTGTGTGTCTCCTCCGGTCTCTTTCTTAAAGCTATTCTGTTCTTCTTGCTCAGCCCACTCAAACTCAAAGATGTTTGTGTCTGAGATTGTGAAATGACAAGACAAGTTTGTATGAATTGATTTTTTCAGAGGCAAATGCAGTCCAATCAAATCAATTGTCACGACTTGTCCTCCGAATAAAAAGCCTTAGAAGCAGTTAGAAGTCAGAATGTCCTCTTCAATCTACCTGTCACGTTACCCATCAGCTGAACTATAATGGGGCTTTTAAAATGCAGAGGCTTTTGTGCGTGGATTGATCACTTGTGCGCCAATTTGGAACTGTGCCTTTATCATTACTGTCAGTTTTCCTCACGAGCAAACAATAACTGTATTCTTGAGTTGAGTAGACAGCGTCAACATGCTGAGACATCAGATGGAAGGACATGGTTTACTTTTGATTGCTGAAAACAAGGAAATACTCGAAATGTCAGCCTCCTTTGGCAACATAATTCGCAGTTTTCCCTAAAGACCAAATAGTTTACTTTCCACCTCAACGTTATCACCATGAATGTGCTTGCGCCTCACAAATATTGGATGAGTAAATTCAACTCTCACGGCCAATAAAAAAACTTTACAGCTTTCCTTTGACCATTTATGCGTTCAGCTGGAACACGTACACAGTGTCATTGTGCGTTTACAGAGCAATGGATCGAAGTGGAACACATTTAGATGATGTAAGAATCATACAGAAGCCTGTTTCACCCTTTACTGTAAAGCCAGGATGGGTGTTGTTTTGAAGCCAGGAGATGGATGTTTGATGAGAGGGAACTGTTTTTGTAAAAGACACGAGTCTCTGAGGAGAGGCTCACGGATGAAGTCGCCAGAATGAGGCGAGTGTGGAGGTGAAAAAAAGAGAGCACTCATCAGGCTGTTGATATATTGCTTTGGGATGTATTAGCTCTTAAACACATAATCAGTCCTCTCCCTCCTCCTCTACTGACCCCTTTTCCCCTTTTGACCACTCAGCCATTAACGTTTATTTCAAGTGATTGGTCAGAAAAACGCTCTGAGTTGTCATCAGAAAGGAAAGTAGCCTTCTCTGAGATATGGTAGCTCTAGTCTCGTAGCTTAGGGATGTAATGGCTGTTAGCTTTATTGGGCATGAGTGTTGTTTCTCTCCACATCTCCTTCACATCCTTTCTCCCACAGCTGCCCTTTCCCCCCCCCCCCCCCATCGCCCCTTCACTTCCTCCTTCTCCTCTCATGCACAATTAAACAACACACATCCACACTAACACACACACACACACGTTCACTTAGCAGCTCCTCAGCCTCTGTAATAAGGCTGCTGTCTTCGACTGTAATAGGATCAGCTGTGTGTGGAGTTATCCAAGATGGAAAGGCAAAGGATCAGACAGATGTTTGTAAATGAGACGATTCAGGGGAGAAGATGGCCCGTTTACTCGTCTTGTTAACCCCCCTGACTTCTCTCTCCAATTTTTTCTCCCACTTGAACGACTGACGCCAAAGGATTGTTCACATTGGCAGCAATGAGGCACGCACACACACACACACACACACACACACACACACACACACACACACACACACACACACACATACACACACACACACACACACACACACACACATACACACAC
This sequence comes from Symphodus melops, assembly GCF_947650265.1. NCBI lineage: Eukaryota > Metazoa > Chordata > Actinopteri > Labriformes > Labridae > Symphodus > Symphodus melops. The sequence goes on along the minus strand of NC_136697.1, from coordinate 13,738,111 downwards.
ACACACACACACATACATACAATATTAAGCTGCTACACTGTTTACCTCTCGAGCGTCATTTCTTTTATTTTAGTGAGCAGCCTGGAGAAGCAAAGTGAAAGGGAATTACCAGTGAGTGCTTTGGATATCATGACAGAAATAAACCATCTTGGATTTTAGCCGCTCTAAAGGACACAATGTGGAGCAGTTGAGTAGTGCCATCACAGTTTCAGACCCCTCTTTGAGTGCTGCAGTGCTTAGACAACCTCTAAGAAAGTGGGCCGATTTTGTATTCATGGTGTGTTTTCAAAAAAAAAACCAAACAAACAAAAAAACAAGGCGGTGATAAGGTCCTCTTTGTTATAGCAGAATATTGAATTCATTCCTGTTGTCATATATTGATTTTAGGAGGAAGTGATGATAAACTATGTTTTTACTTCTCTCCGTGATCCCTGTGCTAGATTAAAACAAACGGCAGAGAGTAATCTGTCCGGGGTTGTTGTTAAATTCTGAAGATGCTTTCCACTCTCTCAACTTCTAACACAGTGGGAGAGTGATACTTCAAATACATCATACACACCCCCTGTAGCGACCATATCCAAATGTCTTTCACTAGGCGAATACAAGAGAATCAAATGCCATGAAGGAAGCAACACACTGACATTTCACATAAGTGTCCTTCCTGCCTCAGAGTGTATCTGATAAATCACTGACTTATGAAGCAGTAAGTGGTGTGTTTCTACCAGATGCACACAGCAGAATTGCTCAGTCTTTCACATTGCAGCAGGCTAACATGTTTTATGTGCTTACTAACAATCCATATATGCATTCGACTTGTGGGTGAAGAAACAATAAAGTGCCAGTTTGCATTCACAAGTCACTCTCTGCGGCCTTCCCCATACTTAACGTCCTGCTGTCTTTCTTTGGTCTCAGCTGCCCTTGAAGTTGAAAGAAGAGATGGAGGACAGCATTGCACCAGAAATGAGAGAAAAGAATCAGAGACGAGCAGAGAGATGATGTGCAGAGGGGGACACAAGTCAAGGACAGAGGAGCAATGTTGAAAAGACAGAGAGGGGCAGAGATAAGGAAACGAATGAGAAGATAAAGGGAGCGAGGCTGTGCGATTGTATGATGTTTGCTATTGCCACTCATTGTTTGGCGGTGTGAGCGGTCGACGGCAGGCCCCGCAGCGATTCATCATGATTATGTGGTTGTGGGCAGGTAATGTCACAGCAGGCAGAGCTAGGTAAACTAGATGCAGGGGTGGCCGCTTTTTCTTGGCATCTGTTTTTTTTTTTTTGTCAGCCATGAGCTACAGTAGCTGCTCACATCAGCCCTTCTTGTGTCTGTCACTCGTTCTTTTTCTCTCTCTTTTTCTCTTTCCTCATTCACATGTAGCAGGTGCTTCTGTTTTAAAGCAAGAGCAGCTAAACAACTTAGTTCTGTAGCCACAGTGTGTTTTTGTTGGCTTTCTGAACTGCGACACTTCAGCACTTTATGCAAAGACATTTACAGAAATTAACATCCATTTTTTTAAATGATTTATTCAAATTCAAAATGGAAGTTGTGTGAAAACTTATGGTTGATATATGTACGTCGTTTAGCTCACAGTCCATCAATGCATTCCCCTCTATACATGCACACATGCACTGTATGCCTTTGCATTGAGTGTGCTCTGCCTGTCGCTTCCTCTCTCTCCCACTGTGTCATTAATTGGCTCTATTTTACCAAAGCCAATGTGCCATCTCTGGAAGTTAAACTGTGAACAGCATGTGATAAGGTGCCGATCACAGTATATAGGGGAAAACATGTTTGAAGAGTTAACATGTAGTGAATTCCTCATATCTGATGTGACAAAGTCATCTGCATGTTCAAAGTGTTAGGGTTGATGTCAGCTTATAGCTGGGGAGGTTCAGAATATAAACCTTAAATGGAATCAGGGCTCTTAAAGCGAAATGATCAAAATCAATGTGCCACACTATACGCTGAAGTTACTCACAAGATGTTGTAAATGTCAGTTTCTGTTCTCGTCTTGCCTCTCTCTCTCCCCCTCACCATGTTTCTGTGATTCTCTATATTTACCCTTCTCGTGTTTCAGACTTCTTTGTGGCATTTGCTGTCATGTCTAACCTTGACCATTGACATCTCTTTAGTTACAGTACATGTATTGACAGATAGCACCTTGAGATGAGTCATTATATTTCTGAGGTGTCCAGCAATAATTTATTTAACTTTTGACTGATTCTAGTCAGGATCTTTTGAAGTATTTTGTACTTCTTCTTCCTCAAACAGCCCCCTCTGTGCAGTGATAAGCTCAGTAGCGTCTTCCTCCAAATGTCAGCAGTTTGTTATGTAAAGTTGATGTTGTTGTACTGTATATACTGCATGTGTGTTTCTGTTTAAACTGAAACAAATCTGTGATGCTTGTTACTTAGCTTGCAGCTTTTCCTCTTCCTCACATGGTTGTGGGTGGGTGTGGTGGTGGGGAAGTGTAAATGATTAATGATGGCCTCTGTGGCGTGTCTGCCAAGGCTGCAGCTGAAACCAGTGCCATTCTCTCTTCCTGCTGTCACTCCATGAATATTGTAAACGTGATGGGCCAACTTTTTTCACAAAACAAAAAAAAAGTTCAGGTCTGTGCATTTACAGCGACTGATCATGGTGTAATGTCGCTTGTTTTGTAGTCAATGATTTCCAGGTAATACAGCTCCATTCTGTGGGCTCAGTCAGATCCAAGGTTTAAAATGAGATTTTCACACATTAACAGAATTACTGAATATGTTGTTGAAAGGGCTGTAGATAAAACTGGGGGGACATTTTTCATTAAAGAAAAATATTAAGCTACATAGTAAGCCAGACTTGTAACTCATGCTATAATGCAATCAATACAATTGTGTTAACCTTTGACAGTAGTGTATTGCCCTTTTTTACATGTTTGTTCAGAAAGTTTTTATGCGAACAAGTCGGTTGTGCTCAGAGGAAACCAATTCTTTAACTGGTCCCAGTTTGCCTTCTTATTTATTGCAATAGTAACCGAAGCTGCAGCCAGTGAAAGAGAATTACTTAGATCGAATCCTTTGATGGACTAAATGTTGTGTTTTACATTTCCAGCTGGAAGAACATTAAATATTTGGGAAATGATAAGATAAGATAATCCTTTATTTATCTCGTAAGCGGAGAAATTTACAGTGTTGCAGCAGCAAAGCAGGATAGCAGAAGAAAATCACACAAAAATTTAAATAGATAAAAATAAAGTGTAGAAAAAAAATGGGCATCAGAAACAATCATTAAAGAGCTAGTAAAATATGCATCAAAAAATGAACAGTTAAAATTCTATTAAGAGCCAGTAACTTAAAGATGTCAGTCTGTACAAACTGTAGGAACACTATCATGCACACAGTGCATATAAAGATGGGATGTTATTGCACAATGTGTCCCATAAATAATTATTGCAATGCAAATCAAATGTAATAATAAAAATACAAATAAGATCAGGTGACATCTTATAACATTATTATTGCACAAGAGGTAGGAGTAAATTGTCCAGTTTGGTGATCATCATGACCCCAACTTCAATTATAGAATAGAAAATATTTTATTATTGTATACTTTTTACAAATAACACATAAAATGCGACATCAACATATTAAGGCACTTTAGCAAGCCTCAGCGACCCTGTAGACAGGACATGAGGATATGAACTTAAAGGAAGCGACAGAAGAATTTGAAGAGAAAATCTTAAATTTCCACAAACAGATATCTTGACAAAATCAGCTTTTGGTCGTCTTAACGAATATATTGAACTTCACGTGTGAACTGGACTAGTGTCACAGTAATGGACACTTTCTTTACTGAATAAATGGTTTCTAAAGGAACAGTGCACAAACTTTACAGCAATGATTAAACAGCACAGAATACGTCAAAGTAATGAGAGGATTCTGATGAATACTTCGGTGACATTATTCCTTTCTCAGTGCTCTTACAGTGTCATCATCTTACCATGGAGTCGCTCCCTTTAAATGACTGAAAAGTGAAAAGTGTGTTAGCATAGTGCTCCGGTCCCTTGGGTGCTCTGAGACATTAGAGTTGCACTGTCATCACACAGGCTAGCCAACAGAACCAAACGTTCTTAGTTTAGATGAAATCCTGTCACATTGTGCTTTGACGACGGCACACTTACCTGAATGTTACTGATATCAGCATGCAGATATATTCATGTTCCACCTTTGTAAGTGTGAAAGTACGTTTGCAATGCTTGCCTGCTGTCTTAGTTTTGACACATTTCATCACCATTATTAATATTTGTCAGCAATTATTTCCCCTGAAGTAATGTTTTTCTACTGATGCACATACTGTACAAGCTGCAATTAACACTCTGTCAGCCAGCACTATAACACCTAGAATTATCACTCACTCATCGCTGGATAAAAGTAGACACAATGAATTACTCTGGAAAACAGCCATCCTTAAAGTAGACTGAATAACTGAACTCAAGGTGAGAGTGATGTTTGACAAATAGTTCTCATTAACACTGATGTCGCAGCAGTGGTACGAGGCTTTGCTTCAGCATTCTCTTTGAAAGGGATTTAGTGGCCTAGTTATAGCATACATTATACTTGTGAAAACTTTAGTTTATTTTTGTAACTAGGCTCTCTGTGATCTTATCTTAGCAACAGAGAGAATTCCCTACAGTGTTTATAATGTTGCTTCTGGGGAATAAAACGTTCTCTAGTGTTTACTGTGTTTTGTGTAGTTATTGAAATTGTGTTGTCTATGGAGGCACATCACATTCCTTAAAAAAAATAATTAAAAAAGGTCCACTTATCTTGTATTTATGAGATCTGTTTTTTTTTTTTTATAATTACAAGATTATGAGCAGACATGAACTGCACAAAGGCACGGGAATTCTACAACACTCTATAAAATCAGGCCCAATCAGAACCATGACATTTTAAAAATGTCCCCCCCCATCCAAGATTACTTTGATTTTGTCCAAATCTAAGTAGTCTTGGATGTCTGGATCATCCTGTCAAACTAGATGTTTCTGTTGGTTATTTATTTTATAACTTCGAGAAAATCTTCTCAATCTCCCAAACACAAATATCCTTAATTTTTTTGCCATGTTTATCGTGGTATGATAAGTTAATTTCTAATTTCTAACTCTGTTGTTTTTGTATTTGATGAAGGATATGAGTTATTCATCATTAGACACGTGGTTGACCTGATTGACGGAAGGATGCGATGTAACATTTGTCAGGAGGCTTAAAACCCGCCTTAGCTGAAGCTGCTAGCCTGTCGCTGGTCTGACTGAAAGTTAGACTGAGACAGCATTTCCTGCGTTGTGACCGATGGGCTTCTAAAGCTCCCTGCAGTAACAGATGGTGGATGCTACTAAAGATTTGTCCACAGTTTTTTCTAGTCTACGTCTCTTCCACTACGGGTTTGTGGTATCAGCAGCACTGTCACCGGTTTTGCGTTCTGCCACAATTTGGATTTCTGCCTTACCGTCATCACTGGTTTCAGCATCCATGTTTGGTTGTAGAGTAAATATGAGACAACACAGATTGTTCAACCTCACAGTGGTGGGTAAGTGAAAGTAAGTAGAATAAAATAGTGATTTGTGACAGACTGAGTCACCCTGTCTTCTGCATCTTTCCATCTCACACTCAAAGCGAACGCTGCAAAACAGTTGAAAAAAACAAAACACTGGCACTTAGAAAAAATACAAGATGGACACAGGGCCTTAATGTGTGAAGATGTGTTCATATGATTTTTAAAGACTGATATAAACGGTTACCAAAACAAAAAAGGTGATTCACTTGATTGAAATCCGATCAACATCGCTGCTCTTACTCTCGAGCCAGACCAGATACAACAAAGAGGCTGTGTATGTTAGCATGTGACACATATTGTCCATAAAACCTGCCAACCATTTCCCCCAAATAAGGACAGGCTGACAAAGAGAGTGAAGCACAGGCAGGCCAGCAGGTGGTGAGAAAAATAGAAAGCACAAACTGAGGGAGGGGAAAGGCAGCGAGTGTGTGACTTTCAAACAAAAAGTTTCTCACAACCTCATCAACACAAACAGATCGGCACGCTTCAATGATGAGTATTCCCATCAGAAGGATTTCAGAATAGTAATCACTTAACTGTCTGATCCAAAACCGATAAAAAAACAAAAAAAAACAAAATTCAAGCAGACTTCTTTGAAGATCTTTGAGTTCTGTTTTTAGGTTTTTATAAACCCAACAGCCAGATAATAAAAGTTCAGGTATTTTAAAGTGACATTGTACAAGTTTCTTATGAATAAACAGTGTTTGACCCACAGTTGATGGTGACATGTTAACTAGAGTGGGAATCTCTCTTTAGTTTACTTGAGCTTGTGATTTTCACAGCTAGAGGAATGACGAGCGAGATGAGCTAATTGGATTTGTGTTTCAGCAACCAAGATATTCATTTGGGGTCAACGACCATCTTTGCCAGACGTTAGTTGAAGTCAGCGTTTCCATTTTAGTAAAACCATAAAATACTCTCATAAATAACCTGAGTTAAGGCTCCCCAGAAAACTAATCACAAAATCACAAAAAACGATACCGTCTATAATTACAAGCTTATTCTATCTCTCATTAATTTACTTTAACATAGCATTGTCTCAAAGGAGTCATTCTTTTTATCTATGTTGGGCTTTCCAGCCAAACTGGATCCCAGATTCTAAATCAGAGCGTTCCCGCCTCCTGCCTAGTTTAGGGTTGCCCTTGTCAGCTGAAATATCTTCTGATGGATGGGTTGGCTGGTTTTTTTCTGGGGCTTTAGTTTTTGTTTTGAAGAACATTCAGAGTTTTTCCTCTGGCTCGCCTTGGGCTCATCACTTTGGACTTCTGTTTAAGTCATTTCCAGTTTCATTTTGTGTGCTGCAAAATGCTGACTGCAGGAATAACAAGCTAACAAGTCTACGCTGTGAGTCTGGCAGTCAACGAGTATGCATTAAAGCCTTAATTAGATAGAAATAAAGGCAGTGAGTGTGATGCAGTATTCTGGCGAAAGCACCACCTGGGTGGATTTATAATAAGCTAAGGTTAACACAAGGGCAGCTGTCTTTGGCAGAGCCGTTAATTTCCATGAATCATCATACTGCCTCAGTATTAAAAGGGGTTCATTTGTGTTGTGGAAATATTGCTCTGTCCTCTGATTTAGAGATAACCAAAACATACACAGACATGTACAATCACTACACACAGTACAGAAGTGATTTGTTGATGAGGGAGAAAGTTAGCTCAAATGCTATAGCATATCTCTACAAACAAAAAAAATCGGAGTCATTTTCTGTGAATGTCTGCGCCATGCAACATTTATATATTTTTGTTCTGTTATCACTCTAACACAAGAAAAGCGTGAAATACTCGCTTTTCACTGGACAACTGAATGATTTCTGAAATTGATGTCACTGCTGGAGAAATGAGTTAGGCAGACAGAAGCAGCCAAAACAAAGAGAAAAAGAAATTGTGCTTTTTCAACTTTCCCTTCTTCCTCAACATTTTTTTCCCGTTCCCTTTGTCTCTCTTTGTTCCTTCACCCCAAACAACTTCAGTGACTGCAGGGGGGGGGGCTCTCAGCAGGCTGGTGCACTGTGTAAACATAGCTTTTAGATAAATAATACACTATCTGCTTTATTTGTTTTCACTTTTAAATGTAAACGCATGACTACGTGGTGAATATTTGAAAATCATCTCTGAATACACATTGTGTTTTCAACATGCTGCCGTATTCAAATGTTTTTACTTTACTTTACTTTTTTTACTAATTCAATATATGGTTCACAGATATTTGTCACCATAATTTTGACATTTAGGATCTCAGCTCTCGAGTTTTATTTCTGTCCCTTGAGTTGGGCAGGCCCACACCTGTTAATTAGAAAAAGAAAGAAAACATTAGATGTTCCAATCAGTACGTGAACATGTTAACCCTGATTTAATGTAAGCGAGCAAACCGCTGCCTGCAGAAAAAAGGAACACAATCTACAAGCTCAACTCCAGCTCTCTAACTTTAGAAAGTCATTCCTTTTTTATTATTTGTTTTTATTTTTTAAAACATGTATTTCCTGCTAATCACCAATTGCCAAGTTAGACTGGGACAAAACATCTGCCTTGTTATTTTTGGCCCACACTGGCCCCTTACAACTGTCCAAACATGACCTGGATATTATATATCAGTAACCAAGCAAAACTATATATCTTCTATAAGACTATACTCTAAGGAAACTTCTCTTTGCTCTGCTTTTATTTTGTATGTTAAACTGTCTTATTCTGAGTGTACTTTATTTCCTATTTGGATTTGCTAAACTTGCTTTTATTTTGAAAGAGAAAACATGAACATCTGGTTTATTAATGAATGAATTATACAATGAAATTGGCGTTTAAATATCCATACAGAGCTTATGTAAGCTAACGTAATTAAAATAGCATGATGTATTTCTTGAAATATTTTCAATAGATCATTAAAGAGTTAACTTTTCTAGCCTTCTTGTGTAACTTTTTGTAAGACTTGAGGTTTAAATGTAGTGTGTGTACGTGTGTGTGTGTGTGTGTGTGTGTGTGTGTGTGTGTGTGCATGAGCGTGTGTGTCCGCCATTCCGTGCTTTATTTAAAATGTTTGGTTGAAGGAGAACAATTCTGTCTTTTGTGTGACGGTGGCCTCAGTCTTGATGTTTTGTTGATGCGTCGCAGCAGTCCATTTCACTGACACATCTCAACAGGAGGAAACTCAAAGGAGCTGACAGAGAATTTGATAAAGTCCTTGTGACATTTCTCAAATTCTCGTTACATCAGTAAATCTTCACACTAGTTTGAAGATGAAAGCTGAACTGAATCTTTAATCATTCAGTGTTTGATTTTTGATATGAATGTCAGATTTGAACTTGAATAGCTCACTTTGCTGATGGCCATAGACGTCTCATGACGTAGTTGAATTTCCTTCGGGATCAATAAAGTAGAATAAATCTATCTATCTAGTTCACTATTACCTGTGAAATCAGGCTTTGTCATCATTTTCCAGTGTCTTTTGGAAAAAAAGCACAAAAAGTAAAACTATGCTGCAGTACACAACATTCACTTCCCCTCTCTGCATCGATGGTATTGATTGAGGGATAATGAACGTGTCAATACAGCTTTCAGCTTAAGTGATTAAGTGTTCCACAAGGCTTTCCAGCATTACTGTTAAAAAGACGGACAAATCTATGAAATGACGAGACAGAGCTCTGTTCATCTTCTTTTTCAGACTGACTCAGAGACTCACCTGGAGCTTTTTTTTTGACTCAAAGTGCAGAGCGTCAGAATATAATGAGTTTCTTTGGGCATTCAAAGTTATTTAGTCCGTACAATGCGCTGCAATAGTTTTACCAAATGTAATCCAGCGTGTTCTCTTCTCTCGCTGCACATCTTTGACGTACACTAATAGTATATGTGATGCCACTCACAGATCAAGAATGATATAACTCAAAATGTAATACTTAAAAATACTTAATATTATTACAGCTATCAATGTTTTGAAAATCGCCGTTAATATTAGGTAGGAAGTGACAGTAAATTTACGTGCCTCCCTCTCTGTCTGTAAAACACAGAAATACAGACACATAATGAGTGGAATCAAAATGAGTGTGTTTTGCCTTTTCACATATTATAACAGGCTGTTCATGCACATTTCCAATACGATTAAATTACTCCTTGACATCCATCTGTTTATTTGTATGTGCTGTCACAATATGAAATCTTTAAACTTACCTCTTTGTATCCATACACCACCAAGTACAAACCAACACATTTGTAATGACGGATATCGGCTGAGGCACAATGCCTCAGAAAATGTTGCAGTCTTTAAACAGTTATAAAAACCATGACCTGCTAGAAGTGTGTGGTGGTGACTGTATGTGCAGATCCAGACGCCCAGCGAAGGTGAAAGGGCATCAGTAATGTAGGACGGTGGAATGAGAACGGCCTGCTGTTCACTAAATGTAAAAAGAGCTGCCGCTGTGACCGAGGGCAGAGCAGAGACGAGGCACACGCAGAGGGCACAATGACTAGAAGCATGTGCTCTAAGCCTCATCCATACGGTGCGGCATCTCTCCCAGGGTTCAGCTTCATTGGTTGACCTGGGTATGTTGTGTTATTTCCTTGAATGGAAAACTAAAAACTCATGAATGTTCACGTGATATCTCTGATTTACAGCTTAGTTCTCATTCGACGAGCTCCGTTCCACCACTCACTCTTTACGTCGCCTGACCAAACACCCGCTCTCTACTTCGAGGGCTTCGTTATTTTAAATGGATTTGGTGCTTTTGAAACAAAAAAAAACCCTTCACTTCTGACAACCTTCATCGAGCAAGAGAAGCAACACTGAAATGAAAGAATGAATTCAGCACAAGTAGCTTTTTCCCTGTACTCCTTTGGGTATGATCCGAAGCCAATCCTCACTACTTTTAGAAAGTCTCTAATTACACACTAACTCACACTTCTGCTGTCACGGCACTGTGATCAGGATATTAAATTTCACTTTAACTGTTTAAACTTATTTTCTTTTTCATTTGTTTTTTAGATTTTTGTGTGTGTGTGTGTTATGTAATGCCGATAGAGTTATGAATCGGGCTGAGAGAGTGAGGGATGACATGCAGGAAGGACAGCCATAGGTCAGATTTAAACCCTCGCTGCCTGCTTCCAGCACCACAGCCTCTTTACATGGGGTGCGCAAACTAAGCACGAGGCCGACAGCGCCCCACAGCATCTCACTCGTTAGCTTCTCATCTCTACTCGTAGGGCCGTCCTACCCAAGAGAATCTTTGCTGGAAGTAAGTGGTATTAGTCGACTTAAGGCGGGAGTGTCCCTGGATGCTCTGAAGACTGTCGGATTATCTGTCAACATTACAGTCCGGATCCTCGTCTCCTCTCCTCTGACTTTATCTCTGCCTCGGTGGAAACCATGTCTCAGCTGCTGAGCTTAAGTTTGTGGACCTGTGTCATTCCATCCTTGTCCCATTCCTTTAAACAACAAAGACCAAATGATGATCATATCACAAACAGTGAAACATCTGTCTCTTTCTCTCACTTTTCCCTCCTTCACAGCGTGGACAGACACCAAAGACAAGTAAAATATGTATATGTCAAAGAGGGAACATGCAGAGCAGCACAGAGACTGAACATTATTTGTAGTAAGACTTTGATTATCAGACTGCCTTGCTGCTTTTTTTTTTTTTACATCATTAATTTAGCCGTTAAGCGAGTGACATATCCCTCCTGCAAAAATCATTATCAGCCAGCAGGGAAGCTGCTGTAGTTTGTACAAAGAACAATTAACCTTATGTTAATGTACTGTTGGATTGAGCACATCGATGCTTGCTGCTAGCTGCCATTGACGTAGGTGTTGTTGTTAGGAACTCTGACAGAGGTCTGCCTTTTTAATTTCTCACCGACAATTTGAGGATTGTTACATCAAAAAAATATGAAAGGAGTTGTAACTCTTTATTAGAAAGCAACAGCAGTGGTACATCAGGGGGGGAAAAAAGAAGCAAAATGAAAAAAAAAAAAAAAAAGCCCCAGCTGGACTCAAACACTGTTTGTTGTTACATTTGAACCCTTAAGCTGCAGGGACACAACTTTGATTCTGCTTCATTGGAATTCACACATCTGTTGTGTTGTTTTAACACCCTGCAGACCTTCACGCTCTCCCGAACAACAACAAAAAGATACACCTTCTAGCTGCTCCATTGAAACCAAATAGAAGACACTAATGAATGCTTAACACAACTTGAGCTCCAAATTCAAAGTGTACTCCAATAATTAGCCTGCAGGCTCACAAACTACAGTAAAATCATGTTAGTGGGCTGATTGAAAAAAAGAAAAAGAAGAAAAAAAAGAAGCTTCTTTCTACCTCAGCTGTGTCGTGAGAAGATATGATCTGTATCATACATGGGTCACGGTCAAGCAGCAGCCTGAACTGTTGAAAGCTGCAGTTCATGGAGTGTCTGTTTGAGGTGGGCTCAGACCTGATTCTCTGTCTGAATAGTTTGACTTATCATTGTGCAGTCGGTTAGAACTCCAAGCCTCTGTGCGAGGAGGGACCGAATGAAATCACAGTGATGAGGTGACAACTCTCCGTTCAATGTGTCGGCCTGCCACAACACTAACGTTACTTGTGCATATAAATGAGACACAATAAGGACTTAAAGGTTGTTAATTGCCACAGGCTGAGTGTGTGCCAGGCTCACTGAAAGGTTAATACACCTTGTCTTGTTGAAATCCACCATCATATTCTGTGACTGGGCTGAGTGTTGGAAAGGTGGGTTTAACATGTTTGCAACTGCAACGATTCATTAGCGTGTAAAAGTTTCTGTATTCATTAAAATTTAAACTCTGTTTCCCAAGAATCCACTGCTCCAATTTGACTTTTTCACTGAGCTCTGCATATTAGACTGAGCATACCTTCACTATCTAGGACAATGCACCCCCAGCCCTGATGTTACTGTAGTTACCTTATAACAAGGAAACAAAAGCTTAAATGCATGAATACATGCATACTCATTTGTATAGCTCACCTGTATTTTCAGGGCCCTTCGTTTTACTGTATTTTCTTGCTTCTAACACTTACTTTTACCTAAATTGTTATCCTAAAATTAAGTGTGTAGCCTCCAACAGAGTTTGGGAGAAAAAGGGATTTCCAAGCTGTCCTCATTTTCTGCCCTGTAGCCAGAGGAGAATGTAAGGCATCTGATTTCCCCGGGGCGGGCTGTTGCGTCATGATCCTGTTTGTAAGATTCAATGAACGCACATTTCTTCACGTTTGTTAAAAAAAAAAAAAATGCATTTGAACTTTATGCGGTTCATGCGAGAATCCTAATCTAAACTTTCTGCCACAACGGATCAGCAGTCCCACGGAAAACACAGGATACCATGCAAGATTAAAAAACAAAACCGAATACAGCGCTACAAAACAAACAAATCAGAAGATACGGTTATTCAAAAAGCCTTTCACTCAAGCTGGCTCTCACACACACACACCCACCCACACACACACACAAACACACACACACACACACACACACACACACACACACACACACACACACACACACACACACACACACACACACACACACACACAATCAACCTGCATTGTGTGCTGGGCTGCTGGTTGTGCCAAATCCTCTCCCCATGGCTGAGAGTCCAGGAATACCTTGGGTGTGTTTGTGTGCATTGTCACAGGAGAAGAAGAATGCGTTCCTCCTGTCCAGGAATAGATCACGGCTGGACGCAAGAGCTTTATCATCTGTAGGACGTTTATTCAGAGTCGCCCATACACTCCATTAGTGAAGCAGAACCCCCCATCCATCACACTGGACTGTAACAACAGGAGGGGCAGTCCAGTGAAAATGAATGCAGTGTAGCATATATGACACAACAATATTTCAATAGAAAGTAAAAGGCTTTGTTCAACAGTACTGTATCCAGATAGTAGTATCTCTTCTTATGATATTGTTCCACTAATGCTGAACTAATTTGCCAGCTTTACTCATCAGAACCAGAATCGGGTTATACATTGACACATACAAGGAATTTGTCTTGGTGTATTGGTGCAGTTAAAAAGAGAAAAAAGACAGAGCAAGTACGAGCTTAAATAATAAAACATATGAGGAGCAAATTACAAATACATTGTTCATGAGGCTGACGGCTGAGATGGACCTCAGCCTCAAAGGAAGATTGAGAGAAATGCTGGAGTATGGTTCAACGACTGTAAGGTGGGTTTACTAATGTACCATTCTGTAGCCTGAAGCTTAAACTACATCACCGTATGGCTGCAACCAAGACTATATTGAGGGAAATGTTATACATGCATATAAATAATGAGCATGCGTTTATTTTTGGAACTTCAGAGTCCTCGGGTGAAAGTCTTCTAAATCAAGGGGCAGAGAAGTGCAGAGTGTGCATGGGAAGTTTAGTAACTCTGTGGCTACAGGCAAGTGGTGTGTGCTCGGTGCAGATTTAGGCAGGGTGGAAATGGAGAGGAGAAAAAAACCCCAGTATCGCTCATGATATCAGAGGAGAAATGTGCAGCTAGAGTTAACTTTACGCCAAGAGACCTCAGAGCGGCTGAAAGGCGCGGCTTGCTGACACTGCAGCTTTGGCTGTGTATCTTTACCACGTGTACCCAGGATTTTAGCTTAGCATTAATACAATAAAATACAACAAAAATACACAACCTGTTCTTGTTTCCTTTAAATATCTGCAGTTTGCTTTCCAAAGTGTTTCCAATGTATTTCCCCAGCTGCACAATGGTATTTTCCACATGTCCATTTCATTATCAAAGTGTGCAGTAGTCTTCTGATAGTAACATCAAATACTTTTTTTTGATTGAACTTCAGAGGGCCAATAAATCTTCGTGCCCTCAGGAATATACTGTAGTTATAATCACAAGCAAACACACACTCTGACGCTTTTGCAGAAACATGACACGCTATTCTCCTGTCTCTGTAATGCATTTTATCTACAACACTGTCACATCCTGTTAGCTGTGCTGTTTGACAAGAACGACCAAGTGTGGTGGCAGAGCAGGGCCGATCAACACCATCAGCATGTATACGCACGGGATGTTTACTGGTGGAGCAAACATCGCGTGTGTAATTTACAGAAAGAACCTGAACATACCTACAGTATGAGAAATGATGTGACATACATGAGGTAGAAAATGAAAAGTGCTGTTGAGTAGGAAGGGAAATCGAGAACTGGTTTTTTTTTTTTGACTGGTTTGTGATTGGTGAGTTCCAAAAGTAACTTTCAGCTCATGGATGAATGGGGCTCCTGCAGTGTTTAGCTCCACCTTTTAGGGTCAGATTGATAATCTTAGCACCCCAACAGAAGGGTACCAAAAATTAGGGCAGGACGGGTCGGTCATTTGGGAATCTTTCCCGGCTTTAGTCGATGGAAAGGCCAAGAAATGTGTGCTGTACCGAGACGAACCGAACTGAACCGCTAGGTGGAAACGGAGCTTTAGCTACTATACAGCTAACGTCATTTTTCATTGGTTGACTCTTTTAAATAGTTTGACTCAATGAGTAACAACTCACTTTACTGAACATCTGATTAACACACACCTCCCTTTCAAATCTTTGTTCAAGTAAAAAGACTTTGTGGTCTTTGTCAACATCGTCCCTGTCTCACCTCAGAGGTGCCTTTGCAAAGCTTGCAGGTTGCATCAGTAATATTCTTGTATTAGTTTGTGCTGTGTACAATATTTGATTTACATTTTGTAGATGCTATAGTGGTCTGTGTTGTAGTGTGCATTTCCAGGTCACTGTGTTGGTTTGTATTTCATATAAAATGCATGTTGTTGTTCTGGGTGTGAATTAATTGTTGTTTTTTTTTTTTTTCTAATTCATGAATTCTACTGCAGAGGCATCTGAAAGTGTGTAGCACAGGAAAATGTGTCAAGGACTAGAACATACTTTACCACACCGCATCGTATATTGTTCAAATTTCAGTCCCAGGTAAAATAGGTAGGACTTAAACTACAAGGATTGACATGTATTCCAAAACCAAGAACAACATTTTGAAATGTTGGTTTGTGTGTGTTTTTGTGATGACAAGGCTGGAATCAACCCATAAACTCACACAAGCGCCTGCACACACACACACACACACACACACACACACACACACACACACACACACACACACACACACACACACACACACACACACACACACACCCTCTCTCTCTCTCTCTGTCACAGCACAGGCCACGGTTTTCCCCCCTCAGGCAGCCGTGGAGCAGAATTTGATAAGGCAGCTTTTAAGATAATGTCTTGGAACATTATAAGTAACATCACTGCATGAAAGAGGAGCTACAAAAGCAGGTAGAGGCTATAATCATCAGACTCCGTGCCGCTGAAGTTTAATAACACTTTTTTCACAACTCTGTTTCCCAACAGGGATCGTGGATAACTAACACCCCTGCTCTGAAATTAATCAATCCAAAAAAAAAAAAAAAGCCCCATTCCTGACTCTTCAACCACTTTTCTACAGAGGCTTCCTGCTGCACCGCACATTATCACTTTCAAGAGTCAGGAGGCAGATTTTGTCAACACAGTTCCCTGTGTTTTAAAATGCAGGTGACTTGTTGGTACATAATAAAATAGGTGTTGGTGCATTCTGCCGTCCATCCATCCATAATCACAGTCGATAATTATTTCAGTCCCAACTGCATTTGGGCTGACTCTGAGATCCACATTTTTGGTGTTGGGTTGCCTCTGTACTGTAGCTGCTGTGTCCCGGAGTAACCGTTTCTGTATGTCTCAAGCAGGTTGGTCTCAGGAAGGGAGCCAAACTAAGAGCATTTTCAAGATCCTTAAATAGCTGCAACCTTCGCAGGGATCAACTCAAGCCAGAGTCTTGTGACGAGGCCCTCTGCTGGCATCTTACTTACATCTTACTGTGGCCTTAAAAAAAAAGTGCCTATATGCCAGCAGCTCATATTGACAGCTATCTGTTGTGTTGCCTATCAGGAGGCGGTCACACACTGACTTGTATTAGTCTTTGATCATAAACACACGTGTTGATAAAATGTGTGCTTGAGCTGAAGAAACTCACTGCAACATCATCCAACGCTGACACAGGAGCGTGAGGATATCAGACAAATGATATCTATTTTGGTGGAGAGAGAGAATGTGCATTACACTGCTGCACAAACCATTACTCACCACTGTGAATAATGCAGCAAACACACAGCAATTGTGTAAAGAGCAGCCAATGGGATTAGCTTCTGTTTTAGAGACTGAACAGAGGCTGCGTTCCCATTCTTCTTTTAAATGCTGTGGATTTTTATAGAGAACGTGAAGAACAGAACTTGACACTGTGATCTAATATTGAGTGCTCGTTATACAAACACTCTGTCTCCGAGATGTTTTTAAGTGTATTTAAAATGTCTTATTGGATCACAGCGCTGGTGACATGCAGCCCCAAAGCAAAGGGATTTTAATTAGCTTTTAATGGAGGAAACATTTCAGTTTTACTCAGCATGGTGAAATCTCGAAAACTTAGAGCTTTTTTTTTTTTTTCATTTGCACTGTTGCTTGTTTTGGTTGTTGGAGGCAAGCTTCTGACAGTTTCAGTTAAGAGGAATGATTTAGAGCTAAACATTAAGTTTATCTTTATTTCATGTGAAAAAAAAACCCTGTCGTGCTAAAAGGACTATTCGTTTTTTTTCTGATCAGTAAACAGTTTTAAGATTGATGGATCAACCACTCACATGCCTCACTTTGGAGCTCCGGGGCTTTTTGAATTGATTGATACTTTCACTAAGCTAAACAGATCAATTGTTAATATATGAAACAGTCGAAGACATTACCAAAGGTTACACATTTTAAGGTTATGAGTCGAATATATGACAGTAGAGATGTTATTATATTCTGTGGCACTTTTTATTTAGTTTCCTCTCTTTCTTTTTTGCACAATGGTTCATAAACTTCAGGCTGTACAAACTACCATAGCTTCTAAATGTCGCAAGATGAAACAAACCCAAGAAATAAACCTAGAAACACGTCACACGTCTAACCCACAAGAGAGGTACAAACTCAACTGGACCTCTGTCTGTTAATACAGACTGAATTATTGTGTTTCCACTGCACAACTACTCCCAGCCTATTTGGTCCGACTGGCTACACCCTTTAAAAGTAGTTGAGTTGTCCCTGTTACCATCTCCACTGCCAGAGTAATCAAAGATTCTCTTTCTGTTTGCACATTGAACACGGCACAGTCAGGCAGAATAAAGGGTAACTGCCTGTGTGAAAGGAGCCTTTTTACACCATTTTAATGCAACTCTTGATGAGCTGAACAAATATTTAACTGATTAAAGATCTGAACATTAAAAACAAACGTTCTGCCTGTTTGTGTTCACTCGCACGCTTTTCTCTTGGATTTTATGGATGGCAAATTCAAAAGTCTAAATGTATCTGAGGGTGGGACAATAATTCATCACACAAGGGAACATTTCCTCAGCACACACGACGAGATCTTCTCCCTCTCCCGCTCTGTTTCTGAAAGGTCAGAGGATGAGAGCCATTTCTTCACAGCAACAAGCTTTGCAGCTCTCTGGTTCTTGCTATTTCCATCCAGACTTATGAATCCGTTCTTTATCATCTCTAATAAAATTTGCGCATTCTCCCTATTGCATTACTTTCTCTGCCTGTCTGCTCTGTAAGACGACTCCGGGCTGATAGGGCGTTATCAGAGCTCAGCTAAGCCGGGGACAATTATTCAGCCATCAGACCGAGCCCGATGTTTGATTAGCTGCATCGTCAGACATCTGCCACCCCACCTGCACCCCGAGGTCCAAATAACCTCAGCTGAAACACAATGTGTCAAAGTGGAAAGATGTGTGCTGTTGAATCTTACAGGTCTGAATAGGATAAAACATTATTATTATTGGTTAAGGGTGTAATTGACATAATAAAAGTTTATTTTATACAACTAGAGTGACTGTTAATTTTTTGGCTGCATTATTTTTCTTTGTTAAAAATGAAGACTATTTATATTTTTAGTGTTGACACCATAGAGTATATATAAATATTAATGGACGAAGCCTGAGTGACACCAGCCTTCTGTTACTTAGCAGGGGGGCTCCAGATGCTCATCGGAAGCAGCCGCCATGCTGGAAATGCTGTCTAGGACAGCCTGAGAACAGGAGCTGAAGCTGGTTTTAAGCCTCTTTTCACCCACCTGTCAATCATGTCAGCTTCTCGCCAAAAGCCTATTTTGTTTTTTGCATCAGACTGTAAACTGTAATTCATGCTGTGGTGTGTATGTGACTCGTGGTGTTCCTGGAGCCAGCCTCAAGTGGACACTCGATGCACTGCAGGATTTAGCACTTCCGCATTGGCGTCATTCAAGACCGGAGGTTGCAGCTTGGTTGACACTTATTTTAGGCTCCCCCCTTTTTGTTATCCCGTCTTTTGTAATATTTGTCCAATTTGTTAAGAATCTAAGCTAAAAGTGAATTTTGTCTTCGTGGACAGTGGTGTCTAATTAAGGATTAAGTGTTGCATGTTATGGATTTGTAATGTTTTATTGCCCTCCCACTTAAAGTTAATTCACAAATCTCATTTAGATGCCAAACTCAAGATATATAACTAGAGATTTCAGCACAGTAGGGGGATTACTTTCAGTTCTATAAATGTAATGAAGAAGCCTCTTTGTTTATTTGTTGAACTTACAGTCACTCTGTTGGGGTTCTACTAGGTTTTCTCTTTTCGTCTTCTGATGCAATTTTCTACAAAGGATTTGAGACATTTTCTTCAGAATGGCCCAATGAAGACATACAGGATCTGCAATAAACCAGTTTGGGGGCATCTATAGGCCTTTACAGATGAGCTAACTAGCTTCACAACACCATAGACAATTCAGCTGCCCAAGCAATTTTACAGAAGCTACTCATCTCTCCCTGTAATGACCTGCCTGGCTGAGAATAAAGAACTGCACTGAAGGTACTTATGTATGTCCTTAAATCTCTCCCCTGACACTCTGGCTGACTGACTGGCTTATACGCCAAATGGTTGATGAGTTCATTAGAGTCAGCTTTTCCCTAAGACAATAAACACAGCCTCTGTTATGAAGAGACTGTACTGCTGCATTTCTATAATTAAGCAGCAAATTAGCAAGCAGCAAACAGCCAAGGAGGGTGAAGAGGACAGATGGCGGAGTTGCCACCCATGCTGATGCTATTGGAGTGTGTGAGTGACGACGAGGCTGAAAATAGAAAGATCGATAAAAAGGCTGAAAGAGGCAGAGGACAAAAACACTATACAGGAGAGTGAAAGGAAACTAAGCACTGAGGACTTACTAGAAGAGGGTGTATGGGACATTGCAAACTCGAGCATCTGCAAAGTAAACAAGTATATGCACACTAAAGCTACCTTTATACAGTGGGAATGAACTTGGCTCTCTTTAATTGCCTGTGGGGTAAATTTATATCATATTACGACACCGCTGAGACACAACAGAAGCACACTCGTGAAGTGCCTCCCATGAGCTGCGTTGAGCCTCTTTAAAACTTTATAAGAACTTGGCAGGTTCACAGAGAGTAAGGCGTTCGTGTGACAAATGAACAACAGACCCAGCTCCTGAAAAAGCAAAGGAACAGAAGTTTAACATCACATTAGTTTACATGTATAATTAAAGACTTGATATTAACCCTTTATAGAGCACGCATTGAAATACTTTGAAATTCAAAAATTCAACCTCAGAGTGTTATTGGGGGACATAACAGAATTTTATTTCTGTTTAAAACATTCGAAATGTTTTAATTTCATTTAGAAAAATGAATATTGACGAAGTTAACATAATGGATTCAAATGCCACAATAGCAGGATCAGTGACGTAGGCTGATCTCTCCTGATTGGCTAAGTGAGGATCACATGCTTGAGTTGGCCATATTTAATGTGTACTGAAATTACCAAAAATAGTTACTTTCCCGATACAGGGTTGATAAACAATGGACGACTGTTCGGTAAACCATTGTTTTTGTGGACTCCCTTTATGAATCAGAATGTTTGCATGAGTTCAGTTGTGGCCATATTGTTTTTCAAAGCTCCTGACAGGAGACGGGTTTGGTGTCAATAATAGTGGATCACAGACTTCTTTGCTGATCTCTGAAGGTTTTCCTGAGAGTCTGAGTGTGTTTGATTTTCTTTTAGTTATTAGAAATGTTTTTAAACTGTATTTTCTGTGCTCTTTAAAGTACTTTGACACCTGAAAGCGCTTAACAAATAAATTCATTATTTCTTATTATTAATATTTATCTGTTAACAAAACAGAGCAGTATTTTACAGATGTGTTTCTATTTATAGACAAATCTTCTAAACCACATACAAGTTTATTACGGTAGTGTTTCAAGTTTATCCATTTCCTTACAGAGCAAAGTATTGTCGTTTAGAGTGAGAGAGCACTTCACCATGTATAACTAGACTGATTAGATTTCAAATCACTGAAACAGTTTGAAATATTTATATGAAAATGCAACCTCTATAGTTGTCATGAATAGATAGATATCCTGTAGAGAACAAAAATCAATTTACAAGGCTGAAAACGTATTTAGTTCTGCTCTAAAGTCAGTCCTTTTAAATTTGGGTTTTTTGTGGTTTATGGGGTTGCTTAACTTTTCAGAGTTGGATCCTTTTCTGGATCATATACATGCTAACATGTTGCTTTGTCTTTCTGATCATGATTTGTTGTTCATTTGGTGCCTGTTATTAAGTAATGTTGATAAAGTGATGAAAAATACGTTTTATTTTGAAATTGACTGGATGCTCTGTGCATTTAATTGTCTGACTTCCTGTCCCGGTTGTGATATTCTGTTTAGCTCGATGCGAACCTGCTGGGGCCTCGCACACTCCGTCCAAAACAGACTGGCAGCTTATTTGAAAGAGAGCAGAAGAACAAGGAAGAGTTATATACAGCATGGTGGCGCTGGTAGCACGTTATGGAGACAGGGAAAGAGAGTGGCTGCAAAATACGGCATAATGTGATGTTCTGACAGACCGTGGCTATAAGAGTAGACCAATGTGTGAATTGGGGAGGAAGTGGAGCAAAGTAAGGTCAAAAGTTCAATGTTTGCTGTGCCCATCGGCCAAATCACCGATGTTGGTTTTATGTATCTATCCTGGAATGTTTTTGTTGTATTTGTTGTTATGTTGTATTTAAATGATTGATTATAGAATTCCCATATTGAACAAATTAAATAAACACCACAACTTTCTTGGGGGTGCTATGGCTATCCTAGGGGAAACTACAGCAGCCCCTAGCCCCTCCCTGGCCCCACCCATGTCGATGGGGATTAACCTAAATTGGAGCCAGCCTCTAGTGGCCATTTAAAGAACTGCAGTTTTGGAACTTTTCAGATTGAAATATCGTCTCTGCTTTGTTTAAATTTACAGCAACAGTGAAGCCAAAGAATCACTTATACTGTATGATATGAGTCAAACTCTAACCTCTACAGCGTCGACAGAATTTCATCTTCTGCTTTGCTCATGTTGCCATAGTGAAGTGTTCCAGCAGTGCTTTTTGTCTGCTCTGTTTCAAGCCTGGAGGAACAAAGTGTGATAAAGGCAAACTGCTTATGGTTCCATCCCTCAGCCCTGTCCTGCCTCACAGCTCGGATTTTATCAGCTTCTATGGACACAACTAAAGAAACACTGAGAATGGATCAGAGTGAAGCTTTATCTGAGGACTTTATGAAGAATAATGTAGATGTGAAAATGATCCTTTACATCCGAGGCCTTTGTCTGAGCTGCCTTTAAAACCATCATTTATCCAGATTTTAATAAGCACGGCACCACACACTTACTCACACACGCATTATGGCTGTGACCTTTCCTGATAACAGTCCGATGGCTATCTGCTGACCTTGCTGTGTTAACAGTTTGTCCGCTAGCTGCCCCCCCGTTGTTCTCAACTAATGGAAACCTTAATGTCATCATCCTTTAATGGGAGACGGAGAGAACAAAACAAGACAGAGGGAACACAGTGTATGAGAGCTAGAGAGAGAGAGAGAGTTACTGAAGGGGTAAGAGTGTGTGAAATGAGACGAACACTGACTGAGAGATAACATCATAGGCTGAGTTGTGAAAGTGAACACTGTTTGAAGTCTATTCCAAGAAGACAAAACCTTGCAGCAAAGGATGCAGCTGTATCCAATTCTTGATGAAATGTAACACACTTGACCACCTTTGTAGTTGTTGCTAATATGGGATTGTGGAAGCTGCTCTTTGTTAAAGGACTTTTCTGTTAATGCCTGTGGTGTATTTAAAGTACATGCAATGACTGAAAGCCTTTTGGGTAAAACCAATGAAAACAACGCCTGTGAGATTAGCTGGTCAATGGTGTGGCTTAGCTATAAAGCTTATGACCCCGATGACCGTTTATAACTCAAGTGCAGAAAGAATGGGGGAGGGAGGTGTTTAAAGGAACACAATACTCATTCCTGATTGGATAAGGTTTAATTAATGTCAGGACTTATTGATGAAGTCGAGTTCAGATAGATTTACAAGGATATTTTGTAGCTCCGTCTTTTAGTGTTTTTTTTTTTTCTTGTGTCATTCTAACCTTAAAAGAACAAAACAAAATAAACACATTGTTCTCTTTATGACAGCTTCTTTTACCAAGATAAACTTTTGTTTATGTAACCTGAAATATGGAGCCTCCAGAGGGTTGAATCTTAAAACACAGGCCTGCAGGGAAAACGGAGCTTTTGCAAATAACATCATAAGCCTGCATGCAATTTTTTAAGTGTGTGCGTGTGTGCGTGTGTGCGTGTGTGTGTGTGTGTGTGTGTGTGTGTGGGGGGGGGGGGGGGGCTTTTTTAACATAATCTTCCCTTTTCTTTATTTGTTTTCCTTAGGCCTGAGATATTTTTGCAAACAAATAGCTGTGCGGTTCTTTACACAGATGTCACATATATTTGCAGAGTAAGCAGGTTGACCAGGTGCATCACAGCACCTTTCACGCGTAAAATCGACCTGTGATTGTGATTGGAGGTTTTTTTCCTACGAACCTGGTCCAAAAATACCACTAATGTTTTTACGATTTTGTCATGGGGCCGCAAAGGAAAGAAAGATGAAAACGTGTGCCTTTCTGGAGAGCCGGTCCCAGGGGAAATGTATGACTTTTAAACGCAAGGAAATCACATGCCGATAATAAGTGTGGATTCTATCCATAAAAACTGTAACTGCAAATGCATGCGGAACCAGCCATCAGAAAATGGAAATGTCAGAAGACACAGAAAAGATGGAAGTGACAGACTGCCCCTGCTGACGCCTCATCATATTGAGGCAAACACAGGAACGGAGGGAGGTTTGTGGACAAGTGGATGTTCGAAAAACGCAACTTGGGAGACAGATAGTAGGAAATTCAATTTGATCGTAATCTGATGTACACATTGTACTGTTTGTGAGTTAAATTAGATTTTAGATTTGTTTTCTATGTCCCTCCATCCAGCCCTTACTGTATTAGAGCGGGGGATTTATCTGCAGAGATCTATGGTTGTGTCTGATTGAAGAATCGTGCTGTGGGAATAGTGGGCAGATGGTAATCTATCAAAGAGGAAACAAAATGTTTTATTTCATGTTCTGTCGCAGAGGCTCTGGAGAACAAGCATCTTATTTTATTCTCAATTATAAAACCACTAGCTCATGGAAACACTGTTGTCTTTATGACCAGCGTAAGCAAAAAGTTTGAGAAAGCCGGACACTTCCTTAGGATGTCTTGAGCGTCACTTGATATTGAAGGTCCTGTTTCCTAGGCCTCTAACTCTTTAAAGTGTTTTGGTATGAGTGTCACGATTTTGTGCATGCTGGAGATAAAAGGCAATCAAAGATCCTCATCCAGGTGGCGGTAATCTGCTCATAACTGTCTGCTAACCGCTATTTAACAACCAACGAAGAAGAAGAAGTAGAGATAACAAAACAGACAAAGAAGAACAAGGAAGAGTGACATATGTGACAGGTTAAAAAGCAAGGCACTAATAGATTAAATGATCTGTAGTGTGATTTCTTGTATAGATACATTTGAATATCTATTCAAATGTGAAAAGACAGTTAAAAGTGTTAAAAGAATGTTAAACATGTGATTTACTTGATTTTCTTTTTGTTAGAATTGAGATAGATCTGTGATCCACTGTGTGAGACTATCTGGGATCGATTGGTTTTGTCTCCGCCCACATACCAGGAGAATTCGCACTGTTTTCCTCATTCTTCGAAACGCCCTTGATGAGGAATCAGATCTCTTGTGATTATTAGCAACATGACACGGCAGCACTACAAACGTCCCTCCGTCTTTCAAACGGTGGTGAGGAGCGGTCAGCTTCGCAGTGCGGTAGAACAGGTTGAACGTTTTCATGAATAGAAGACGACTTCACCTGCTAGGCAAACAGCAGCTGGGGGTCCAGGAGGGAGCAGTGGCTCAACCCCGCCCTCTCAATGCATTTCATGACTGCAGACGTCAGGGCCACGGGGCCTGGAGTCATTCATTCCGGTGATGGAGGGTTTCTGGGGGACGGGGGACCTGCATGATGGTGGAGCTTCCGAAGCTTGAGGGCACTTTCTACGGCTCCAGTGTGTTGAAGATCTTGCGCGCCAGCTGCTCAGCACAGACTCTCAGGCAAGGAGGGAGACACACCGTCTGGTCCTGGAGCATTCCTGATCTTCTGTCTCTGAAAGAGCTGACGCACATCCTCTTCACAGAGCCTCTGTGCAAGTGAGAGAAAGTTGTCAAGCATGGAAAAGTCAGTCAAAATTGTAGAGCTCTGCATAGTCAGAAATTTGGCTTGATCTTTGTCACTGACCTGAGTAGAGACCATAGACTGTAAATAATGGTGGACGAAGCCCGAGGGACGTCACCCATCTGTTACTGCAGGGGGCTTTTGCAGCCTGTATGGATATCACAAGGCTATAGACTACAGACTGCAGCAGGAGTCACACAAGTTTTATGAACTGTGTGACATGGACATTTTAAGGGACACTCAGTTCCACACAAATATATTCGTAACATTTTGAGAACGTTTTACTTTACCATTAGATAGAAGGGAGAGATTGAATAAGGGCTTGAACCCACGGTGTTGTGAATACAAAAGCAGTGTTTTAAACATTGAGGCCACCTGGAATCTCAAAACTAACCTTTACATCACTCTCTTGTTTCTGCTCCGCCTGCTGCCTGGCCCACCTGGAGGGAAGAAAAAAAACAAAAACCCAACAAAACAGAATTCTGTCCCTCTTGACTGCATCCAAGGGCAGCCAGGACAAATCAACCGGCGTAAACCTCAGCCGTGCACTCTGTTCACTGTTCCCCGTCTAAATTCAAATCAAGAGCCAAAAGCAGAGGAAAATGTGATGGGCTGAGTGTGGAGGTAGTGCATGTGGGCAGTGAGAGAGGAGTGATGGAAATTCTATGTTAAAAAATAAAGAAAGAAAATGACCCGTTTCTATTTTCACTGACAAGCTCTCTCTCTCTCTCTATTCCTTTTGTCTTTGCCTTTTTTTTAAACACGTGCACATTCATTCAATCCTAAACGGTTCTCCTCTATTAGGTAGTTTCCTTCTGCTCAGCGACCCTCGCTGTGTGAATGCTCCTTCCACTCGTACGTGTCAGATGGTTTTGTCACACTGTTGAATTCATTTTCTTTTACCATGGTTGAAGGCTTCATGTCAGACAAATTTACACTCTGGTATTTGCCCTGGAGTTGCTCGTTTAGCTTTCCTGGCATAGCAGTATTTATTTTATTTATTTTTTTGATAAATGAAAAATGTTATTTTGACTGAGAAATGAAATTTGACTGACATGTTAGATGTTTCTTTTTCAGGTTAATACAATTTGATTTTTAAGAACTTGTAAATAAAAGATGTTTGTGTTTATCTGCAAAGGTGAAGTACAAGTGATGCAACTGAATGCAATGATAGTTGAAGGTAGCCGGTGAATCTTCTGTCCTCCTTTTCGGCTCAAAATGTTTTCATATGGCAATCAAACAAATCTCAATTCTTCATATCTGACTTTAGCTCTGACACAACAACTCAGTAAGCATGAAGGAGACGGAGACGTATCTAAAGACCTCCGCTTTGAGACCAAAACAAACAGATGTCAGATTTTAAATCTCAAAAAGGCACAGCAGTGGAACAAGTGAGCTAGCTTTGATTGACTACACTCAATGCTGGTTGGAGATGCACTCGCCCAATGAAGGAATCATCTTCATTATGAGAGACCTGACTTGACCTCATTTCTGTGCAGCAGCCCCCTATCCTCAGTCATGCTCTGCAGATTTTAAACCAACATTTGTTGCTATGTAAGAGGCTGTCCTCCCCTCATTAGACTTTGTGAGTCATGTGCTCTGCAGACGACGGGCATGTATAAAAGCAGTGTCCACAGCAGCACATAAACAGCATATTCAAAAATAAAATCCGGCCTTATTTGCAGCTATTTTACATTCTGGGCCTGATGCCTTTGTCAAGTGGCTGTGGAGTAGTTTTCATGCAGTGATGCTGTGCAGTCAGAACAAAGGGCTAATGACTTCCTCTCTACCACTGGGTTCCTGTGTCAGCAGGACTGGCATTATAATAAAAAGTTGCGAAGGTAGTAGCGGCATGAAGGCTACTTAAGTAACTTTGCTTTGAGCCACGTTATTGTTCTTTTTCATTTTTTTGCAGTTTCATATAATGACAGTGTGAAGAATATGTGGAACAGAGCGAGTGAGCCGTCTGCATCAATTATGTTTATCTTCTGCTCTCTACCTGCCTCACTGCGTGTATAATTGGCTGCAGATGAAAACTTGCAAATTGGTGAGATAATTATGGGTATTGTGGTTGACTCAATTCCTTGAGTGACTTCAGATCAAGTTTTCTGTGCAAAGCACCAATGTAAACCGAGATAGATTTGTTTGATAGTGAGAGAATTGGTTTTTGAAACGTCTGACTTCTCAAGGTACTCAGGCAGTTTTCAATTAGATTAGAATTAGTAATGCTTCCAGCTTTGAATTGTGGAGGTTTACTTTTCAGCACTTCTTCTGTTTGATAAACAGGTTTGTGTTGATGGTTGCATTCCTGGGTACCAGCTGCAGGGTCTTTAGCTGGGCGCCATGCTTCGATGATGCTTCACACCATTAATTCCAGAATATCTCAGGATGGTGGAGAGGACGCCTCTCTGCCGCTCGCTGCAGCTGGATTCAGATCATCTGCTGTCTTGCTCAGTGGCTTCTTGTCTTCTCAGAATGTGCGTCTCTTTGAAGCCACAGCCTAAAACGTTCCTTTTCTGCTTCTTCAGCTCTTCTGTGACCTTTTATATACAGTATAGAGCAACACACTGTTCAATTCATCCACCATCTACTTATCTGGGACTGAAAGGAAGTGATCACCATCGAGTTTCTAGAAAGCACACCAGACCTTTATTAACATTTAAAAACAGACCACACTTATAGTAAGTGGAAAATAACTGCCAAGATTTGTGTTGCTTTTCCAGCTGACAAAATAACCACTTTAGTCACAGTTCTGTAGTAACACAGTAAATGTACAACAGTTGACAGATGTCATTATAGCTGTGAAAATGAACAGTGCCTTAAATTCTCAGTAGCTACAGAATGTCAAGGCACTGCTACTTTAAAACTAGAATTTATTGGCAGTCTCTTTCAACATAAACAATTACACTCTCATTAAACTCTGGTTAAGGTGTAAAATGTTTTCCCAAGCTTATCCACGTTTCCTGCTCATGCCTCTTTCTCATAGTTAACCGTGTCGAACACACTCGGGCCAAACGAAATCCTCCCGAGAGTCATGCCAGCCTTGTGAGTCATTTTTGAGTGCCTCGATCGACACAGACAGAAGGGAAAGGTGGATCTGAGTTCAGTGACCACTTACACACGACTCACTAAGTATGCTCACACCACTGTCTCCCCTCCTGCACCTTCGACTCTAAGCCTGATTGTCTTCTATTTGTCCGAGCACAAGATGGGTGACGGAGTCATTACTATGCCAGCGTGAGCTCAGTCTCTGCTGTGCCAAACAGAAATGCATTGGCTTTGACATTTTTCTTTGAGCAGGAACTCCTCTGGATGAAACGCTCTGGTGATGAACACGGCCTCTGTGTGAGCAGCTCACTCGACACTGACTTTGTCTCAGCTGTCCTTCTGCTTATTGGATTATTGACTGGTCTTCACACTGTGCCGTGGTCCCTTTTTCGCTCTCATATATCGTACAAAAGCTGACACTACCTCTGAGGACACAGAGGTCAAGTCTGTCAGTCTTTGTTGCCTGATTAACTCCAGTGTTTTTTCTATCAATAATTATTTTATTTTGAAAAATGAAAATGTGCTGCTTTGTTGTAACGTCTTGGCTGCACAGCGGTGTTATGTGACTGCCACCTCCTCTCATTTTTTAAAAGTGTGCTCTATTTCATTTTTTAGTGAAAATTGAAAGTTGGAGAGGTGAATTAATTCTATTCTATATTTTCTGAGCTAAATACACAATTACATTTTTTTTTAAAAACAGGCTCCCTGAACACTGTTTGGAGCTATAAACCAGGAGAGTTACAGCTTAGTGTTGTGGGCCACCATTACTTCTCGCTTAGCATTTAATCTTGAAACAATTTTCTAGGGACACAATTTCCCCCTAAAGACATTTTGTGTGTATAGAGTTATCAACATATGACACAAAATCTGTACATTTGTCCAGCTTTCACATTTCAACTCTAGTGCGCTTTTAAAGTCAAGCCCAATTTTTCACCTTCTGCTGGAGGAAATATTGTATTTATTAAAATCTCTCCATGCTTCTGTTAGTTTAAGGCAATCATTTAAAAACTGAAGATAGACAATTGTGTAGTTAAAAACCCCTCAGTGAACCATGAATGCTAGTTTTCAGATTGTAATAAGAAATAAGGTCGGAAAGGCCTCCGATCGATCAACTGAAAAATAATTTGACTCTTAACATGTTTCCTATTTCATCTGGAAAAACATCTTCTCCTCTTCTGCTCATGAAGAAACGACAATGTTCCGTCTAGCTGTAATGCGATTGGCTGTTTTTAATACAGCTATAGCACACCCTGGTTGGTCATCATTGTTATTGGAAAACATCCTGTCCTCATATCAAACAACTCACTGTGATGGGAGAGAGACTGTCAAGTGAAAATGCCTTCTTTCAAAAAAAAAAAAAAAAAAAAAAAAATGAATATATGGATGTGTGTGTATTGCTGTTGCCATGGGAATAAGAGGGGCAAAGCTGTATTGTACGAACCCTTTCTTGTAAGAATGACATTGCCAAATATAGAAGCAGAGTAAAGTCTTTGTGTTGTTTTTCTTTCTTTGTTGTTTTAGTTCAGTCGCTGGTCAAGATTTGATTTTTGATGAAGTGATGCCAGAGTGGGGAAACAAGAAAACATTCAAGTGTGTAGCTCAGTAGATACACACTTTTAATGTCGTATGAGCATTCATATATTTGGTATCTTTTTGTCTCAGTTATTCTGTTTTAAACGAAGGTTAAGCGTTAGTTTCTCAACCCTATGGCTTATTCTGCTTTGTTCATTAACTTATATGTAAGTCATATAAAAAATCATTTATATACACTTGACAACTTGAAATACTTTCCCCCCCCTCTATACCTTTTCAATCCTGGTTTTGACTTTAGACTTCAGGTAAGAATAGAATATGGTCCTTCTGCTTCACATTCAAAGTAGACATTGATCTGATTGATGTTTACTCACAACTCAACAGAGACCTGCGAAAACGGCACAGCACTGCCACCCACGCACGCTAGCAGACTAGCCGTGTTTTGATGATAGCCACAGCTTGTCATTTATCACAGAAATGTTGACCC
This sequence comes from Symphodus melops, assembly GCF_947650265.1. NCBI lineage: Eukaryota > Metazoa > Chordata > Actinopteri > Labriformes > Labridae > Symphodus > Symphodus melops. Next base: position 13,707,756 of record NC_136697.1, on the reverse strand, counting down.
AACACTTTATTTGTAATACATACAAAACGGTAAAACATAGTGATGTTTTGACCGGTGTAGTCTCAAGGGTGTGTAACTCTTAACTTAGTGTGTCAGTTATCATGTTGTGAATTCACTTCTGATATGACTTAATATACAGTAGTTAATAAAGCCAGATGATTTCTGAACATTTTTCAATTTCTAAGCAGAAATATTGAGGACACCTAACTTGACCTAAGTATCTAAATAGCCAGCAGATTAATTGAATGGCCAGAATTAAACTCTGACTGAGGTGTTGTTATGCCACAGCAGGAACCTGTTTTAATATGACATAAAGGGTTCTTACAAAGCCTGCCAGTTATAGCTCAGTTCTTGTCATCTGTTTAGCTCCGTGTTATTCAGCCTTTGTGACATATGGACCTCGAGGTTCCTCCAAGTGAAGATCCTTAGATAACTGTAATTATTCTCACTGTTCCACCTCTTCGGTGTCTGGGATTCCTTTACCTTTAGCCTCCCTCTCTTTCTTTCATTTCTCAGACTGTCTGTGCTGTTGGCAGTCGTTTCCTCTCTCGGCAGCTCCCTCAGCTCTCTGAGCAGCCAAACAACTTCAGAAAACTGCCAGGAGAGTGAAATCTCACTGGGAGGTGTGTGAATGTGTCATGAGCCTTAGTGGAAAGGAATCACTGTTTATGATCAATGTTATCCTGGCCATGAAAGTTTGATGACATCCGTCAGTGCTCGGGCACAACATGTTCACGAGAGTTAAGGCGTCTGAAAAATATGTTCCACTGTATGTGGACGTAAATCATTCTTTTTAGTTGGAGGCAGCAGACATGTTACAGCTCCATATAGACCACCCTGCTGACAAGTGACGAGTGGGGTTAGAGATCACTGGAGGCTGGCTTTTCTTACTGTATCCATATATTAAGTCCTATAATATTCTGTTTTTATATTATTATACATTTAATATTATAATAGAGAAGACATATATTAAAAGACATATTTTATGATATACTCACTTTTTCAATAACATCTTGGAATACATGATGCTCATTTTCTTTACTGAAACACTGTATTCCATAAAAACAAACATTTATTTGTTTTTTTCTTTTGAGACAAAGAAGTCAGAGGTGCGTTCATCTCCTTTCATTATTTTCATTGCAGCAGTCTGGAGTTATCAAGCAAACACCCTCCGCCTGATAAACAGAGCTTCGAACTTGTACCACTCTGCACTGTCTAACTCTCTGACCGTGGGGAGTTGAACTTCAACGGGTGATCTGAATGTTACGACCTGTGAAATAGATTTCTTTGTTTCCAACAACTGGGGGATTTAAAAGTTAGTGACGACTGAATTCAAATAAATATCGTATCTTAACAAAAATTAAAACCCTGTTTTGACCAACCAACCCCGCTGACTTCACCAGAATACATCTCTGTACCATCAAGCAAAAACAACAAGTGAAACAAGGTTTAGGGTCAGGGTTAAGTTTTTAATGGCTAGATCACCATAAAGCTCCTGTGAGAAGATGTCACATTGCATCAATCTTGGCGACTAAGCATTCTTTAGTTTAGTTTGCCGAGTTTGTCTTATGATCAAGGATTTATTTTTTTTAATGAGAAAAAAAAAAGGATCATTTTTGAACAGGCACACTTGTTAGGATTATAACACTTTACTTGTTGTGAATTATTTTAATGGCTCAGCGTTTGGCAGTGGCAGCGTTACCAGGCATTAAGTAAGCAAAGAAAAAATTCATTTCAGTTTTGATCGCAGTCTGTTTCATAATAAGTGTAAAACTCCTGACAGCTGATTTGTTCAAATCTAACAGGATGTTCCTGAAAGTGTGCTGTGTTATAGCTGCCTTTTACTTTCAGCAGTATATAAACAGACACATTTTGACAAAGCTGTCAGAATATGCTGCATCCCCATCTTTAGTATCATATTCCCACAAAAAGTATGTTTTTTTTTGTGGGGAGGGGGAAGAGTTGTAGCCGTGAAGTGTGCTGTTGTTCAACTTCCTTCCTCTCTGCCTAAACGGATCAACTCCCCTCAGAACATGTTGTCTATCCTGATGTGCTGTCTCAGATCCTGTAGCACTCAGCCTGAGGCAGAGAAAACACCTGCAAAGCCACCACAGCTGTTGAAGAACAAGTCAGTGTTTTTTTTTTCTTCCTGCTGCTGTTTCAGCTTCACTTTTTTTGTTTTTCCTCCTTATTTTGTGGTTACGCCTCTCCGGTATCGAGGCTATAGCCTCTTCTTGACAACCATAACTCTGCGAACACAGCGAGTGGCAAAACCACAAAAACATCAATAACACAGTGGAAAATGTTGGGATGTTTATAACGGAGTCACGGCGAGTGTTTGTGAAATAAATCTCACCTTTGTTCGTAAAGCTGCAGGCTTTTTTTCCCTTCTTCTTTATTTCCCATTGCATTTTGGACAAGTTCATGTGCAACAATAATCTGAAATAGTGGAACATGAAGCAAAGGGAAGCATTTTCTCTTCCTTTCTGCCTAACTGGATCCAGTATTAAGGGCCTGTCATTGGCTTGTGCTAATTTATCTTTCCTATGTGTATCTGGCATTATGAGTAATGACACTTTCACGCTTTTCAGCTCCCTTGATTACTTTGGCCCCCGCCTTGCCTCCTGCATGCCATTCTTATGCCGATGACATATCCGTTCAAATGTAATGCGTACAACTTTGACAAAGTCGAATGTGCGACAAGACTGGAGGCGGTTCAGATGATGCTGGCTTGGTGAAGCTGAGGGGCTGTGGTCTGAATATTTAGGGCTTTAAAGCCATGGCACATATTTCTAAAAGCTTTGTGGTCACATGTTATAACGTTGTCTATTCGTACTCTTCTTCCTTGAATCCCACAATGGCAGTTTTCTGTCCGTCGAATCCTTTCTTACTTACAATAAAAGCAGAACAATATCAAAATTCCTCTCAAGACAGGGATAAAATACAAGATAAGATAAACTTTATTGATCTACAAGAGGCAAAACAAATCCCCGGTGAGAGCAGCTACAGTTCCATCACCTAACAGTTTGGATTTAAGATTCTGTTATTACATGGGGAAAAAACATGGGCACATTTCATTTATTTTTTGTAAAGAGGAAAGAAAAGGTAGAATGCATTTAAAAAAAAAAGAAGAAAAAAGAAACCGAATTGGATGTTTCATACCTTTTAAAGATAATCTGCCCTTTTCATGGCTATCACTGGGCCTGTGCAGCACGCCGGTGTGTGTAGCTCTCTGACTGGCTGCTGGTCAGCACCCGGGTCTTTCTTGGTTCGGCTCCAGAGATGAATGCTGCTGGGGAAAGCCTGATTAGTGTTACTGACAGCTCATAGATCTTACCAGGACCCAGCCTCCCTCCCTGCCTCTCCTTTGTCTCTCTAACTATCTCTGTCTGCACACACCGAGGCCAGCGTGGGTGCTGCTTCTTGGGGAATTTATATCAAATTGATAAATATTAGGTATCAAAGTAGTTTGATTGTGTTTATTTATTCATTTATTTTTTAGATTTGTGAGCTGTTGTGGTCCTTCTCCACAAGACGTTGTCATCCCATCTCATGTTTTCTTCTAGGCAAATGTACCTGAAGGGGGGGAAAAAAAGGTCCTTATAATGAAGAACAGGACATGGAAGGAATCTGTGCCGCTATCTTTTACGTGGAATAACTGCCTTGTGTGCGACAGGTCAGAGACTCCAATGTAATCGCCTGGAGCAGGAATACTTAGCTGCGTGGGGGAACTTCCTCACTGTGCACGGCTTAACCACAAAAGCCTGTGTTGAGAAGATGAAATACTGGCACTGAAACAACATGTCCTGGATCTATGAACCCCCTTCTTTTGGCTTACAGTGATTTGTGGGATCCAACAATGGGTTCTGCACCAGGACGCTATAAATAACTGAGATAACAGGAACATAAAATAGGTATGCAACAGCTGTGATCGTTAGCCTTTTGTTAAATTCGCCTACATTTTCTCCGGAAAAAGCTGGAATTTACCAACACGTTTGTGCAATGTGTCATTGTGTAGTACCATGTAAAGCTCTCATTATTTTAGGGTAATAATCAAACAAATGTAAACAAGGCATTATTCAAGGGCCAAGCCTACAGAGAGGCTATACAAAGAGGTGCGTGTGTATCTCACACACGTTGCACTTTTATTACAGAGATAAAGGCATTATTAGTCTGTGTGTATTCTCTTCTGTCTGAGTGTGAGGCATCCTCTGTTGCAGGAAAGGACCTAATGGTGCTGCTCTTATCTGCCGAGGCACTTAAGGGTCAGGGTGGTATGGATTAAAGGTATCAGTGTGTCTACTTAAGATAGAGCAGAAGATGAGTGTCTCCTATCGCCTGACACTAGCAGCTCAGGCCTGTTGCTATGCCAGATCTGTTTTCTTTATCGTTCTTCTTTTTCCTTGTATTCCTTGCAGCCACTTGACAATGAATGATAACAGGATCAGCTGCAGCTGCAGGATGTGAAGCAGTTCAACAGATTTTGGACGTTTTGCTCCTGTATTATTTTTCCGATGGTTATTTCTTCACTTTAAGGTTTAACAAGTTATTCTGTCTCAAATCTTCATCATTAGGGATAACCACTCTCCCCTCCTGTCTGGAGCTAACCCTGCACATTCTCCCCCACTTTCAAATCTTATACCTTCATCTTCCCTTTCATTGACCACGGTAGCCGTTTCCCTCTGACATGACACTCAGCGTAGGGAGCCAAATGCTCTTTCCCGTCGTAGAGCTCTAATCCAGGATTTATGTATCTACAAGTGTAGAATATATAATGAAATAATCGGATTTAAAAGTTTCATATTTTGAAGAGAAAATATTAAAGATATCAACAATCAACAATGAAAATACAAAGGAACAGATGGAAAAGTTTAAGATTACGCATAATATCAAATTGTCTTTTTGATTTTTAGATAAAGTGTTGTTAATTATTCTGATGTTTGAAATTCTCTTAGTGACAACCTTAAGTCACAGCACGACGATGACAGAAGGCGACTTGAGCTCCCTATCCTCAGTGTGACGTCGGTGGGAATTTTCCTTTATCTTGCCATCTTTGCCAATCTTAAACTTCACTCCCATGTATATATTTATACCTATTATAATGAAACATACACACTTTAATAAACTTGTATATGCTTTGCTAATGGGCCCACACACATAAATGAATAAAACATCTCTCCACAAAGAATCAACAACATTTGACAACTTTTATACAGGTAGGCATTGTGTTCTGTTTAACATGTTGTTCCTATCAAGCCTTCCCCCTGCCAGCTGATTACTGTTGGTTCAGTTTATCTTCACCTGCCAGTCACCCTCTGGGGCTTCTGGGAATTCCATCATACCACGGCAAAAACAACAAACACAGAAATAATACTCACAGTCTCCCAGAAACAAACACCCTGGGCTGTTGCTGAAATGACTGGATAACCACCAAGAGTTACATGGTCTATTTAAACTCTATCAGTCAATAGTCCATCACCCCTGCTCTATCTACCATGGTGGTTTGGACGTGGCCCCGGGCCTTGTGTGTGAGACTGAGTGAAGAACCACGACTACACATCGAATGAGCTGATGTAAAAGAAAGAGGCAGACAAATGGAGACAGAGCAGTGGAAACTCTGAAATATTTATTAACAGATAAAGAAAATTGTTTTCCAAAAGTGAGACCATCATTTCTGTCTTAAGGACTCCACACTGGTCATGTACCAACAATATTTATCTCCAGAATGTTGTGGATCACTGAGACTTACACCACACACCAGGCAGGTGTAGAAATGGAAACTTTTTTTGTTGTTGCTGGAACGTAAATGCACATTTTTTTCCCTCAGACATCAAAGTTTTTTTCTGGACAAGACACTAAACCTTAAATTATTTCCAGTGCATAGACAGTACCAAATGAATGGATAAGCACTGTTGGCACAGTATTGAAAGGAAATAAGTTATTCATGACTTCACCTGTTTTGCTAGTGAAAGTAGACAATGATTTAGTAAGTCATGACCTTTTCACCTGTCTGGTAAGTTCACACATACAAAGACAAATGAAGTTTTGAGAATTGTTTCCAATACATTGAGGGGGCGGAGCTTCTAAAAAAAAAAATCACTGAAATAAAGTTTATTTGTTGGAGATTCAGGGGCTGATTATTAATCATAGACTTTATAGAAGGAGATGAAGAAGCCACATTGAGGTAACCCACTGGTTTGTCCTCTACAATTTCTAAGCCGTCTTACCATCTTAAACGTTATTAAACACATGTGGTTATTTTTAAAGGACAGGGTGGATACACATCTCTACTTTGACCTAATGCATGTCAGCAACTTTACTCTGAATTGTATCATTATTTACAAAAGCCTTTAAGTGAATGTTATACGAGGTAATAAGAAGAAGTAGCATTCTTTTCTCTTATGGTTTCAACCTTTTTTATTTGCACGACCCTTTCAGTGAGAACGCATCATGTGAGGGCAACACTGCATGCTTCCCATCTGAGCAATCTAAGTCCACTACTTAGACAGAGACGGAGATCGACAGTGTTGTCCAGAATGTCGCTCCTCCTTCATAAAAGGACGAGGAAAGGTTCTTTGAGGATACAACTATTTCTCATGTAGGGATAATTGCGCCCGTCTGACCTGTGACGGCATATTTAATGTGGTTATGAGGGTAAATCTGTTTAAAGGTTTATTGAGTAAAGTCAGCAGTTCTGAAGAAATAACAATATTTACTCAAGAGATTTCACCTTTCATGAGAACAGCACATTATAAATGTATTTAATGAGAGTATCTTCCTGTGCAGTTTATTGATTGCACCTCTTGTAAGGGAAGGTGTAGCTTCAGGATGTACCCTGAAAAGTAATATTAGAGCCTTTTTCAGACCTTACAATGTTGTTCTGATTGGCTCCTGGCTCTTTAGAGGACTCCATGGTGGAGATAATTTCCTGTTCATTTTTGTCCACTGTTGGAGCAGACTTTTAGCTGTAATTGAATCAGACATCTTACAGCCGAGGAGAGACGTCAGGCTCGTTTCAATCCATTACTGCAAAACAGCACATTTTAAAGACATTAGACATTGTGATGAAAACACTTAAGCGAGGGGCTGCAAGAAGCTTGGTGAGGGCGGCAAAAAGAGCACCCCCCCACCCCCCCCAACTGTCATTCTTGAGTCTTTCCAGCTCACTCGTTCAAGTGACATTTGATATAAGCCTTCACCGGGAATCCAGGGAAAAAAAATCCCACCAAATTGACAGGCTGACAACAACACCTGTTAACCTGATCCCACAGACAGGTAGAGAGAAGGGAAGAAAGACACGGTTAAATGGGTTTAGATGGCAGATTTGCTGCAGCAGACAGTGACAGATAAAAGATCTAAGACAGAAGGTGGGAAAAGTTAGAGCGAGTCAGACTTGGAGTCGACGAAAGCGAGATGTGAGTCAGCGCCAAATGAGGATAAGAGGAGCAGCAACCACACACCTGTCTGCCAAAGTACAACTGCCATGACTGGAGGAGATCGACTGATTATATCTCTCTTCCAGCGTTCTGTCGTGAATGTCCAACTTAACTGGCAGTGCAGAAAGACTTTCAAAAGACTATTGTCAAATAATAAAGGACAAATCACCAATCCTGCTGTTTAGTGATACTATGGATGTTGCTTTAGCTAACATGTGTTCTACCTCTGAGCAGAGACTTTGAGGGTACTGTAAAAAGTGCTGCCAGTGATTTTTTTTTGTTTCTAATAAAAGAAAATGATAAGTGCTGGCTGAGCCTGCCAAGGTAGACGGTTGTACATTGGTCTTTGCTGATAAAAAGCAAAGGAAAGAAAAGAGGAGATAAAAGGTTCACAGATCTCCACTACCTGAACTCAAACTGGAACCAGTTATTGGAACTCATTCCCATGATCCCATCCAGTGGGACAAAAAGTAACAAGTGGATTCATTGCTTTATTCATTGTTTGGGCTTGGTTTATTTTGAAAAAGCTGGCTGCATTATGTCAATATTTGTGATTCACATATAATACGATGAGTGAAACCCCAGGAATACTTCATAATTACCGATAACTCTACGACATCATTAGAAAATTGTACAGGAGTGTCATACATTATTCATTCCTGAATTGATAGTTAGATGGATTTTACTGAACTTTTTAAACATGAAACAAAAAATACCAAATTACTTTTCTGAAGGACTGGTGTGAACACTTCACCTTGTTTTATCTTATGTGTTTGTTTTTCTTGTCCTTGGAGATACCACATGGGTGTTAAGAGTAATCCTCCCACTTTAAGTTGTGATTGAGTGGATGAGCTGTGGTTTATTTTCCAAATGATTTGTGGGATTATATTATATTATGCATTATCTAAAGTATAATACATCAGTGTTGGTTGTTTTGAGCCATAGTGCTTGTGCCATCATTTTATTGTGAGTGTGTTAAAAGGTATGGATGGGTATCAGTGATAATGATAATAATTATGATAAAGATGCCTGTGTTAAGTCATCCAATGGTTAAAATGAGTATCAACAAAGAGTGTTTTAAAGTTACTCATGCTTAAGTCATTGTCTGATCTTGTTACATGCACATAACAGTAGTTCCAGCTATTATGCACTGTTTGCATTTTATTTTCTTAACTCTGTAATCTGCATATTTTAACAGTGTGGCTTTTAAATGAAACCTTGATGCTGACAGTTAGAATAGGAAGTGCACAGTCCTTGCTGATGTGGAGTGATAATAGTATGTATTGTGTGTATGCATTGGGAAATTATATTGGGAAATGCAATGGACTGTTGACGGCAGTAAATAGATTTGCCAACATATTCTGAACTGGCATGTCCAATTTGCTGTTTTGTCACTTAGGTCTTCTGAGGTGCCATTTAATTTGTCCCCAGCTTTTAAGTCTGCCTAAAATGTCAATATTCTCCCTCCGTTACTACATTTTTTAAACTCTGCTTTACAAAACGTAGAGTAAAAAGCGTCACTGAATATATAATCAAATCTTGGCATTAACAAGAGGAGGAATCTGTCAGTTCAGCCAGAATTGACAGATCAATGTGGAATTTTTATTTGGACATGGAGCAGATTGCTGTGAAGTGATTTGAAATGCATGCAACAGGTAGATTCTTCATGACATGTGATCTTCACACGAGGCCCAAGCTCACAGAGTGGAACCATTTCTTATTCAATCCAGTCAGTCACACAATCATCCATCTCTCCTGCCTCCTGCTGCTTTCTGGTAATGGAGATATCACCTCCTCCCTCTTCTCTTCTCTCTCCTTGTTGTCCTTTTCCCTCCACTCCACCTCCACTTTCGCTCCTTTTCAAATCTGTCTGTTGTGGCTCTTTATCGGCCCACTCGGTGAAACTAATTGACAGTAAGCCAGCGCTAAGTGCACTCTGAATCTCCTTCTTTATTTTTTTTTTTGGACTGCCGAAACTAATCACAGCCATTGTTGGTTATCCAAGACACGCTCCCCCATTGTACTGTAAATCAGGGAATGATTCACAACGAGTATAAGTGGCATAAAAGAAAGAAAAACAAATAAGATTTATTATTGGACGAAATTCTGGGAGGCTGCTGAGTTTCTTTTAGCAACGCTCAATAATTCCTTACTGTGAACGTCAAGCTCTCTAAGGGCAACAATTGACATTTTGAGGCTCCCCGGGTGTCGTTCAGTTCTTGATTTGAAATGCCAAAGCGGGGTGGGGGGAAACATAATCAGGGAGTTAAACGATTTGGAATGTAGTTTTTAAGTGTAATGGTACTGATTATTTCTGTGCAAACTGCTGCTGATAAACATGGTGTTTCTGATCAATCGAGTGAGCAGACCTGCCGTCTGCTGTAAATGACATCAAAGCTCATGTCACTGTTTAATGCCAGCACGATGTTAGAATGATAATCTCTTTAAAGTGATCCTGCATATGAAAACAGATTCTATGGTTGGTGTTTGAAGGGATCTGGATTTGTAGTCCTGGGTCATATCATGCAATAGTGTTTCTGCTGGCATGGGCTCAACACAAGAAAAGAAAAATGGTGGAGATCAATGGAGGCAAGACCTCGTCACTGTAATTTAACACTGGAACTATCTGCTATCATCCAACGAAGACTTGATTAATTTCTTAGTCTTTCGCCCCATGTTCGGAGGCTACAGCTTCGTCAACAAATAGCCAATGGCTTCTTAGATTTAAAAAATAATAGTATCTATACCAAGCTGTTGAATGCCTTGTGTTTCTGTCCTTAAGTTCAAGTTAAATCTACGACCAGTTCAATTCAACTCAACTTTATCAGTCCTCTGTGTCAAAGGGACACAGAAAAATTAACGACAGTGCAAGGTAGAGTAATAACACGTAACGTTCTTGGGAATCGTAAATCCTAGCACATGATCTATAAACAAACAGCAGAGTGTGGAAGTCTTTTTCTCTGCTTTGGCTCACTTCAGAGTTGTTGTCATTTTCCATAACAACTCTACCCACTCACCCGTATTCTCCATAGGATTTAGCTGACTCTTCACATCCACCAGAATTAGGAACCTGCTGTGTTTCATCTCACACTCACGAGGAGATACATCACAACCACAGACCATTAACTTCCTGCCGTACATCTTTTCCTCTCTCTGTGATTATACGTATGTTTCTACCGCTTGTCTTCAGCACTCAACCCACCACGAGAATTTGCATTTGTTCTGAATAGATTCAAGCCAAAGCAGTCTAATCTGTAAACACATTCATTCATTGGCACAGTCTGTGCTCAGAGATAGCGAAATAACTCTGAAGTTACTTCTTTTCTGTCAATCTATAGATTGTTACATGTGCAAAATGTGTGATGCCAGTTAAACACAGTGATTACGTTTCTCTCTGCAGTAGGTTTAGACGCAGTCAACACCCCCACAGGAAAAAGGAAAGGAGGCTGCCATTTTTCCCAGAGCAATTAGCACACCCTACATATTTCATATTGTTGTTCAGACAGGAGATCGACCTTCGAAATGTTTTGATGAGATTGTGTGCAAAAGCCAAATAAAATAATAATCCCTGAAAACGAATTCTCTCCACAGTCTTGGTTGATGGAGATCAGAGTTTATAAGCCAGTTAATAAGTTAAGGAGAGAAAAAAAAAACAACACTTAAAAAATAACACGCAGCTCTGCCTGCAAATCTAACTGAACGAGAAGGAAGGTCTCTGGGAGAGAGCAAATGGGAATAATCATCTGCAACCTTGATCTGCTCAAAGTGCAGGACTAATACACAGCAGTCAATATGCCTAATTACTCTGTTCTCGCTAAAGGCATCTTATTTTTCAGCACTGAGACTGTTAAAGTCAGAGGATAGCTCACAGTACTCATTGACTTTATGTAAGGACTTTGTTCCTCTGTTCTCACTAGCATTACTGTTTGTGATTTTTAGTCGTCTACTGCTGTAGTTTCATCCCCTCTTGGTCATTTGCTGTAAATCATTTAAATGTTGTATTATATATGTCATGTGTCTTTGTGCTCGTCTCTAAACCCTCTGTTAAATGGGCTCTAAATGTTTTAAAATAACACATCATCTGGGAACGAAATCTCTATTTACACATTCTGTATATGAATACAGAATTTGTAGGCAAGTGTTCTGGTTTTCATTTAAGAGCAATTAAAATCATCCCCCAATGTTTTAGAGGTCTTTGGCTGCAGACAGACGAAAAGTGCGGGTAGAGAGAAAAGTGGTGGAATGCTCTCTCTTCTCGTGCAATCAGTGCCTTTCAATGATTTAGCCTTTATGTATCTCTATAAACCAGGGATGAGCATTTTTAGTACTTCTATATTCAAGTGCTCTCATTACCTTAGGAACCGGTTATCACTTCATTAGCGGGTTTTTTTTTACTTTAGAAAGAATGTCGGACATGGACTTCCATACTCGCTGCTCAAGCAACACATCTTTTGTCAACATTTTGAGTCAACATTTGCTTTAAACTGCCAATTATTCAGCATCGCATAAATTAGCAAGGCAGTGTTTATGAAAATTCACAATGAGACTCAGTTTTTTTTTTTTTTAATTTAGCCAATCTTATTTGAAAAAAAAAATGAAAGTAAGTAAGTTTGCATGTGAGATCAGGTGGTGAAATGTTGTGATTGGTTTTACTGCGAGCCAGTGGGAGTGGCTGAATCTGAAATGAAACAAGTAACAGTACTAACTGGAGAAGTAGATGTGAATGTTAAGGTCGTACTTATGGTGGACATTGATTGGTTGAGGGTTATACATTTACACCGACAGATCATGTCCTGCTGCCATGATGTTAGGCGATTTCAGACACAATAATGATATGTCTGCTCATGTGTCTGTTTTAACCCGAACCCTAACTGCTACTCATAATTTACTTTTTTAATAAGTGCCTGCCAGTTACATAGAAGGGTGAACCACTGTTATTCACTTTTTTGCCACAGAAGCAATTATCACCCCCTAACCGAACTCAATGGCTTTGAATCTGCAACTCACGTTAATTTATCAGCGTCATAAACACTTTCCCACGAGGACATGTCACTAGAAGAGACATGTCAGGAAAGAGATGAGTTCTTTTATCTGCCTCATTAGAAAAACACCAAGGATGTAAGATACTCTCTAATTTTGTGATGACTGTCATAAAACTTGGTCAGGGGAAGATCTCCTATTATATGTAGATGGGTGCTTCATGTACCCGTCCTCCTGGGATGGTGGACGGGACACCACCCTCTCATTCCCCTCCCACACAAATCTGTCACTAAATCTTTCACTGAAAAATATTTCCTGACTCTGGGCCATCACTGTCTGTCTCCATGGCAGTCACGTTTACTCTCGCCCTTTGACCTCTTGTCTTGACATTTGCCATGGAGTTCTGTCTGGGGTACCCAGCAAAGCCTTGGACAGGCTCCGATACAAAACTCAGCTGCCAGAGTCCTCTCAAGCACTAAGCCCTGGCAGCACGTCACCTTTTGCATCGTTCTGCCCTCTCTGTGTGTGTGTGTGTGTGTGTGTGTGTGTGTGTGTGTGTGTGTGTGTGTGTGTGTGTGTGTGTGTGTGTGTGTGTTTCTGTTGTTGCCTTTCTTAGACTTAGACTTAGACTTAGAATTCCTTTATTGTCATTCAGATTTGAACTTTGCAGTACAGATAAGAATGAAATTTCGTTGCATTAGCTCGATGTAGTGCAGGATAAAAGAGAGCAGAGAGTATTTACATAAAGAGTGTTGTATAATATACAAAATAAGGTGCAGAATGTTTGCATTTCTAAAGAAGGTGCAGATATAAATATAACATAAAAAAACAAGAGCTGTTGTAAGAGCTGTTTTCTTGTAAAATGTGTTTTATATGTTTTTTTACATTATTGATTCTAGTGGACAAAATTCCCCAAGGGAACATTAAAGTGTATGATGTCACATCGTCATCACTGTGTCCGAGCAGTTAGAGGTGGTCATCCTCATCTTGCTCCCTTACCATTTATGTTTCCTTATTATTGAGTCATCTTAATGAAGTTTTCATACATTTATTATCTTAAGCACACATCTCCCATCCTCCTCTCTAATTGTGTGTTATTCTGGTAAATGTATTTATTTACTTACTTACACTTCTTTGGAAAACCTATAAATTCTGTATAGAGAGTGTCTCATGTTATTTGTATGACGGGCAACAAGGTTTTCTTGAAACTCTTCACGCCACTTTAAGAGAAATAATATTATGCCCCTTTTCTTTTCATGTCCACCCTCATCGACCTCTTCCTTTTATCACCTGTTTAAAAAATACTTTCTCGCGAGTGTTTTTTTTCTTTTCTTGCCTTCCTATTGCTTATGGAAGGTCAACTCTTTTCCTCTTTAATAACATTGTTATCAATAAAGGCTGAATAGAATTTTATTTAACATGGCATAATTGATAAATGCATAACACAGTGCTGCAGTGACTCATAGAATATGAGCTTGGACTCAAATTAAATATAGATTATCAAGACGCTCTGTCCCCACAGTAATATGTTTTCATGAGCCTCAATCCCCGGAGAAAACACAAACAGATATCTGGAGTTCAATACCAGGATGGACAAGTTGTCAATCCTCTGCTGTAATGTTATTTACAGGAAAGCACTTTCTTGTTCCTGGATCGCTGTTTTTATATCACTGTCATATCAGATCTCATCCAGTGCTGTATTCTATCCACATTTCTACTACTAAGTGAATTAGTCCTCCATAATATGCAGTCTGATGCTCTAATGTTGTAATAATGGCTGCGGATGCTTCTCAGGAAATGGCCTGAGATGCCACGCACATCGCATTAAAGGAAGGACCGTGTGCAACAACAATGTTTTTGATATCCTGAAGCAGCATGATGACTCCATGGGTTGCAATGTTGCTCCATCAGTGGCTAAGTCGATCACATTGTTCAGAAAACTGAAATATTTAAATAGCAATCACTTGTACGGACTATTTTTTTTTTTTAAAACAGACATTCATGTTCCCCGTACGATGGTTCCAAAAAATGTTGACGTCCTCGGGTTTTTCCTGCAGCAGTAAAAGCAGATAAAGGTTTTCACTTAAGCGATCAAAATGATCACCATCAACTAAGCAGATGGGCACATAATCACATCCAATGATTTAAGAAACGTGTATCGTTTGGCTTTGGATTTCTCATCCACTATCTAACAAATTATTTTGACATTTTGTCACACGCAATATGTTCACAAGCAATATCCTTGAAAAAGCCTATGCTAATCTGTCCTGGCTGCACATGGTGCAAGTTTAGAGCATTGCTACGCCTGCTTAACATCAGAATATTAGCATAATGACATTAGCATTAAGCTCAAAGCAACGCTGCCTTACTTTAGCCCCATGGAGTGCCATGGATTGATTTAGTGTCTCTTCTTGCAGTTTCCGACATGATTTTAAGTTACAGTAGGATAACTCCTGAACTATTGTGTCATATATTTACTTGCAGGACAGACTGCTTCAGGCTCCATTTTTTTCTTCTCAGCAAATGCAAACTCTTCTCAAGTGTTTTTCTTGTATTCCGTTAGCTTAGTTCAAGTATGTGAATGATGAATACCTTGAAGGCATTGCTAATGGCTTTACAGTACTACATGTCATGAAAGCCATTTTGGAAATAGCCCCTTTCCAGGGTCTGATGTGTCCTCATTCTACAAAACAGCTCTGCTATTAGACTTCCTCTAAAGAAGCACAGCTCTGCTGCCTCCAACACCCAATTTGTTTGGGATAAATGTAAGACCTTGAGCCAGAAATTGAACCTGCCATCCATGAGTAAAGTGCTCTGGCTGTGGGCCACTGTTAGACTTAGTGAAGACATCTTTTACATGTAAATGAAATGCTGTAAGAGCATGATGGATTAAAATGTATTTACATTTGCAAGTGCAGGCACAGAGAAACGAAGACTCACTTTTATGAATCCCATTTTTACAGTCTGTTTTATGGTCACATAACGTCAGCGTCTCAGTCTAATAAGGTGCTGGTTTTGAAGAGTCTATTTGAAAGATTGATTCCGTTCATGTCCTGGTGCTTTTGAGTGGAACAGAAAGGCAAATCCAAGAGAGCATGAGTACTAGGTCTGAAGCTGCACCTAAAATCCACAATACACCAGTGTGTGTTACTGTGCTTTAATGCACTGATTTTCAACCATTTTAAATACTCCTGGGGTAAAGATACTTTAACACCACTCGAAAACAGACCATGTCTCTGTAGTTTCCAGCAGAGCAGAGTCCTGCTGTTTGCGGCAGTGCCTTCTTTCTCCTCTGCACAAGCATGAGATGAGACTCCAAGTATGAATAATGTCTTCCCTTGTGGCTCTCTTTCGCTCCCTATAATCCACTCTCTACTTTGGTCCCAGCAGGGCCACAGTTCCATCTAGATGGATCACTAGTCGTCGGTCTCTGTCTGTGAGTTGAAGGAGTGGAAGGCAAGTTTGAATGAGAAGTAATGAGCCTGCAGGATACGTATTGTCTAGTTAATTATATTTCATCCATGGCCGTTTTAAGTATTTAAAACTACTCTAATACAGTCATGTGAGGTATTTTGTATAAAGAGAATATATAAAACCCATTTTTAACCTTAAAACAAGTTGCTATGTTAATGTTCATTAGTTTCACTTTCTTTAAAGAGACTTGTTCCCGTTACACAGACCGAAGAGGCCTTTTCTTTCTCTTTCACTCTGACCCTGTTCTGTAAACTCAGAAAGCAGAGGGGGCAGAGGGAGAAAATGGAATAGTAGGACAAACGCACTGAAATTTGTCCAAACAGATGAGAAGCTGTTGAGAAGCTGTGAGAAGGTTTTAGGAACAGTTTGATGCATTTGAAATCACTGCCAGCTGGACATGTCGTCTGCTCATTGGCATGAGACAAAGCTTTCCTCTTCAGTGGATTGAAAGGTCAAGTCGACATCTGAGCTTCTTGCGAAGAGTGACACTTGTACACCAGGGAAATGAGTGTGTGTGTGTGTGTTGGGTTGGTGGGGGTAGGGTTTTTTTGAGGTACTGCCGTGAGGAAGTGGTACGACGTGTAATTTACAGTGTCTGTTGCCATGTGGTGTTGATCTTTGTTAATCTCCCGCTCATCCTGCTGAGTTTCAATCAGATTTGTTTCTAATTTCTTAGAAAAAAACGAGTGCGCTACTGAAAAAGGTTATGGGAGCAAGAGTTGAGTGTTGTGTCAGCTGAGATTACTGCTCAGAACTGTAATTAAAATAACTTCAGGAATTTTTAAGGCCAGTGGAAAATGTAGAGTTTTACAGCAGCAACTTGACAGCACCATGAATTTCCTCCCTCACTTTCGTTATCCCATCTTAAGGTATTGGAAGCGTGCTTGGTGTTCTTTCCAGAAAGGACCTGTTTCTGTCTGTTTTACTTGTTTTGGAGCCAACTTAGACACGCCACGGGCCAGGTAGAGGAGGTGGTGAAACATGTACCACACGTGACAAAATGAGCGCAACACAACATGCGGCACAGTAATTCTCAATGTTCCCTTTTTCATGATTGTTGATTCTGCTTGATTGTGTCAGTCCTTCAAAGAGACACAGCATATTCACATACGGATAGAAGCAACAAAAGCACGGTCGTATAATGTTTAATATGAACTAACCCTAACAGAAAAGCAGTTTAATTGAATGTTTTCTTCTTGTCTTTATACAGTGAATAAGCACAAGCCATGGATAGAGGCGTCTTACCACGGTGTGATTACAGAGAATATGGACACAGTGGTGCTGGACCCGCCGCTCGTAGCGCTGGACAAGGATGCCCCAGTACCCTATGCTGGTAGGAAAAAAAACACACACACACACACACACACACACACACACACACACACACACACACACACACACAGGCCTATGCAAGGATGCTTAAGAGCTGTGTGCAGGCAACTGTAGCAACTTCACACCAGCAGACAGAAACAGATGATCCAACAGTTCTCTGTGCTCGCTGTTCGTCATGGAGACTGAATTCCATTTATCACCCTTAGCAGTGTTAAACAAATGCTTTTCTCCTCTTTTATTAAACAGTACTTTCCTCTTGTTTATGTAAGACGAAAAAAAGTTTCTAAAACCTCAGCTCAACTCAACTTTACTTTTATAGCAGTTTACAACACAGTTGTTCCAAAGTGCTGAACAGCGCAGATACAAAGAGAAAAGAAAGCATTCGAAAGACACTGACAACAACAACATAACAAAAAAACAATTTGAGTCCACTGTAACACAATGCTAACAGAGAGATGGATTTATGGGTTATTGACAGTTAAAGGAAATTGACTATAAGTATGTTTTGAGGCGGGTTTTGAAACCATCAGTAGTGGGAGAGAGACGGATGATTGGCGGTGGGGAGTTTCATAGTTTTGATCCTTCAATAGAGAAAGCACGATCGCCATTGCACTTTGTCCTTGATGTGGGTATTGACAGAAGGTTTTGTGTAGACGACCTAAGATCTCTTACCAGCTGATATGGAGACAGGAGTTCTGAGAGGTAAGTGGGAGCAAGTCCATTGAAAGCCTTAAACACAATCAGAAGTATTTCAAAATCAATTCTTAGCTTGGAGGCAAGAACTGGAGTAATGTGATCTCTTCTCTACAGGAAGAACTTTTTTCTATAATGGATATACATCAACATGTTTTTTATACCTGCTCTTATAAATGTTATGATACATCATTGTTTAATCTATCTGTCCGAAAATATTACAGAGGTTATTGATAGTACACATTTGTGTGTATTCGTTCAGTTTGGGTACTTTGTGGAAAAGATTTTGATGTCAGCAGACTACAATCTATTCTGAGTATCTATGACTATACTCGGAGAAAGGTATATCATATGGAATCTCTCTGGAGCAAAATGTATTGACTCAGCGAGCAGTGTAATGAGTGATTCATCCAAATAGATGCTTGACATGATGCTTGACATGATGCTTGACATGATGCTTGATATGATTCTCCATGTATTAGTGGTATGATATCTAAAGTAGGAAGGAATTTATGACGTATGTTGTGAACTGTATTTAACGGATGCACAGAGATCATTAAATCTGTCTGTTCTACAGTTTGCACAAAGTCTCAGGGCCCAGTAGGACCATTGCACACCAGCGCTGTGTGTGATCGGACATAAATGCCTTTGCAAAAGGAGCGCACCGAAGAAACGTGCAATCCGTGAAAAAAGTTTAAAATGTAATGTTGGCGAAAAGAAGGAAATAGGACGACATAAATGTCAATGTTGCAGTTATTTAGAATGCAGAAGCTGTGAATGTTCAGTAATATTGGGTTAATCATTGTGTTTCTATTTGTTAAAAATTATTGAAGCAAAATGAAAACTGCATGCCATTTATTTTTTGGTCATTGAAACTTGTTGACGTGTGTGGGGGGAACAAAAGCGATCTTTACACTTTTTAAAAAAATTTTTTATTGTGCCTATGTCTCCTCCTAACTGCAGCCAGTTGTGCGTAACACTGGGCTCTTGGATTAGCACGTTCCTTTCAAAGGTGTTAAATTCAGACACTGCTCCTAATCACAGCAATTCTTCCCTGGCTTGGTAAATCACATTGCGCGTACTGACTTAACTTCTTTGCATTTTCTCCTCCCAGTATTTTATACACTGAGACAGAAGCGGCCCATATTGCCTATTCATTAAGGCAAACGTACTATTTGAACAATACGTGTTGTTTTGCTCATATGAAAGACGCAATCCTCACTGCACGCTGTTAGTAAATCAGATCACTTTTTTGCTGGTGGTATCAAGTTTGCACACATTTTAATACACGCACGCAAACATTTAGTAAATCAGGCCCCAAGTGTTCTCTGTCAGACCCCCAATTGGGTTATGCCGTCTTTTATCGTCCAGTCTGTTTTATAGATTCAGCATTAGGGAAATTTGGATATAATCGTTTCAATACACAATCAATCAATCTGTCAATCAAGGATAGACAGGTGACAGATTCAAGTTTATTGCATTTTTCTAAAGATGCATTCATTTCCCTAACCTTCTCAACTTTAAGCTTTTGAGTTTTAGATTCATGTTCTTTAATCCTCTGTATACAGAAATCTATTCACCTCTTCTAATTACAGCCATATGTCATCCTTTTATTTGCAGCCTATTATCCCATTTAACCTGAGGACCAACAATTCCTCTGTTATACAGAGTATCAGTATCAGTATCAGATCTCTTCACAGTAAATCCTAATCCTACTTTGCCCTAATATTCTAATCTTACTGTGTCTTTCCGATATAACACATTTCAAGCACTATTTTATATGATCATTTCCTATATAGTGCACTTTTTGTAACCCACAATGCATTGCGTAAAAGAGCATACAACCGATTTTCACCGATTGATTAAAGGATTTTCATTTATTGAGATTTTTTTTTTCCCATGTACTTCTCAAACCTGAGAATCTTAAACATCTAACATGCTCTGATCCAAGACACAGTGTCATTGATTAAACAATGATAGCATTCATAAATAGACCTCTAAGGCTTTAAAACTATGTAGAAAAGTACTGTAGACTGTCAGAGACAGACTAATCTGGGCTACATAGAGGTCTCAGTGCAGTGAGTTGTCTGGTTGTCACAGACCAGGTGCATATGTAACAATTAAAGTAGCATACATGCACACATTGTCTCCAGATGACTGTTTCATCTGTGGATTATGTTGTCTAACAAGAGCTGGAATCAGACAGTCGTCACACAGGTGAAGCAGCGCTGACAGCTACAGGAAGCAGAGCGACACAGAGCTGGTTTAATTGGACAAAGTATTTTGAGACTCAAAGGCAAACGAAGAGGCTTTTTGGCAGCTAACGCTTAACAGCTCATTATGGAGAAATGGCTCCTATTAATCCCAGCGCTGACAACCGTGAAAAAATGATACTCAGCTATTTTTCTTCATCTCTTTTCCCTTTTCCTGTGTGTGTGTGTGTGTGTGTGTGTGTGTGTGTGTGTGTGTGTGTGTGTGTGATTGTGTGTATCTGGGTAATGGCATAGCTTCAGCGTTGTGTTTTTCTCACTTCCATGTGAATTCTGTAAATAATGGCTATATACAGTATGCTGTAGCTGACCTTGAGGAGCACTAAAGAGCCCGGATCAATGTTAAAGCTTTTACCTAATCGTTTTCTGACATGGCTTTTAACAACATGGTCCAGCACATATACACAGCTCTTCTATACAACCTAAATGTAGATTTACTGCATGGAAGATTTCACTACCTTTTGGAAAACTTGAGGGTTAACATGTAATCATCAAAAGCACAAAAGAAGAATAATGGTACCTTGCACATTCTTTTTTAGAAAGTACAGTAATGTTTTTAAATAAAAAAAAAAAAAGAAGAAGTGGAGATCTTGAAGAAATTGTTCACACATTTCACCCTCAGTAAATCGTACGAAGCACAATTCACAGACATTTGCATTCATTTCCCAGTAACGAAATCTGTTAAACAGTACAGGTTTAATGGCACAGCCAAAGAGAAGAGGAAATGAATTGGATTATTTTCGTCAGTGATTAACGCTTGTTTTGTTGACTTGAGAAGGTCGTGCCGTGTGAAATATTGCCTGGGACAAAAGAAGCAGGGCCATGCTGGCTGCTGACTGGTGATATTTCTCTCCTTTTTTCCCCATTGCATGCAGCCTAATGAATGAAACCCACACAATCGCTACCAAGGAGACTGAAAAAATGGCCATCAAAAGAGCAGCTCTGTCCCAGTTTATCTCCCTTTGCGATTGTCTCCTAGTCCAGCTCTCACATACCCTCTCTGTCCTCTTCTAACTTTTCCCTCAAATCCTCATTTTAATCCGTCTCTCCTTTCTCCATTGAGCTCGTCATCTGTTCTTTTTCAATCCTTTGTCTTCGTCTTGATCTTGACTCTTTGCTCCCAGCAAGCCGATATACAGACAGTCTGTTATGCACCACAGAAGCTCTCATCAATCCTGGTTTTGTTTTACTGCAGAAAGGAGCAGGCCATCCTCCTGGCTCCACATTAATTACAGTGTGGGAACAGAAAGCACGATTGTTAAGTACCTGCCTGTTTTCTCTATCTCGTACTCTTCTTCCATCGAGCCATCCATCACCATTTCTTCTCCTCTGGATGCCTCCATGTGGTCTTTACTGGAGTGTAGGAGCTGAGCCTTTTCGACAAGCTAAACTCTTGCTTGAAGGTAGCATAGCTTGCTCTTCACGATCACTCATTCCATCTACATACAAAAACAAAACACAAACCACCACGATCACTTCTTGAGACCACAAGTTTTTCAGTGTAAACATATTCTAAAATGTTACGGCCATAAATTTACAAAGTATTGTCTATTTGTGGAAAACACTGGTTTAAGTTCTTGCAAAAACACAATAAAGTAGGGAGGGCCTTTTTTTGTCAGAAAGCTTCCAGTGAATTCTGTGTTATTCTTCTCAAATTGGAAATGCTGACATATTTATATTACAATTAAAACGTTACAGTTAGTTTTATACAATGTATATTCTGTCTTTGACTCCCAAGAGAAGTTGAATTTGTATAATGGTGGTCAGTAGTAAAGCAGATTCAGTTGGCTTCAAATGACAGGAAAGTGAGCTGTCTTTAACCTTGACAAACACATTTTAAACATTGTTCCCTAATGACATCAGACCAATATACTCCACCTCATCTTTTCTTCTTGCTAAACCTCACCTTTTTATCCTTAATTTTCCTCCTTTCTCTCCTGTGCTCCTGCATTTCACTTTGATGCAAGCTACCCACAGTGGGCCTAACTTTAATATTATATGCTGAAACAGGCATCCTGGAGATACATTTTTATAACTCCATGACATGATGGCATCTTCTCTCCTCCTTCGAAGCAAAGGTGTATGTGTGGGCGGTGGAGTGCATGTGCTGATGGAGCGTTCTCAATCAAATTAGCATGAGGAATGGTGGTGGTGGACTCTTGGTGCTACGATGTAGGAAGGGAGTTTAATTTGCTTATACTTTATCTCTAGGCCACAGTCAACAGGCACGGATTCTCTCCATTCATCACAGTACCGGAATAATGTGCCGTGCGGTACATTGTTCACTCTGCAGAACTCACACAGGCTGAAGGTACAGAAATGATTTTTGAGGTAGAGGAAAAAAGGGAAAATGGAGAGCTCAGAGAAAAACTGAGGAGAATGGTGGACAATGAAAATGGGAGTAAGATCAGCATGAGTAGGTGCCCACAAAAAAACATGTTTGATTAGTCCTGTTGGATGGTTAAGGTTGTGTGTGTATGAACTTTGGTGTGTTTCTCCTTGAAGTTGTCGAACTACATTTCCCATAATTCTGCCTTTATTACAAAACAGGTTTCTTTAACTTTTTTAGCGTGTAATTCTAAAGGTTATTAACAACCGTTTAGCTCATCATCAGCCTTCTAAGTATCATTCAACTTAGCTCCTTTTAATTCATCAGTAATATTTCTACAGTGGATGTATTGTGTTTAGATCCACCATCTGTCCAGTAACACTTTGATAACTTTGATCCTAGACTTTATAAAACATGGACGTAGTCTCACTGACATCACCCATTGATTTCTAAAGAGTTGTTATGACGCTCCCTGTGTGAAAAAGCAGCTCCATCATTCGTTCAAATAAGGCATGCCAAAGGTGCATTGTCTAAAATAGGTGAACCAGACTCAAATTGCTCAGCGTGAACTGAAAACTGTATTTATAATGTTTAGTTTGATAATTTGACAATGAATGATTCGATTGGTTGTTGTTGTGATCCCTGGAAACCCCAATCCACAAAAGGCTTCCAACTATGTTATTTCTGATCTCATGTTCATAATATCAACTCTCTAAAAGTGTTAAGAGATAAATTAGCTTGTGGAGATTTTGTCATTTCAGCTTCTGGAACTCTTCTGACATTGGATGTAAAGTGAGCAGGGTTAGTTCTAAGATTTATAATGTAAAAAAGAAAAATCCAACAAATAATAAAATATACAGGCTGGGGCGGCTGTGGCAGCGAATTGTCAGATGTGTCCTTGGGCAAGACACTTAACCCCGAATTGCTCCCTCTGCTCTGCGGGGTGTATGCAGGGTGTCGCTGCTCCTGTGGTCGACCGCTTGGTGCGTGAATTGTCCAACGGGGAGTTTCGGGAAGAAGAAAAAAAATGCCCCATTCAATTGCAACAAAACTCCTCTGCTGCTACGGCTCAGTCTTCATGAGTCTGAGCCAACTCCTCACTGCGTCGCCTTTTGTGTTTAATTAGCTAACTACATACTGCCTGTAATTTATCTGTTTATCTATCTTCTCATATCTATCTGATCTCTTTCCCGTCTCTCTCCCTCTTCTCTTTGCTCCTTCATGCTTGTGTGTGTTGTTCCTGGCTGCACATCCACTGATAAAGCTGACAGCGTGTCATGCGGTGGCTTTGGATACAGAGAGCTGTGTTTTGATTAGACGTGGTGGGGTCCTGAAAATGCACTCCCACATATGCTGCGCTCATTCTCCCCCCCAATACTGTTTACCAGTTTTGGCTCGGAATACTTTAAGGCTTGGCCAAATGGCTTCGTCTAACATCAGAGGCAGTGTACTGCCTCCCTCTGTCCCCTGAAAGCGAACAGATCAGTGAGTCGCACGGCTCCTCTGGTCACTCGTTGTGTTTCATTTTGGTTTCTATTCAGTCCAACACTGCAGAACCTCTGATTTCTGATATCAGTATTTTCTTTGTGTGGATGATTTTGAACGATGGAGAAAGCTCCGTAAGCATGGAACCAATGAAATTTGATTGACACATGTCGATTAAAATTTGAGCTGCCACGCCCGCACACTCCTGAGAAATGATCTAAGCTGCAAAAAAAAAGCTGTCTTTGATCAAGGTTTTCTAACAGGATTGAATTTTTATTTTCACCCAGATTTTGGGAGATGCTTAATGATGCATTACATTTTGATACATAGAGATTTTTAATATTTCAAGTCAGGGTTCCAGGGGTTTCGGTGTTATAAACTGCTCTGATGGGTTGACGTTTGATTATAGCTTTCAAATTCACATAGCTTTCATTTATTTTGTTTCTTTACTTTAAGCCGTTGGTTCTCCACCTAAAATTAGACATGCATATCTTTATATCATGATAAAACGTACTGAATAGTTTGTACAAAGGTTTTGTGTTAAAAACACCAGTGGAGATATCCTCTGCTGTGATTTTACCAATGAAACAGTTCAAATTGAATGTTAATTTTGAGCTACATGTATGTGGGTCCTTTTCTGAGATACAAGTGGGAGGTGGCTACAAAGGAAAAAAAGGTTGCGCTGTGCATGTTGCAGGTTTGAGACGCCTTTGCTAAGTGCTCATACTTCAGATGTCTTAGTTATGACTTGAAATATCAGGTTGAAATTCTTGCACATTCTATGGGGCAGAATTGTACACAGACAATAGAAATATTGATTTTAATCTCTACATTTTGTGGATGTTAATCTGCTAATTTGCTGATTTATGTCATTTTGGCTTGTAAAAGTCTTGTTTTTTTTTGTGTTAAACATTGTTCTGCTGTCTTGGCGAAGTCTCCCCTGGAAATATAGATTATATATATAGATCTATTTGGAGATAATCCTGGTAAAAGTGGGAGTTAAAATGAATTTAATTTTTGTCAGCATCAATCATCTGAGTTGTACAAAGCCCACAGTCAAAATCCATATTTTTCTCTTAGAGTGTTGTGGAAAACATCAACCTTATTATCATAACTTCAAAGCCTTTGGTGAGTAGTTTTTTTTTTTTTTTCCAGAATGAAAAAGTGTGATTTGAATGATGTAAGTCTGCATCATTTACAACATCTGACTAGTTAATGAGTCATAATGATGGATGGTAAAATGAGTGAGACATTTTAGTATTCCTATAGTTCTGTCAAGAACGATCACATCAGTGTTTGCAAGTTGTTGCAATAAAACAAAAAAAGAGAACTTGTTTTGATGCCTACTCAGCCCATAATTACACATCAAGTGACAGGTCCTCATTGCTGCATGAGGCCCTTTTGTATACAATGCTACCATGACAATAGTAGCCTTCATGTTCAGTAGATGGCAAATGTTTTGCTCAGGAGAAGCAGTGTTCAAATCTCAAAATGACGAGACCAGAGAAGGGAAAATAGGAATGAATACATAAGAGACACTTTTACATGATTGTATTAAAGTACAGTACTTCCACAGAGTTGTTCATCTTCAGAAAATAACAGTATCACTTTGCTAAATCCCAACCTACCTGAATGAAACTGCACCAAGGTGACAAAAGCAGAGGTGCTAATTAAACAGTAGGAGCCAACAAAGCAGCAGCTATGACCCACTTCAAAGGATGTGAGGCAAAAGAGAAAAATAAAAGTGGAGGTCGGGAGGGAGGGAGGACATGAAAGAGGGAGACAAAGGTAGAACTGTGAAATATTGTGTGAACGTGAGAGAATGAGAGAGAATAAGAGAGACTAGAAAGGGATGATGTGACGGATCATCAAAGGATAAGTGAGGGCATTGTGACAGTGTGATCAAACCACACAGGTTTTTGTCCGTCGCCCTGCTTCTCCACTGAGAAAAGAGAAAATGTATCACTTTGTCTGCCTCTCTCTGCCTCTTCCCCTCCCTTTCTATCTCTCTCTGTCTTTCTCCTTTTCTTTTTTTTTTCTTGCTCTGTCCTTGTTGCCCTTGAGCAGCTGCTAAATATCTGCAGCAGTTGCTCAGTGGTGAGGGAACAGTGAAACAGGTCTGAAGCATGAAACAGATGCAAAACATCAAAGATTCAGAAAGCTCTATAGAGGACTGACACCGGGCTGCAAATCGAGTCTCTCTCTCTCGCTGTCTGCCAACAGCTTTAGTAGACCATCATGAACATCATACGTTAGTCTGTTGTCTGTATTGTACGATGACCCCTGATTAAAATGATAAAGCCTAATATGTTGTTATTTGAGTTATCGAAGGAAAAATAATCCAAATACCAGCCAAAAAATTCTGAAAGAAGAATGCATATCATAATAACAATCGACAAGGAACACAACAGCATAGACTAATGAACAGAACATCATCTCTGCAGTAGTCAAAACATCATTAATTAAAAAAAGTGTCAGCTTAAACGAGTCATCAAAATGCTCAACACCTTTTTCTAAGATAGACATTAAAGCAACAATATGTTACTTGCCGACCTTAAAATAGTTTCAAAGGGGATCTAATGTTACAACATTGAAAAGGAAGAATTGCGTCTATCTGATGTGCACAGATTGCCATGGTCGCATGTTTATAGCACCGCGGTTCTACAATGGTTAATGTTCAGCGACAGAAGAGAACAGTGACAGAGGAAGCTAAGCATGGAAAAAAAAGAGAGTGACAAGCAAGAAGCAGAGTGTACATCCATCCCTGCAGATATTCTTCATATTTTTCATCATTGTCTGGAAAGACATCTAAATCAAGTCATTTCTCAGGCATTCATACAAATACCTAAAGAAATCCACTTACGCCAAAAGTTGTCTCTACAACAGGCTGTAGATGCCAGCAGAGCCATTTCCTCAAAATCTGGTAACATTATCAGTCGACATCTTTGGCTTCTGACAACACCATCCCTCTGCTTGTCAACAAAAGCACATTGTGATAGTGAGCCACAACAGCACTGTGTATTTTACGAATCGTACAAATCGTACCCAACAAAATTCCAACATAACATTACCCTTATTATAATGCATGTTTCGTTGTTTAACACCTTCCAGGCTTTCAGCCTTTCAATAATAGTAATACAACTCCTTTAAAATGTTTAACTGGCCCAAGCACACACACTCATTGGTTCACTGTGTTTTGGAGGCATAGTACAAGTTTGTCCGAACAAGCCTTCCTCTTTAAACTGGATCTTGCTCTTATTTGCTTCAGTTGCTGTCAGGGTGTGTGTATTGATGTCACCTCATTGCCTGAGGACATGAGGTTCAGTCCTACAACTCAACAGCCAGACCTCAGTTTTTTTCTCCCAACAGGAGAAATACTTCTCCCCTTTTTTTTCTCCCTGTCAGTCCACCCAGCCCTTTTTTTTATACTTCCCCCTCATCCTGACTGCACTCTACTCTACTGCTCTTTTCCTAACTCAGAAGATCCACATTTGAACTTCGCAGGCTTTTTCCAGACAACCAAATAAATTATGCTTGTCACATTTGATTGATTCTGCTCTAACATGACCTTATATCTGATCAGCATGTTGGCCCCTTTCCTAAAACAGAGAAGGACTGACATCACCATTATAGCCCCGTTTCCACACAGCAGTCCGGTATGGATCAGTACAATACAGTCTGCATGGTGTGCTTCGTTTCGGTAAAGCCCCTGATACGTTAACCTGGTGACTTCAGGTTAATGTATGTCCTGTGAGTGTGTGGATTCAAATGTAGGTTAAAGATGAGTGAGCCCATATTTAGTTTGACGGCTGCACTTTCTATTTGAAACTCTTTGTAGATGTGGTAATTTAGTGTAGGTTTGGATTTTTTTAATGTGCATACATCGTTGGGGTTAACTTTTAAAATAAAACAAACATGTCTAATCACCGCTCAAGTCAAAGTATCCAATCCTCTCAGGCTTGATCAGAATAATCCAAAAATGGAGTTGCATATCGTATCGTATAGACTAGAATGAACTGCAGTGTATTTCATCTGAAAAAAATGTATCCCCTGTCTGTGATTGTATTTGTTGTTATTGAGTTAGTTAGTGATGTGATTCTGTCCTTGGTAACAACTAAAAGGCCATTTAAACACTGAAGAAACACTGTGCAATGACAGTTTTTACTGACTCATCAATATGTGGGTTTGTGGCTCCAGTCTCCACAACATGTTTGACTCTTAGTTGATGTTTGTGTGTGGGTGAAACTGTGTTTACCTGAGTATGTACAGTCCTGTACCCAATTAATAAATATTTATTGTAGCTTGTTGTCAACAGGTTCTAATTGATTACTCTCACCGAAGTCCTTCTGAAACCTATCTCCAATTGTAGTATCAGATATTTTTACCTGTTTTTTTCTATTTAATCATTTAAAAAGGCAGATAGTTGGTTTAATGGTGACAGTAAATGAGTGTTGTTATTCCGACATTGTGACGAAGAGGAAGATTTTCTCACTGTGACAATAAAACACACATTTTAAAGTTTTCTTTTAATTTGATGACAATTATGTATTAATTTTCTACCCAATTAAACCCACATCTAATGAATTGTTAAATAGTAAATTAAGCCGTTCCATTTTCTGAAAAGAGAACAGTCTGGTAAAACATGTTTTTTTTTAAACACGGTGATGAATGGGAAATCCATTTATATGATAGTAATCATCGTTCCTGTGCACTGTTGAGCCAAGCTAATTGGATCCATATGAGATGTTCGGAGTAATTACATGCCCAGTAATGCTCCACTGGAGCTCTGTCATCGATGAATTGTCAAGTTCCTTACAACGTCAAACCACCTTGTACCCTCAGATTGATTTAGTGGACCAAGTCCTTTCCCTTATTAACCTAATACAGTTTTTTTCTATTATGCACTGGCTCTGTCTTTTGTTTGTCCACGCCATGGGAAAACCATGGTTTTCAAATTTTTGATTGAATTTCTTTTTTTTTTTTGGCTGCTTTTTTACTCAATCAAAGCTTGTTGTTTTTTTTAGATGCATAAGTGAAATGGAAATGTTGGCTGGTTTGTGACAAGCACACCCCCCCTCTATGACAAAGGTGCTGGATCTGTGACTCCCCTAAGAAAAGGTGTTGAGACCTGTTGTAATGCATAACCTATATACCAGGGAAAGTAGTAATTATTGATGTGAACGCTGCCCGCGCCAACAAAAAAAAATGCTTTGGGGTCCAAACAATTTCAGTGTGGTCCACTTATGTTCAATTTGAACAATTGGTTGGCAGGAAAACAAGTTGACTCGCAATGTGCCCTTTAAGTCACTGCTGTTGTGCTTTTTAAAGGTTTATTTGTCGCTTTTTAATGCCTTTATTTAGAGACAAGACAGTGAGAGAGAGAGGGGACAGACGTGGAGAAAAAAGCCATAGGTCAGATTCAAACCTTGTCCAACCACCTGGAGGATTCTGGCGCATGCACCAACTTATGGGTAGCATGCACCAACTAGGCGGTCACCAGTGCCTTACCAACAGGACCAACAGCGTAAACTAAACTTTTTAGAACCTAAACAGCTCTTAAGTTTATTATAATTCACAAGGTTTTCCAGGGAGATAATTACACCTCCTCTTCTGAATGCAGTTTCCTTTTTGGATGCACATTAGTGGACATAAATAATAAGCAGGTGTGAGCTAAGCTGCTGCTAGCTTTTTTTGTATGAGCTTGGCTTGTTTTTTAGGCTAGGTGGTTTTCAAAGAGGTTACCAAAAGAAGAAAAATGATTGAAGATATAAAAAAGATGATGTAACACTCTTTGACCGACTTGTTTACTTGTTAAATTGAATAATCATTTCATAACAGCACTGACAAAAGCTTAATTAGCTAGCTAGCTCCACCTCATCAATCCACCAGAAACGGTTCTCAGTCTGGAGCTCAACAGTTGACAGCTCTGTCAGCATAGGAGGACATTTTCTATTCAAATTGGACTGTGGGAGTTTTATAACATAATAAACTCTAAGAAAGTAAAAAAAGTGACAGCTGTTGCTCTTTCTTAACAGCCTAAAAAAAGTGTGAATTTAATGTAAAATTGACATTTTCTTTTCCATAAAAAGTAAGGAAAGTAGAAACACTTTTTAAAAAAAGTGTAATTTAATGGTTGACCTTTACTTATTGCATCCCAGATTCAATATTTTGTTTCCATGAAGTTTCTTCTAACCTGCACTGTGACTTATTGTGGCCATAGCAGAGAGGGGATGGTCAGTCAGTTCTTGTGTACCAGCTCAGCGTTTCCACTCTTTTGTGAAAATGATGGCTGACAGAAGCAGCTCCTGAAGAGAAGCGCATTGACCCATGTTGGTGATGTGAGCTGGAATGACTTAATGAAATGTGCAGTGAATGGCAGCTGAAAACGAATCCAGTAATTCTCTGTGTTCTCTCGTTCCTGCTCTCACCCTCTCTG